>NC_061114.1:198924330-199020815 GCF_002878395.1 Capsicum annuum
GATTTTTCTCCGTTTCCTCTTTGTTAATAAACTTCTTAACATATTATTCTTCGAATAATTCTACTATAAAGTAACTAATATGAATTTATTTTATCATCTCATGATTGTTGGGAATTATGAATTTAGCTATTCATAATCATAAATAAATATACCTGTTCGGGTAGTTTTGATATTTCTGAAGTTTGTTCCTCCATAGCTTTTTCCATTGAAATATGTCTGTTTTTTAATTAACTGAGTAAAATATTTGTTGTGGAATGGAGAGAGTATTTGCTTCAACGCATGAAGGCTTGCTTTGCAATGCCTTCAGTTGCCTTCATTTATAGAACGAAAGAAAAAACTTTACACGTTTTTTAAATGCTATCCTATAAGTAAAAAGGCTACTAAAGGTTACCTAAACATAAAAAGCCTATACATAGCCTTTAAAGGCTAAAGAAAAAAGTCCAAATCTATAAGTCTACATAATTTACAATCTTAACAATTCTACGTAAAAATCTATACAATGCTTCATAAATGATCCAATATCTTGTCTTCCATTGTCTTCCATTGATGTTGTCGTATCTACTATATCTCCATTATTGCTTCTTATCTTATCTTTCCAGCTGACATTTTGTCTTCTTTTATTCTAGATGTACTTCTGAAATAATGTTATCTTCTCCATTACATCTTGAACATTGGTGATCTGGATATTTGTGTCCGATTATTTTACAATATCTTGTCAGTAGTCCGTCTGAAATAAATCCTTTTTTAATTGCTCTTGCGGTAGATTGTTTTTCTGGGTTAAGTAATGTCATTATCCATTGTCTGACATCTTCCATATCTGCTTGTCGTAGCTCTTTTGAATTAGAGTAAATCATTTGATGATCTCTCGAATAATAACTCCATATTGGGTTTCCATTAGTATAATTATTTGCTAGTTCTTGGATAATCGTAGCTAGTCCAATAAGTCGTTTATTTGCGTAGAAGTTGGGTATCTCAATTCTGGGTATCTCCGGTTGCTGTGTAATATCTTCTGGTATGATCATATCTCTAGTTGGTCCTATTTTTACAACTTGTATAACTGGTTTTATTTCGTCATATAGTATTTCTGCTGGTGCAGTATAACACTTTATGTAAAATAGATTTCCTTACGTTATCCTTTTGTAGGTGGTGAATATCTTGTGTAATTCTTCCATAGCTGTTAATTCTTCTCCGTCTTGGGTGTATATGGTGCTTAATAGTCCATAGTCAAAACAGGTCTTTACTAGGCTTGGGTTAATTTTGGGTAGTGCAATTAGTTTGTTATATCCTTGTAATTTTTGGGTTATATAGTTGGTGTTTGGTTCTTTGATGTTTGTAGCTCTGGGGTTATGGTTTAGAAAAGTTTGTACTCTGTAGATATTTTCTATGTATTTCTGGGCTGTGTAGTTGTATACTTTTTTGTCTTGGTTTAGGCTATCTCGGTATGTGGTAACTTGTGGGGGTATGAACAAGTGGTCTTTTTGTGTTTTTGGTGTAAATGGTTTTTCAAATATTTTATTCATATTCATATTCTGCTATCTTGGTCGATTAACTCCTTTGCTTGTACCTGCAGAAGTAGATTGATAAATGTTATGGGTTTTATGGAGTGTCCCAACGTCTCTTTCTAGCTCTGGAACTTTAATGTCTTCCAATCGACATAGCTCTGCACACTGCTGAGTTAGCTGATTTGTAGCTATAGACTTCAGTTTATCTTCATTAGTCTTTAGATTTTCTATCTCATTACCCATACTGTCCACTTTCATTGAAAGCGTAGTTAGGGTGTTAAGTATTTTTTGTAGAGTATCTTCTTCTATTATTTCAGTCTGTGTAGCTTTGTCTTGATATGTAATCTGCAATAACATTTTTGTTAGTACTGATCACTTCAATTGTAAATGTGAAATTTAATATATTCAAGACTAGTCTCCGAATCTCTTTTGTTGTAACTGAATTTTGTATTTTCTTTATTAACCACCAGCGTACCTGTGTATTATCTGTTCGTACAATAAATTTGTTATACACAATATATGGTTCAAATCCTAACAAACATTATATAATGAACATAATTCTTTCCTATTTATTTCCCATTTTATTTCTGTCTCATTGAATGTACCTGAGTAGTATCTACAATGGTGTTCTATTTTTTCTGCTTCATATCGATATTTAAGTACTCCCATAACTATATTCACTAGCATCTGTTTCTACTATATATATATAAATTTTCTATTTTTATCTGGAAATTGTAATTTTGGTAATTCTTTACAAAGTAATTTTATTTTTTGAACTTGTTTTTTATCTTCTTCATTATAGTTATATTCTACATCCTTTTTTAATTTTTTCTGTAGTGGTTTTAAAGTTTCTGCTAATTTTGGAATATATTCTCTTACTTGGTTTACTAATCCTAAAAATGATTGTAATTTCTTTTTTGTATCCAATTCTTCTTTCGAATTTATTATTTTTTGTACTATATGTTGTTGCATTTTTACTCCACTTTTATCTATTTGTATTTCTAAAAATTCTATCTGATTTTTCATAATTTCAGCTTTCTTTTCGCTTAGACTTATTCCCAATTTTTCTATTATATCTGTAAACTGTTCTAATAATTTTAAATGTTCTTCTTTGGTTTTTGTATATAATAATATATCATCTATGTATACTATACAATTAGATAATTGTTTAAAATAACTATCCATAAAATGTTGATACCTACCTGGTGCATTTTTATATCCAAATGGTAATACGTTCCATTCATAAAATCCTTGTGGTACCGTAAATGCGGTTAATTCTTTAGATTCTTCTTCTAACTTTAGATGGTAAAATCCTGATTTACAATCGAATTTGCTAAAATAATTATATCCTTGTATTTGCCTTATTTTTAATATCTTATTTGGTATTGGATAATTATATGTTATAGTTTTTGCATTTAAATTTCTGTAGTCAATAATCATCCTACTTTTTCCTCTTTTTTGTTCACTATGTTTATTTACTATAAATGCTGGTCTATTATGTTTACTATTACTTTTTTGTATATATTGTTTTTCTAATAATTCATCTATATGCATTTTAAATTCTTTTAAATCGTCAAAATTGTATGTTAATGGTTTTTTGGTTATTATGCTATTTTTATCTATTAATTCAATTTTTATAGTAGTTTTATGTTTTTCCCATCCTTTTAATGGATCTTCACTATATAATTGTTCTATTTTTTCTTAATTATTTCTATTTTATTTATTGAAAATATAGTTATTTCTGTTTTATTTATCGAAAATACTACTAGTTCTATTGTATCTTCAGTATTTTTTATATTTTCTAACTTTTGTGTAATTTTTTCACTTTTTTTTATCCAATCAGTTTGCTTTCTTATTTTATTATTAACTCTTTTTGCTCTTACTTTCTGTTTACATGGTGTTGTAAACCACCAGTCTGTTCTAGTTATTATATGTGGGTATAATTTATCTAAGAAGGGCATTCCTAAAAGTATATCTTTTGATGTTAGTTCATAATTATAAATTTCTTCTATTGTTAATATCTTATCCCATACTTGTATTTTTACATTCCTAGCTTTATAAGTAATTAAGCTTCTTTCATTATTAAATCCTTTAACTATTATTGGTGTTTTTAATTTATCCCATTTACTTTCTGGTAAGCAATTATATCTAAATAAATTAGCTTCTGCTCCCGTATCTATCATAGGCGTATAATATCTACTGTAATATCCTTCTATTACTATCTTCATTAATACATATATTTTCATTTTATGTTAAGGCTCTTCTTAAGAATAACTTCTCTTTGTTATATGTTAAGGTTAATTGTGTATATTCTATATTATATGGTTTTACTTGTTCTAACCATTTTATTCCTAATAGTATATCTGCTTTTTGCATTTCTTCCTTTATTTCAAATTCTATTTTTATTTTTCTAACTCCTATTATTATTTCTTTTTCTGCTATATTTTTACTATTTATTAAACTTCTTGGTAGATCTGGGCACATATCATTATCAGTCTTTATTTCGTCATTTTTTACTAGATATTTGCTATATAATTTTCTTCTTGTCCTGTATTCAAAAATATTAGATATTCTTTTTCATTTATTTTTCCTGTTATGTAATATTGGTTTAAATTACTTATTGAATTTATTTCATAACTTGTTTTTTTTTATGAGTTTGATGACTCTGGTTTTTCATCAGCTATCCTTTTCGTTGTACTTATTTTATCATTTACTATTTCTAAATTTTCTTCTATATCTATGTCTCTATAGCTATAATCATTATAATCTATTGTTTTTACAATTTGTTCGAATGGGCTTTCTATTCGTATTTTGTTAATCTTATTTTTTTCTGTTATTTTATGTTTTGTTGTTAATACATATAAATTTTTGCATCTTGCTGTAAATATTTTACTTCCTGGGGTTAATTCCATTCCTGATATTTTCCAATATAATACGAGTGATTTATCTATATTTTTATCTGTTACCGCTACTGAATAATTTGCACTTATTATAAATTTAAATTTTTGGTATATTAGATTTCCTTTTACGGCAGTTACTTTTCTATAGGTTTTATAATTCTATCATCTGCTAAATATAATTCTATTGGTGTATCTATTCCTTCTCTAAAACATGCTTTTATTAATATCTCTGTACCTCCAAGGTGTACATATTTTATTAGATCTCCTTTACTTTTTATATCATTTATCTCTTTATTAATTATTCTTTTTGTTACTAGTGGTATACTAGCTTTGCCTTTTGCATATCTGCAGTCCATTACATATTCTTTTTGGCATACTACATAATATTCGTCCTTTTTCCTAGTAAAAATATTTTTTATTGTTGGTATTTTAAATATTTTTTCTACACTTAAATCTAATTCTTTTCCTTTTATTTCATCAAATATGTTACTGTCAGATATTATTTTTTGTTCAGTTCCTTCATCATTTAAATATTCTTCCTTTGTTATTATTTTTATATCTTCTTCAGTCGTTTGATTCATCTATTTCACTATCTATTTCATTATCTATTTCGTTTTCTGTTTCGTTTTCTGAAATTTCATATATACTATCCTCACTTTCTAATTCATAATCTATATAATCTATCTGCATATATTCTGTATTATCTATTTGTATTTCTGATATTTGTTTATTTTTCAAATTTTTAGGTAATTTACAATCTCTAGCTAAATGGTCTATCTTTCCACAATTATAACAAGTACATTCTTTTATAGATTTCTTCTTTCTATATGGTCTTTTGTATTTATAATTTTTTACATAATATCTTTTTCTTGGTTTCTTATATTTATATTTTGATTTTTTATATTTCTTATATTTCTTATGTCTTTTTCTTTTCTTATAATATCTTTCTTCACATCCAAATTGGGGTGCTAATTTATTTTTGCAACATGCTAAATTTCTTATTAATGTTTTTTCCATTTTTAATTCTTCTCTATATTTTTCACATAAGTTTCTATACCATTGTTGTAAAAATTTTATTCGTGCTCCTAACGTATCTACTATTTTTGCTTCTTCCCAACTTTTTATTATTTTTGAACTAAATGGCTCAGGTAATTTATTAAAATATAATTTTCTCATCTCTTTACTTTCTTCTATACTATATGCTCCTTTATAATAATATTCTTTAAATGCGCAAGTATATTCATCTATATAACACATATTACATATTGTTAATTTTAACATTAAATTCCTATTTGTATCTTTTTCTTCATCTTGTTCTTCTTCGATTGTTGTCATACTACCAAATTCATCTTTTATAGCTGTTTCATATTTTTTTAATAGTTCTATAGGTGTTAGTTTAGTTGTTGTCGATGATGTTCCTTCTATAGATTTATTAGTTCTTAATACTTTCTTGCTATTTTCAGTTAAATTTGAAAACCATAGTTTTACTGATCCTATTAGTGTTCTTTCTATATATTCTGGTGCATCTGTTATGTTTATATTATTATCTAATAATTGTTTTGTCATATATCCTATCCATAATTGTATTGTTTTTTCTGTATCTATTACACAGTCTAGGTCTAAAAAGTTATAATTTTTATTAACTATCTGTTTTGGTGTCCATTTGTCATATTCATTATGCTTTTTAAACTTATTCTTATAATATGCGGGTTTTCTTATTTCTGCTGTTTTAGGTATTATATTTTCATCTTCTTTTTTATCAAGAGTATTTATTTCTGTGTGGGTACTTTCTAAGTTTTCCTCATTAATTTCTTTTTGTTTTTCATTGATTTCTAAATTTTTTGTATTTGTTAATATTTCTATATATGTTTCACTATCTTCTGAATCATAATTATCTGTCTCTTCAACATCTATATTATTTATTTCTAATTCTTTGTTTTTTATTTCCAATTTTTCCTTAAATTGATTAATCTCGTTCAGTAATTTTTGTTCTCTATTTTTTTCTTCTTTTTCCTTTTGTCTTTGTTCATACAAATCTTTTAACATTTGTAGTTCTTTTTCTAATTCAGCAATCCTACTATTTTTAGTTTCTTCTATTTTTCGTATTTCTTCTGT
The DNA here is from genome assembly GCF_002878395.1 of Capsicum annuum. Lineage (NCBI taxonomy): Eukaryota > Viridiplantae > Streptophyta > Magnoliopsida > Solanales > Solanaceae > Capsicum > Capsicum annuum. Next base: position 198,930,848 of record NC_061114.1, read on the forward strand.
AGTTTGTTGTTTTATTTTTTCTATTTCCTTTTTCCTATCTATTTCTTCATTTTCTCTTTCTATTCTTACCATTGCTGTCAATTTATCTTCTAATTTTAATTCTTCTTTTTCTAACATTAGATATAAATGTTCACCTATTTTCTTATATCTTCTTCCTAGATTAGAAAATACTATTTTTATTTTTAATCCTTCATGGTTTTCATATATTTTTTCATCTATTATAAATTCTTCTTTGTTCATTTTATTGTGAATAGTTCATGTTGATATATATATATTCTAAACTGTCTATTTGTGATTCTAATTTTAATATTTCATCTTTTTGTGTATCTATTGAGTTTTTACTAACTCCGACAAATATATTATAATGTAATCTTTTTATTCTTGTTTTTAATTCTTTACGTTTTTCAGAAATAATTTGTTTTAATTCTTTGTATTGTTGTACTTTATTCATTTAAACCATATTTATAATATATTGGTACGTATCTAAATCTAATTTTATTATAATTAGGTAGTATGTGTTTCATTCTCCTAGATTTTAAATGGATTATTAATTTTGATTCAATACTAGATATTAATGTAATTAAGTAGGCTAATCTTTGTGGGTTTTCTTTTGTTTTATTTAGACTTATATATTCTAAATAATTACTAATTAAAGATTCTTTAATTTTTTTAAAAGCTTCTCTATTTTTAAATGGTCTTCTCATAATTAATTTAATAATTTATAGGTAAATTCTGATGATAACTCTAACATACATCTCACTTCTGTATTTTTTAAATTACTGGGCTTTGATACCATTTGTAGGGGGGTGCGGATATCTGACGTATGAAATAGATTCACTAGGTACTAATTAATCTATAATTTTATAAATTTCACGCTATGTTAGTTATAGACAAAGTCAAAATTTTTAGCTCATGAATTCTTAGTTAATGAATTTTGGATCAAATATACTTGGTTATGCCAAACCCGTAGTCATCATTGTGATTCTTTCCCTAATTCAAAATTTCAAATAATTATCATTATATAATACCCTTGCCCTACTAACCAGGAAAAATTTAATTAAAGAAAAACTTTACTTTCTCGGTTAGATTCCGGAACATGAGATCCAAGCATTGAATGTTTCAGCTCCATTCTAAGGACTATGCATTGGACTATATAAAGAACTCTACGAAGGTTTTTATGATAGATAAAAGATCTAGGAATAAGCAAAGGAGTATTGGTTAAAGTATTGGATTGGTTTCTCATATGACCCTCAACTAATAGTTATTATCTCAGAAAGTCATTTTTTTCTTGATTTCAATTTTCTTCAATAAAGAAAGTAACTTTATTGAAATAATAACTAGTAGTTGAGTGATTATCTGGGAAATCGACTCTTAAAGTATCAAAGTATGACTCGCTAATTGTTTTTACTAGGACAAAAGTGATTTAACATTTCCTTATGCTTGTTCCGAGTGGTGGATTCATGAATTTTATGTTAAGGGAATCAACTGCCTTCAATCCAATTCTGGAGATTGAGTTCCCGCAGAGTCTTTTTTCTTTTTTTTTTTCAAAAATTTTGATTTGACTAAGTTTGTATAATATATATGTTGGGGTTAACCGTTATGGAAGGTCTGTAGTTATGTTTTTTTTTCCTGAAATATAAAACGATCTATTTGTTCGTGAATAGCCTGATCTTTTGCTGAGCTTTGCTGGTTTAATAGCAGGTCATGTATATACATATTCATCTGAGAACAAGCAGCATTTGTATATGAACCAGTCGGAGCTAGTATTAGCCTGGATTTAGGGAAGCCTTCTTATGTCACTAAGAGACCTTCCCCTATATGCTTGGAAATAGTATTTTCAGGTCTAATGGCCAATGTCAAGGTAATTGATGGAAAAAAAAACAAAATTACAAGAAACTTGACAGTCATATACTATAATTTATGATATGGATATACAATTACACTACAAAAATAACTGAAATTAGTTACAAAATTTGTCGCTAGTCCGTTGTTAACTTGCTCTTACCTAAGATAACATTTTGATAGTTTGTTACTATCCGTCGCCAAATAGGATGAGCGACAGATTTTATTGTTTAGTACGTTAACAGACTTTTTCCACTGCTAGTTCATGTTCTTTTAGTAGTTACGAATCTTGAACACAAATTTACAGGGCATGGTGAGCCTGATGTTGCTTTCAGGTGAGCAATTGACCAGCAAATAGGATGAAAAGAATTGAAGCCTGTCAGTAGATGTGATCTCAGGGGCTTGCTTTGGGGTTCTTATTTCAAAGGAAAAAAGATTTCCTCAAAGCTTCTGACCCTTCAAAAAAGTCTTATCAAACGAAAGCATTCTTTTTGGTTCTCCCACATCAGGGTACGTTTTCCGTTAATGAACTAGCGAGTATCTGTCTTTTAGATTTTTGTACATGAGTAGGAAAGAATCTAAATTATAACAAGCGGGTAAAATCGAATTTAATAACTTTGTCTCAGACAATATAATGTATTAAAACACAATAAATAAACACAAATTTTGTTTGTCAGAACATATAATTCGAATTAGAGGGAATTGTTTCACACTATTGACATGTAGACTATCTTGAATACCTAAAATTTACAGCAACAACATGAGAAACACACAAAAATTTGACGAGGACTGAGCAATTTGGCAGAGGGGAGAGAGATTTATCAGAAGAATTTGATAAAGTTGATACAGACGGGTCATGGACACCACGTATAATTATACAGTGGCTGCAAAATCCTCATGGATTGTGTTTTATCCATTCTAATTCGACGGTTGGAAAACAATGATTTCGACTTTTTAAATTATTTCGAAACTTTAAAGAAAATTTCAAAATAATTTAAGAAATTACAGAGTCGCCACTTAATTTATTTGAAAAAAAATCAAGAAAACTTTTAAGGAAAATCCTAAGTCTTCAAAATAGAAAAAAGACTTAAGACTTTTAAGCAAATTCTAGGTAAGATTCTTATTAACATCTTAGGAAGGTTTGTAAGACACTTAAAATGTCTGCTAACTTGCGGTTATCCGGACTATTTGAAAACCATCTTTGACTAACTTTGAAAAAAGAGAAGTTGGTTTTTGAAAAGAAAGTGATTGAAATCCAAAATTCCGTAAACTATATTTAAATTTTAGTTAGTAAATTATATTTAAATCAAGACTTTAATCATTTGAATTTATTTTCAAAATAGGCCTCGATTGAAATTCAAAATTTCGTAAACTAAATATTTAAGTAACAAAATAATATAATTTCATATAATTGAATACGATAATATGTAATCGCTACTTAAAGTGATAAAATTATCCAAATAAATACTTTGAAAAGTTTTTTTTTTCTTTTTTTGGATAAAATAAATATTGTAATTTTATTTAAAATCAAAGAAACTCGAAATTAAACTTAGCTGTGAACGGCAAAAATTAAATGTCAACAGATTGAAGTGAAGACATGGCAACTAAGTTGAATGACAAAATTGCCCTCAATTAATAAATAAATTACCCCAAGGTTGATGGGTTGATACCTTCAGCCCTTCCCTACTCTTCTACTGTAGCAGAAATAACAAAAAAGTAGATAGATGATACTAGATGAAGTCTTTAAAAAGTGCAAGCTCAGACATATTCATACACTAGATACTGGATCTCGTTTTAGTACGTGCCCAATGTACTACTTTTTAAAATTATATGTTATTATTTTTATCTCAATTTATATGACAATGATGAAATATTTGAGAAACTCAATCAGATTTGTTATATATAGTTTAAGATATTTTAAATTGTTAATTATATTATAATTTATACGACTTTCAACGTAATTTTCAAGTAATATCTCTTTATCCTAATTAATATGACATCGATAACTATTATAATTTATAATACTTTTTCGACGTTGTAATTGATTTACTATTTTAAGTTGCTTGCTATTGTAATTTATAATACTTTTCTTGTTCAAACTTTTGTGGTATGATAGTGAATTTAGACTTTAAAAGTAATTTTATGTTTTTAATTATTGTGATTTATAATATTTTTTTTCTATTTCAATTTAAGCTACACAGATATAATTTCGAGAGTAAACCAAATATCACAATTGAAATGGCGAAACTGACACGTCTTGAATGACTCATAATAACTAATTAAAAGTGATATAAAAAATGGGTAACTTACATAAATCCCTAAATGTGTAAGTGTATTATATTTTATCCCAACTATTTAGTTAATTACATCATATTCCGATTTTTCATAATTGTGATACATCTATTTTAATGTGATACATATAAAAAGTGATACATTTAAAACTGACTAGATATTTATTTAAGGAAGTAACAGATTCTCTTTTATTCTGTGGAGCAAATCACGTACAATCAGTTACACAGTGAATTAATAAGATTCACAAAATCAACAATACCCCAAATCAAGTTTCAAATTTAAACCAAAATTTGAATCCCCAAATTCATTTGAGGAGTGAAGGAGAAAAACAGCTAGAGAGAGAAAAATCATCGGAGCAATGGGGAAAGATCTGAGCAAAGATCAAATATCCTCAATGAAGGAAGCTTTCACTCTGTTCGACACCGACGGTGATGGCAAGATCGCCCCATCGTAACTCTGTTCGACGGCGACGGTAAGACGGTGCTACGGTTAGGGTTTGTTCGAAATTGAAGGATTTAGAAGAGTTTTCGACTTTGAATTTAGAGAATAATTTGGGGGTTTATGCACAGTTATCTGCTCATGTGCAAACTAGTACGACGTCGACGGAAGTAAATGAAGAAGAGAAGGAGGAGAAGAATTATTATTATTTGAATAAGTGATACAACTGAAATCTGAATTATTATTTGAATTATTATTTGGCGGCGGAGGATTACTATGTGATACATCTAAAAATGTGTGATACATTTGGTTGTATTTCTATGATTTTTTTTTTCAAAATTTGATATTCAATATATATGATACATTTAGCATACTTGACATATAAGTTGAAGTTTGAAATTTCTGATTCGTATTTAAAAAGTTTGAGTTTGAAATTTATATGATTCATATTAAATATTTATGGAAGTTTTGTGATTCATATTAATATTGTCTGCATTAGTTCTAAGAGGTTATCTATTATATTAATGATACATTTTTATAGTTGAAATTAATATGCTGAGAAAAACACAATTTAAAAGATGATTCATTTATTCATATTGAATAAAAAATATAATAAATATAGAAATATTTAGGACATATGTATCATCAATAATCTGACGAAAGATGTATCACTCATACATTGTCAATAAAATGTATCACCAATAATCTAATAATAAAATGTATCACTTATGCAGTGTCAACAAATGTATCACCCATATACTGATAACAAAAGTATCATTCATATGAATCACGTTACACTATGAAAATGTATTCAGAAAATTAATATTTTTATATATGTATCAAGCGGATTAACTTAAAATCTATTTAAACAATTAATTCACCTTTTTGAAATAACTAAAAAAATTTATAATTTAATGTGGTCTATTGACGATTTGAAGAAGATGGAGTAATGGAGATGGAAGATGTTTTAACTAATGATTATAATCTAGGAGAGTTAGTCTTGGTCCGAGTCGAGCTAGTTATATTATAAAGAGATTTTGTAGGATCAAAATTTGATTATTGAGTCACGAGGAGTTGAATACTAATATTGATAGATATTAATGTTGTATGTAATAACTTTACTATAGAAAGGTAAAGAATTGAACTATATAGCTATTTTTGTGCAAGTTGAATTGAATTGAGAAGCCGACGATATTGACAGAGAGCATGTAAGTTACCCTATTAAATTTGAGGGGAGAAGAAGTACGACGTTGGTGGTGGCATTATGTTAATATTATAATTTGGGAGAGATTTTAGGGAAGTAAATCTTTGGAAGGAAAAATCAGTTTGGAGATGGAAGATGTTTTAATTGATTATAATTTGGGAGAGATTTTAGGGAAGGAAATCTTAAAAAAAAATATCTTGCATGAGTTAATGGTGTAGTAAAAATAGAACGTGGGATTTTGTTGATATGTATCAACAGTAAAGTTGAAACCGGGATTTAATGTAAATTTTAAAAAGGTAAGGGATATTGGGTATATAGTCTCTTAACTATGGGTTTTGTGTAATTTATCCTAAAAAATTGCTATAAAAATACTTGTGAAAATTTTAAGTGGGCCTCACATAAGATGTCTAATTAATTTAAAACATCAAGTATTAATTTATGATTTTATGTCTATTCACCTTTTTAAAAAAATATTATCAATATTAAGTATTTAGATGACTCATAATAATTAATTATAAGTGATATAGTAAATTACAGTTGCAGCAGCTGAACAGTCATGTCATAAATGTCTATTTTACTTTATAAATGTCTATTTTATTTTTTATTAAATATTATTAATTTTTTAAAGCGTAAATGTCATATAATAATTAATTAGGGTGATATGGTAAAATCTGTTATTTTCAATGTTTTCGGGTACACAAATCTGTATTTAGGCACACAACAATTTCAATACAAGTTCAAGTCTAAAAACAAGAACACCTATGAAGTTACACAATAACTTCAATACAAGATTAAAAATAATATATTCAAGAAGTGTGTTGTAGTTTCAGAAATAAGATGAAACAAAAATTTAAAGCCAAGTCCCCTAGCTTTACGGAGTGTTCTTAAGGAATAATTTCCCTCACTGTACTCGAGGTTATGAAATTTTCCTCCCAGGATAAAATGACTTTCAATCCAACAATAGTGGTACCTCAAATTATTGGATTCGTCGAACTCACTCAACAGCTAATGATCACAATAAGTTTTTCTAAAGATATGAAGAGTGTTTTTGCTGTCAAAAATCATGTTAATACCTGAAGAATATGTCAGGTATTTATAGCCTTAATGTGTGCTTCTGGGAAAGATGCATTGGTTCTGGAAAAAGGCACCTTTTCAGTACAGTTACGTCACTTGCGCCCAGTCTGTACTGGACCTGCACCTGATCAGTGGCCGCAGGAGACACTGTCGAAATTCCAATAGCTTCCTACACTGTACCTGCGGGCGCAGGTTGCCCAGGTGCGCCGCAGATCACACGCTATTGCGCAAACCAGTGTGCCTTTTACCTCGAAGGGTCGTATCCCTTCGAGGTGCATTGTGTATGCGTTTGCATGGCATCCGAAATGCACTCGCACATGGAGTAAAATATTTTTATCGGATTCTTTGGATTAAATTTCACTTGTTCTTCAAGTTTCAAATAAAATTTATCTAAAAAAATAAATCTCATCGATCGATTATTTGGACCCAAAGTCGAAGCCAAGCAACGACGACGATGGCGCGAGGCCCCATCTTGTTGTTGCCTCACTATTCAAGTGGAGATGTGTTTCTCAATATAAATACATGAAAGCTTCTTTCCCCCACCAATGTGGGAAAATTTAGTAATCTTTTCTATTTGAGCACACTTTCCATTTTAGTGTGGACTCAAATTCCCTCCACTATTTTCCTCCATTTTCCGTTCACACACACCTTGAACCCAACAAAATCATGGAATAAGCAGGCAGCTGAAAGTAGGTAAGTCGACCGCCAGTTGCTTGCTTCCAGCCACCCAACTAGTGCTTATATATAGTAGTAATAGGAACAGAAAAATAAAAATTTAGTAGTATTAAAAATAATGTCCAGCATATTTCTAATTGGAGCATAAATTTCACTTTCATAAGATACAGATAAGATATGCATACACGTGCTATCCTCCCAAACCTAAGACCTCAATTGTGAAATTTCACTGAACGTGGAATTTCACTGAATATGTTGTTACTGTATTATCTCCGTTAGTCCTCATCTATGAGTAGTTATAGTTCATAAGCTGCTTGAATATTAGTGAATCAAGTTTTAGCAGTAAGATTTTGCTTCCAATTCAGTTTTCGAATATAAAACTCTCCCATCCGTTAAATGACCTTGTTGTACACTTACAAGTGACAATTCTTTATTAGTCCTAGAGATCAATATTTAATTTGAAAGATTAGCAGTGTAGTAAATCTTTTCTCAAGTACCCAAGTTGTAAAAATAGGATGAACCACAATAATAATAAATTAAATAAAACGTCATTATATTACTACTATATATAAGTGCAAGGCAGTAGATATTTCTTTATCGTCGTGCTTTCTTCTATTTGACTTAATATATCACTCCTAATTAATTATTACAAGTAATTTATGTATTAGAAAATTAATAATATTTAATAAAAAAATAAAGTAGACATTTATGGCATACTATTTCAGCTACTTCAACTGTAATTCTACTGTATTACTCCTATTTAATTATTATAAGTCATTTATGTATTAAAAAATAATATCATATTTAATTAAAAAATAAAATAGATATAAAATGATAAATTAACTCTTGATTTTTTATATTAACTTGACGTCTTATATGGGGACCACTTAAATTTTTTTCACAAGTATTTTTTATAGTAATTTTGTTATATCACTTCTAATTAGTTATTATAAGCCATTTAAGTCATGCTTGCTTCGCTGCTTCAATCATGATTTTACTATATCACCCCTAATTAATTATTATGACCATCTAAACATTGTGTCACTTAAATTGGGATAGAAGAAAAAGTATTGTAAATCACAATAATTTAAAGTTTAAATTATTTTTAAAATATAATTTATTGTTAATGTCACAAAAGTTTGGACAAAAAAGTAACATATATTATTTAAAAATTATATAAAATGTATTATAAATTACAATTGTTAACAACTTTTATTTTTAATTAGTAACTTTCATTAATCACCAAAAGTGTTAATTACAATGCCCAATCGGTCAACACAACTTGCACAGTCTTAAGCATCCATCTCAAAATAACTATTCCTAACAGAAAGACGAATCAATACACTAATTCTATAAACTACTCAGCTTAGTCTTAGCTTAATTTTTTAAATTCCTTCCAGCAATTCAAATACATATCATCGAGTCTCCCTGGATATAAAGTTACTTATGCAGCATGTGAACTTACCGGAGAAAATTGAAGGAAAGGTGTCTTTTAAGTCTTGAATGAAGGATTGGTAACATTGACCAACTTAAAGGGTCAACCATCATTAGCAAACTTGATTAAGTTAATTGTGGACTTGATTAATATTTTTAAAACCTTTTAATCTTTTTAAAAATACAAATCAACCCAACCTACACCCCCCTCTATCTAAATCAACCGTCTCTCTCTTCTCTCTCTCGACAGCTTCTCTCAACTCTCTCCCAACCAACAGTTGTACAAAATTTTCCCTTCAATCCCCAATGACTTCAACCTCCAAAGTTCCCTTTCGACTTTCAACCATCAATCGACGTGAACATTTCTCCAGCGACAACAACTTCGAGTTCTTCGTCATCCCATTTTCTTTTTTACAGGTAAATGAGGAACTTGAGCCAACTACTCTTCTAGTATTGGTTAATAATTTTAATATTTCTAGCTTAAATTTGAAATGTGGACTGAATAAAACCCTAATTTCTGGCATTTCTTTTTCTTGTTGTCGAACTGTTGGTTTAGATTTGTTGGTAATTTTTTTTCACAGTTGATATTCTTAGTGTGTGTGTGTGTGATGTGTTGGTATTGCTGGATTGATTTATTGTTTGTCTTGGTAAAAATAATATTGCAACAGATGAAACATCTGATGCAATAGATGAGAACATCTGATGCAACATATGAAAATATCTGATGCAATAGATGAAAATATCTGATGCAACAGATGAAAATTTGATGCAACTATAAAAATTTGATGCAATAGATGAACAATCTAAAAGATTATTCATCTGTTGCGACAGACGACTCTTCTGTTTGGAAGAAATCTAAATAATATTGATCCAATAGATAACTCATTTTGCAACAGATGTGTGATATGTTTCAACAGATCAGTGATCTGTTTTATTATTTCCAATAGATTACTCATCCGTTGCAAGAGGTTGGTTATATGTTGCAACAGATAACCTTTCTGGTGCAACAAATTTGTGATCTGTTTTATGGTTTTCAATAGATTACTCATCCGTTGCAACAGGTTGGTTATATGTTGCAACAAATAAACTACCTGGTGTAATAGATTAGTGATCTATTTTTACTGTTTCCAATGGATTACTCATCTTTACAACAAGTTGGTTATATGTTACAACAGATAACCTTTCTGGTGCAATAGATGAATGATCTATTTTTACTGTATCCAACGGATTACCCATCCGTTGCAACATGTTGGTTATATGTTGCAACAGATAAACTATCTAGTATAATAGATTAGTGATATACTTTTACTATTTCCAATGGATTACTCATCCTTGCAACAGGTTGGTTATATATTGCAACAGATAACCTTCCTAGTGCAACAAATGAGTGATCTATTTTTACTGTTTCTAACAAATTGCTCATCCATTGCAACAAGTTGGTTATATCTTGCAACAGATAAACTACCTGGTGCAATAAATTTATGATCAGTTTTATGGTTTCCAACGGATTACTCATCCATTGCAACAGGTTGGTTATATGTTGTAATAGATAAACTACCATGTACAACAAATTAGTGATCTGTTTTTATTATTTCCAATGGATTACTCATCCTTGCAATAGGTTGGTGATATATTGCAATAGATAAACTTTCTGGTGCAACAGATGAGTGATTTATTTTTATTATTTCCAATGGATTACTCATCCTTGCAATAGGTTGGTGATATATTGCAATAGATAACCTTTCTGGTGCAACAGATGAGTGATTTATTTTTACTATTTCCAATGAATTACTTATCCGCTGCAACAAGTTGGTTATATATTGCAATAGATAAAATACTTGGTGCAACAGATTAGTGATCTATTTTTATAGTTTCCAATGATTTCCTCATCCATTGCAACAGTTGGTTATATGTTACATCAAATAAAATACCTGGTGTAATAGATTAGCGATCTATTTTTATTATTTCCAATGGTTTACTCATCTGTTGTAACATGTCGGTTATATATTGCAACAGATAACATACCTAGTGCAACAGATGCGTGGTTTGTTGGAACTGTTATTTTACTATTGTACATATTAGATTTACTGTTATTCTTTTATAATGATGCATTAATCAATTATAATCTCTATTTTATATTTTTGTTAATTCAGATAATATGGCTTCCAAAAGAAAAGAAACCAAATCAAGTCCAAGTAAAGGAACAAGTGCAACAGCTCGGCTACATCTACCACTCTATGAGCTTGCTTTATAAGCGTTATCTTAATCAAGAGCAGAAGATAATGAACACGGGGAGGAGGAATATTTCAAAAAAGATGATCCAAATGCTAATAGCCCTTCTACTGAAGAGTTGGTTAAAACCATCAGTATTGATCATTATTCCGTAAGAATGCAGTACGATGGTGACACAGATTTAATGAGTGATTTTGTTGTTAAGTCAGCCATGGAAAAATCTTTCGACTCCTTCATAAAAATACTTCGAGAACAAAAATTAGATGCTTATTTCAGGGAAAGATGCTTTGGGCAATATCTTGATTTGTCGGAGGACAACAATGCTCGTTTCTAGATGAAAATGGTATGCGATCTTCTCAAGCATAGGTTTATGTGTGAAAACAAAGATAAGATGGATGGGGTGTGGATATATTACTATGACATGCATGTTTATTTTAGTTGGAAGGAGTTTGCCATAGTTACTGGACTAAAATGATATCGAGGCAAGTCAAGTGATCGTGATGACCTAGTGTCCATTGTTGATCCAAGCTTCAAAAATAAAAATTGATATAAGCGTTGAAAGGTAAAGGACTCTCAAAGAAGCACAAACAATCATTATGCTTGGTTTGGTTTGTACATAATATTCTTTGGGTGAGAGACGTTAACAACAACATAAGCCTCAGTTTAATAAATCTCTAGGAGGATCTTGAGGCATTTAACAACTATCTTTGGGGTTATGAAAGCTTCAAAATGACTGTCAAATATTTGTTGACTTCGTTAACGCCAAAGACAGTCAACTTATATGGCTTTCCATGGGCCTTCATGGTAAATATTTCTTTTATCATGATATGATTCATTATTTTTTTATTTAATAATTCTTTTAATTTATTGGCGTTATGTTATAGGCTTGAGCATTTGAAGCCATTCCTTATTTGAGACAATAAGTAAACTACCAGGAAGAAGTTTCCTGTCTAAGAATCCTGAGATAGTTGTTGTCCAAACTGATAAAAATGCTAATTTTTTTGTCTTTTCAATCCCCCGAAGGAAGAAGTAAGTCCAATTCTAAAGAAGTTTTTTTTTAATTAATGATTATTTTAAATGATTTCATCATCATTCTAATATATGTACTGATTTATTTTAGACTATCCATCTGTGGCTTGTTCCGACCAACCGAGAGTTGAAGATACCATTTTTTCTTACTTTATGGCTTGTGCAAACTTTATCGCACCCTACGGTCATTGATGGAATAAAAATGGAATTGTTTAGAGAAACAACCATACAAGAAAAACAATTTTAAAGGGCGGGCTTGTTGTTGTTGTTGATGGTAGTGGTAGTGGTAGTGGTAGTGGTAGTGGTGCTGCTGTTGGGGCTAATGATGCTCCTCTTACAGTTTTTGAAACAACAAGTCATTATGATTATGATTATACTGGTTGTATAGATTTTTCTCCAGATTTTACCATATCTAGCGAATGTTCTACATGCAAATGTCAAGACTGCAAGGCTAAACACTATGGAGTGATTAATGCTATTAATACACTAACTGCTTCTGTAAATGAAATGACATCTAAGAGGGGTGTCATTCCATCAAAGAGGATTTCATATCCATACACTCCACTAGAGATCAAGGTGGCTAAGAAGAGAAGGAAAGATATTTCCAAGGCATCATCAAGCATTAAAAAAAGCAAAATCGCAAAGCCTCTGTCTTTGTCTTGCATCATTGTTCAGTGTTCAAAGGACACAGGAGAGCAGCATGAGCTGAAGAAGGTGAATGTACATCATCTTTTCCAACAAACAAACAGGCACATATCTGTTTCAATAAATGATACATCTGCTGAAAATTATCAAATATATATATATATATATATATATATATATATATATATATATATATTGCAACTGTTGTCTAACCTGTTGCATCAGATGTGTTATCTGTTGCAACAGATGATTCTTATGTTACAATAGATGGGTCATCTATTCAAAATTATTGTACTGCTCTAATTTACCTGTTCGAATTTGCCCCAACAGATGATCCATCTCTTGTAACGTAAGACTCATCTGTTGCAATAGATGGACAATCTGTTGTATACCTGTAATTAACATTGAAAATTTTGGCTTTCGAGGTGGATGTCATAGTAGAAGCTACTGCTAAAGAGCATAATATCACAGTTGATAATCCATCAACTGCTTCTAAAGAAGAAGAAAAAGTAGAGCCTATCAGTTTGGGAGAACGAAAGAATTACCCATTTAAAGGGTTCAACATCTCGGACGAGCTTCAAAAACACTAACACAGTTGATCAACGACTACTCAGAATGGATTGTCGATAGGCTGTTAAAGCATTATGTCGGCAGCTACATAAATCAATTTTAAATATATTGGTTTATGTAATTCTTTTTGTATGAACATGACATTAACACATATAAATCATCATGAAGAAAACAAAATGATGAACACTACAAAGTGAACGAATCGAGTCTTGGTTTTGATATGTTCGACTTGGTTGTTGTACATCCCGAAATGAAGAATTGATTCTATTTGATGTCTCAACCCCAAACTTGTTGGAATGATGATGTTTAAATGCCATACATATCACTATTAATTAATACTTTATTTAATTGCATCTGTGTATTAATTTTTTCATCACGTAATCCAAAATGTTTGATAATATATGCAGTACATTGATATTATTTTTTACTACCTCCGAAAGAAAGCCAAGTCGCAAACACAAGAACCATACAGATACATGACAGGCAATTGTTTGTATAACGTTTACATCAATAATGCCTACGATAGGTATTTTCAATAACAGTCGGAAGTTTTCTGAAATGAGGAATGCTTAATCAACATCATCAAAGGTTTTAGCATTCCAGCTGGCTTACCTTGGCATTTGGTCGACAAAGTGTACATTCCAATCAATTGTGGTGATAATTCCATTAGGTGTTAGCTGTCGTCGTTCTAAAAGAGAGGCATATTCGACTTTATGACTCGATGTCGTGAAGAAGACATTTCGGGCCATTATCTGAGATACAAAAGCTGGACAAAATAATGCCTACTTACCTTGATATGAGTGTCTTTTTAGACCAAAAGGTTCGTACTGATTGGTCAATGATTGAAGCATACCAGGATAAAATGGGTAATCCATTCGATGTACAATATGTTAAAGGAATTGCTCAACAAACCATTGGTAGCCTATAATTTTAAGTGTCATGATTTAGTTTCATTTCACAAATTGCACAACACTTACATGAACTGCAAGATATGGATTATCTGTTTTCTTAAAATGCAGAAATTGCGGTCTTTTTGTTGCCGCGTACGCCGAGCATTTGACCGATGGATTACAAGTACCAAATGATATACTTAATGCCGAATTACTCCGCAAAAGATATGCTGCTCTTTTATGAAAATACGGAGAATCAAAAGCTCAAAAGCAGTACGCAAGCGACATTAAAGATCCACGACGGCCAAAACCGAATTTCATAGCACCGGATGAAGAACAACTTGTCCATATTGAGTAGATCTTTATAGCTTGAGTCCGTCAATGTAATAACCTATCCTTCTTGATTTAAATTATTGATTTATTTGTAGAGTAGATCATTTGTACCCATAATTTCTGAAGGCTTCAATTTAATTTATCCTGTCTATGAAGATAATTTAATCCTTAGTTTTAAACATGTTAACTAAAATGGAATACTAGATTCAAATATTGCAACAGGATAATACATCTGCTGCTACAGACAACATATCTTATCAAATAGATTTAGACATATATTGTAATATGAGATGCAACACGTAGGTCATCTGCTGGAAATTATATAATAGGTTTTCCTACTTTCTTGATTTGTTCCAAAAAATTACCTATTAGTTGCAATAGATAGATTATATGTTGCCACAGATTGGATATCTGTTGCGACAAACAGACTAGAAAACATCTGCATAATGCAACAGATGATCAACCTATTCCAATATATAATCAATCTATTACAACAGGTACTATATCTGTGACAACAGATATACTATCTATTGTACTATAAAAATTCAATTTTCACCAGACATAAAAATTATTGCCACTACATGTAAAGTGAGGTGGCTTGAAATAAAAAATTATTATCGTGTTCTTCTCCATCTTTGTACATATTCTTCTTTATACACGGGCTCCAATAATTTAATTAGGTCATCTGCTAGAAATTATATAACAGGTCTTCCTACTTTCTTGATTTATTCCAATAGATTACCTATTAGTTGCAATAGATAGATTATATGTTGTAACAGATTGTATATCTGTTGTGACAGATAGATTGGGAAACATCTGCATAATGCAACATATGACCAACCTGTTCCAATAGATAATCAATCTGTCATAACAGGTATTATATCTGTTACAAGAGATATAAAATCTATTGCATTATAAAAATTCAACTTAGCCATACATAAAATTTTTTGCCACTACATGTAAAATGGAGTGGCTTGAAATAAAAAATTGTTATCTTGTCCGTTTCTATCTTTATACATATTTTTCTTTATACACAGGCTCCGACCATTTAGTTAGTACCCTATAAGCCTAGACCCATTGCATCTTTTTCACAACGACGTCACACATACCGATTATTTCTATGTCGGTCAGCAAACACTCGATGTATGCAAGCGAGTACGGCCCACACGCTGCACTGGTTCTATTTTTTTGAAACTGAATGTTCTTATTTTGACCTTCAAAAACCCATGATTCCTTCCTCAAGACTTCTGCCGACAAATGATCCATCAGCTTACTCTGCATCAACAACTTGGGCAACAACTTTAAGAGTGATTGCATGTGGGTTAAAAATGTGTCCTCGTTGAAGACATGTAAGTTGCAGTCATAAACCTTAATCTTTCCCTCATGGAGTAGTATCTCAACAGCGAGAAAATATTTGACTTCCACGTTCATGACTGCAAGGATTCTCTTTGCCTTGGTCCAGCTCTTGCCGTAGGGATATAACCTCTTCCCTATAACATATTTCATCACGTCTTTATCCCATTGGAACATAGAAACTAATTTATCAAATCCCCGACCACCAAAATCAGCTAGCTTATGGAGATCATTGTACCTATCCTTGAAATTGTTGTAGAAGTTGAGGTCCATTATCCTATCGACAACATCATAAGTATCCAGGTACGCTAATTGCCTGCCCCTTATGAGGGAGAGAATTTTATCAACAAACTGTGGTATAAGAAGACAATTTTTAAATAGGTTAGTAATTGTAAAGAATAAAAACACAGTGGAAAGAATCTATTACAGAGGGTTCTCTGAATCAGTTCACAGATTACCCAGCTAACACAACTTATACAACAGATGTGTATTATGTTGCAACAGAATACCAAGCTATTGCAATAGATTACACATCTTTTGCTTAGATTCTTCTTCATGGAGTAGATTGGAAGGCTAGGTTAGCAAAAGTAAACTTACATTATCTTCGTACCATCATGCATATTTGTCATATTCATGAAGTCTTTGGCGGTAAATGAATGCATGGTGTATTCTTTTTGAACCTTTGTCTTGTTAGACATGATTTCTTCCAGTTCCTTCTTCTTCTCCTTGCCAAGTGCCACGAATATGTTCACCCTCTTTAGCAGCCCCTGAACTTCAACAATGCTTGGAGTGAGAGGAGTTGAAATTTTTGCTATTTTTAGAACTGAGAGAATTTGTATAATGTATCTTCTCTTCCTCCAAACCGCCACTATAAGAGTACATGGCTCCCTTACCTTATTGGATGGTATGACACCCCTCCTGGATTTCACCTCCTCGGCAGCTTCAGCAATAGCCTCTAGCTTTTCAAAAATTTTATCCTCTCTATCCTTACACACTTTACAATTGCAATAAGAACATGAGGGTGAAAAGGGATGAGAGGGACCACTGTAAGGGTGGGAGGGACCTGTGTAGGGGTGAGAGGGACCTGTGCAAGGGGTGTTTCCAAACATATTTATTTTTTACTGAGCACCAACATGCTCATAATCACGATTGGCAGCAGCAACAACATCAGGATGGCTGTCACCATCATCAACAACTCCACCAGCAACATCCCAGAAGAAGCACCCGGATCTGCTGCAGTTTGAGGTTGGTCGTAAAGAGCTTCAACATTAGGCTGACCTTGCCTAACTATTCTTCTTATAGATATTCTCCAGCCAATTCCTTATTTATTAACTCCACCATTGGGTCTTCTTTTATATCGACAAAATCTAGAGTAAGAAAAGAAGTCATCCCCAACTCATCAATGGTAGGCACGATCCAAGGATGCACAACCTATAAAAAAGACAGGAGGCATTTAAATCATATAATAATAATTTACAGTTAGTTGGGTTACATGTTAACATAGCCAACTTATGCAAATAGGATCTAGCTGCCGCAACAGCTGATTTGTATGTCGCAACAGATTGATAATATGTTACATTAAATTACTCATTTGTTGTATAATTTACAGTAGATGGGTAATCTGTTGAGTTGGGTTCAGAGAACCAGAGAAATAGATGGTTAATCTGTTACAAAATATGGATTTTCTGTCATAACAGATTACCCATCTATTACACCAGTTGCAGTTGACGGGTAATTTGTTGTAACAGAAGACCCATCTGTCGTAATAGATGAAGCATCTATTTTAATATCTTTCTTTGAGGCAAATAGATCAACATCATCCGGAGGGTTAAATAAATCAGCCTCCTACTCCTTAATATTTTTTTGCTGCCCTTTGCAGCCGCCAACCACCTAAGGATTCTTGGATGAGAAACCTTATTCGGGTAATCCTTGAACTTCTTTCAGAAGGGAGAAATGGTTTCACATGCCCAAGCTTAAAAAGTATAAACAGGAAGCAAGCAAAAAAAGTTAAAATAACTATAACTATATTCAATATAAATTAATGGATGAGTAAAAATAGTGATCAATTTTACCATGAAAGCCTAAGAAAAGTCGTATAATGTGATCGTCCTCGTGGATAGCTTTGTCAGTAAATATTCGACAGTCAAGTAGTAGTTGTCATATCCCCAGGATAATTGTTAAATTTGTTAAAATCATCAGCAAACACCACCAAATCATCTTCTATGACTTTCCTGACGTCTCTTTCCAAAAAAACAGAATGGACAAACCAAACTAAGCACAATTTCTCCGTGTAGTGCTTTAGTATGTCTTTATCCTCGAGATATGCCATCAAATCCTCCGCGTTGTAGCTACTACATCCAACAATGCCCGACAACCCATCTTTTTTTCCCTTGCATTTGTTGGACCCTTTGTGAGGTGTTTCCTTGATGAGGGGTTCTTCTGGACGATCACATCTCAAGCCCGTCTCTATGGCAAACTCTTTCAACCCAAAACAAACCGACATGCCACAATAGTTGATCCAGATTTCATCCATCTTTTTTTCGCCCTTCTTTGGATCTTTATTATTCGCTGCGTACTTGATCCTGCACTTGAGAAGACCATATACCATGCTCATTGAAAAATAGAGAGTGATAGTCCTCAGGTAGCTCAAGAAAGTATGCAAAGCAGCTCTTGTTAAAAAGTCTGTCTATGTTCTAATTCTTCATAATTCTCCTAAATTCATCAAAATATTTCCCCAACTGACATTCAAGTACAAGATCACCAGTTACTTTGTCAGGGTTATCCATCGGCATCGCAACTCGAAACCTATCGATACTAATGGTTTTGACAGAATATTACTGGGATTTCGATATTAATTTATACCCCATTGGTGAGAAGGAGTTATCACTTTTCTCAGCTTTATTTTGCCCCGACTGAGATTGTTCAAGAAGTTCCTCCAAATCTATCTGTACTCTAGCCATTTTTGTTGGGTGGTTAGAAGTTGATCCATTTCAGTTTCTTTTCTTTTGGGAGACATTTTTTAACTACAAACAGTAGAAAAACAAAAAATACATTTATTTGATGTCTGCATAATTTTTTAAAAAAAGGTAAGACAAATTTCAATAAATTATTCTACGCCACATTACAAAAAATTCTCCAACGGATAACCCATCAGTTGGAACAGATGGGGAATCTGTTTGAAGACCTATTTAACATCTCCCAACAGATCTTCCACCAATTGCAACAGATGGACTACCAACACCACAACCAATGCCACCACCAATGCCACCAATTGCACCACCAATGCCACCAATATCAACTCCAAGACCACCGACACTACCACCAAAAACACAAATACCGACACCAACAAAAACATCCACCAACAATACCATAAACACTATCCAATAATACCACTACAGCCAATAAAACACTGAGATAAAAACTAGGATTTTCTCAGGTGCTTTCTACCTTTTTAGCATCAAAACAAAAAATTGTTAACCCATTCTCAAAGATAATACAACTAAAAGTCTTCTTTTTTATCATTAACTAAAAAACCCTAATTTTTAGAATAAAGAACAAATTTAGAACTCTTCTCGAACTCTGTTTCCTGAAAAGACAAAGAAAATAATAGATACAAGCAAGAATGAAGTTGAAAATAACAACCATGTAGTCAGAATGGGAATAAGATTAATCTATTTTGAAGGGTTGAGCAATATATTGAGTAGTTATTGTCTGTATTGTTGAGAGAGAGAGAGAGAGGAGCGAGAACCTGATATTTGAAATGAGAAAAAGTTTTTCCCATAAATGGATAATTTGTATGGGTTGATTTGTAATTTTGAAAAAGAATGACAAGTTTTGAAATGGTTAATTTGGTCCGAATTGATCTTAATTAATTTGTAAAATTTCAAAAGATATAGTTTTTAAAATATTAATTTAATGAGAACTCATTTCAACTTAGAGTGATCGATTGACGACTCGGGTTGAGATGAACACAATACCAACACCATGCAATTGTAATGACTTAATTAAAGTTGTTGTTGACCCTATGAGCTCAATCATTCATCTCCAATTCCACCTAAATCAATTTAGGTACTCTTAATCTTAATATTCAATTAATGAGAGCTCATTTCAACTCAGAGTGATCGATCGATGACTCGGGTCGGGATGAATGCAATACCAATACCATGCAAATGCAACGACTCAATTGAAGTTGTTGTTGACCCTATGAGATCATTTATCCCTAGTTCCATATAAATCAATTTAGATACTATTAATATTAACATTAAGTTAATGAGAGCTCATTTCAACTCAGAGTGATCGATCGGCGACTCGGGTTGGGATGAACGCAATACCAACACCATGCAATTGCAATGACTCAATTAAAGTTGTTGTTGATCCTATAAGCTCATTCATTCTTAGTTCCACCTAAATTAATTTAGGTACTATTAATCTTAACATTAAGTTAATAAGAGCTCATTTCAACTCAGAGTGATTGATCGATGACTCGGGTCGGGATGAACGCAATACCAACACCATGCAATTGCAATGACTCAATTAAAGTTGTTGTTGACCCTATGAGCTCATTCATCACTAGTTTCACTTAAATCAATTTAGGTACTATTAATCTTAACATTAAGTTAATGAGAGCTCATTTCAACTCAAAGTAATCAATCGACGACTCGGGTCGGGATGAACGCAATACCAACATCATGCACTTGCAATGACTCAATTGAAGTTATTGTTGACCCTATAAAATCATTCATCCCTAGTTTCACCTAAATCAATTTAGGTACTATTAATCTTAACATTAAGTTAATGAGAGCTCATTTCAACTCAGAGTGATCGATCGATGACTTAGGTCGGGATGAACGCAATACCAACACCATATAATTGCAAAGACTCAATTGAAATTATTGTTGACCCTATGAGCTCATTCATTCATCCCTAATTCCATCTAAATCAATTTAGGTACTATTAATCTTAACATTAAGTTAATGAGAGCTTATTTCAACTCAGAGTGATCGATCGACGACTAGGGTCGGGATGAACGCAAGACTACACCAATTGTACAGACTCAATTGAAGTTGTAGTTGACCCTATAAAATCATTCATTCATCTCTAGTTCCACCTAAATCAATTGCAATAAAATCTGTTGGAACAAACGACTGAGCTGTTAGAAATTTCTAGCAGATATTCATATTTGTTGCAACAGATGACATATCTGATTTAATTATCAAATAGATATTTGCATCTGTTGTGACAAATAAATGAGTTGCTGGAAATTTTCAAACAGATATTGATATCTGTTGTAACAGATGATATTTTTGATTTAATTATCAAATGGACATTTGCATCTGTCATCACAAATGAATGAGCTGTTGGGATATTTAAATAGATATTGATATCTGTTGTAACAAATGACATATCTAATTTAATTATCAAATGGAAATTTGTATCTGTGAGTTGTTGGGATTTTTAAATAGATATTTGTATCTGTTATAACAGATGACTGTGTTGTTGGGATTTTAAATAGATATTGCTATCTGTTGCAACATATGACATATCTGTTTGAAAATCTATTTTTTCTTTCAATTTTAAAGCTTTCTGTCCAAGTAGATAAAGTAATAAGTGCTACAAAATTTGGTAAAAAATGAAGAGGTTTTTTTCTTGGATAACTCAAAAATGAGTTCATTGAGTAGTCTTATTTTGTCTTTTCAATGTCACTAGTCTTCCTTGTGCCCCTAAAATTATTAATGAATATTAATTATATTAATTAATGAATATTGAAAAACCCACGTCTACGTACACAATATATCTAGAATTATCTCATCTCTCCTCAGTTTCAGCCCTAAATTTATTTTATTCATTTCTCATTTTTTTATTTCTCTCCTATTTAGGATAGGGTTATCACAACCTTTTTTTTCTTCTCTTTCTCATAAATATCATTTTAGATCTAAACCAATCCATATCTTTCCTCGACTGAAATTGTTGTTTTGATCCCCTTTTGACATTAAGGTATGGTTCACTATTGCTCTTTTATTCTCGTCTTCTTCTTTACAAGTTATTTACATCTGTTTTTTTATTTAATTACTATTTATCCATATCATATTTATTAAAAAAATTTGAAGGAAATTTTAAGTGTTGAATAAACAAACCGAGAATTTTTATTACAATGTACGGAAAAAGTATTTTGTTGGGAGAAGTTTAAAAGCCTTGTTGGCAGTATTATTTTTTTTGTATGTATTTATTTGTTTCTTTGTTGTTTATGATCTTATTGATGTTGTTGGTAGGGTTGGCGTTGTTGGAACTTGTGGTGGTGTTGTTGATGGTGTTGGAACAAAGGATGTTGCTTCTTTATTATTGATGATATTGTTGATGATGTTGGAACAAATATTGTTGTTTCTTTGTTGTTGATGTTTTTTATTTGACGTTTCTTTGTAGTTTATGTTGTTGTTGATATTACAACAGAAGGAGAAACTTTTGGAACAAATCAAACCACTAGCAAGGCTGGCTTGATGTATTCCAAATAACTCCACAGCTGTTGCAACAGATTCTATATCTGTTGTATCAGAATCCATATCTGTTGCAACAGACTACACATCTGAAGATTGAGAGATTACTGTTGATGCTTTCTGAAGACTTGCACCCTGGCAAGTATTTCTGGCGATGGTGTAGACTTTTGCATGGGAGATATCTTATCATCTATATTGGATAAGAGCGATCAATAGAAAGGCTGAGAAATTAAGCTCGTTTGATTTGTGTTCTAACTCAGGCAAAGTTTTTTGATAGGTAATGAGCCTAGAGTTACGTAACGTTTGATAGGCTTGGTAGAGTTGGTTTAGATCAAACATTACGTAACTCCTTGCTTATTAATTTATCAAATACCTTGAAGGTTGGTTGAACAAGTTGCATTGAGCAACGCTCGATAAAAATGAGTTGTTCAATGGTTGGGACCACATCTTCAGTGTGCATTGACATATTTTGACCTAAAAACCCTCCATGTAAGGCTTCTGAAGAAAGTGTTTTGAAGGCCTTCTTTAATGCCACAACTTTGAAGGTAGTGTTCCTGATCGAGCTCATAAGAGACCAGGAACTCTATACCAAATTCAAAGACGGCAACAACAAGCTTGGATACAAAATCGGCAAGTTGGAGGCAAGCTTGAAAATTATCGGGATTGACATACTACAGCAAGCCTCTGATCTTCTCCAAGGAATATTGAAAGCATGCTAAGGCAAGAAAACATAATCAGTTAATCCATATTTCTAAGGAAGTAATGATACTCAATTTGCCTTTCAATCTCATTTGTGGTTCCGATTAGGTCAATAGTAGTGGACCTAATTGGAACCACAAGAAAGAAGACAGAGATGTAATTTAAAATTCATAAATTGCCACCTTCGCTTAGATTCCTTACTTTAACTGTTGTTGCTATTGGCGCAAGTTTTCTAGACTTACTGTACATCATTTCAGTCCTCGATGCCCGTAAGGCTGCTTTCTTGGTCTTCTGCTATTTTCTATCTAGGTGATAATCCTGACCACGCTACCTGGTCGTATCTCCCTAGCAAAGTGTCCATCTGCATTACTTTTCTTGCAGAGAGAAAATAAACAAATTTATATTACCGGATACACTTTTCATATATACACTTGATTCAGATTTCTCATGTTTTAAAATATTTTCATCGAACAGATTCGCTAGAAGTTAATTTCTACTCTATGTCTCTTCTTTAATTAGCTCTCAGATGATATAGTCTTTCATATACTCCACTTTCCTTCACAGATATTCTCCTACGGCTCTTTCTGGCGTATAATCATCTTCTCGATCAACCCTTCCATATAAATTTGGACCAGGGAAATTTCTATTGGTTTTTCGTTCTTGTTTGATACAGTGCGAGGCTTCAAAGGCATTCTTAGGGTCCAATGCACACTTAAAATTAAGTGCAATCACTATTGGTTCTCTGCAATGATATCAAATATTAATCCCTTCTCAAAGCTTGACACGCATAAACATGAGCAATCGTCAGCAATTCATAACAGGGTATCTGCACCATCTTTATGGGGCCCTCAACCTTATCAATTCGAACCCATCAAACTTAAATTTACAATGTAGGATCTGGTTTGAATGATCAGTGCCTAATCAATTAAAAATTGCATTCACAAAAATATTGTACTTTATATGTATTGTCTCGGTGACCTTATCAGTAATACTTACTTAACTCCCACACATATGATAGTGGATCCATCTACATGCACCTTATTCTTTCTAGCCCATCTATGACTTAAATTGAATAAACAGATGACTAGCAATTTGCAACAAACGCCACATCTGTTTAAATTGTGAAACAATTACAGACATCTGTTATGACAGTTGATCAATCTGTTGCAACAAATGACATATCTATTGGAAAATAAAACAGATATATCCATCTGTTGCAATAGATTATCAATATGTTTTAAGTTATCTGACAGATGGAATAAATTTTTCAACATATTACCCATCTGTTAGATTAATTTTAAAGCAATTTTCTTTTCTTTTCGAAATACAATAAAAGATAAAATATTGTATTTAGATTCATTTTTTTAATTTAAATATTCAAAAAGTCACTAGTTTTATTTAATTAAGGGATATGAACAGTTGTGGCTTTTTGTTTGATTAACTCCTTCCAATTCAATCATTTATAAATAGGTCCCTCCGACCTCCTTACTTACTCTCACTCATTCATTCTACTACACTTACAATACAAATATGGCTGATCCAGATTCGTACAAGAAGATTCATATAGAGTCCTTGCGAAAACTTCAAAGGCAGTTTGATGAACTCCACAGGGATTTGGACGACTTTAGAGCAAGGCTGAGGAGGGCCCTGCTGCTATCCGATGAAATTATCCGATTGACAATAATAATAGTAATAGTAATAGTAGTAGTAATAATAATAATAGTAATGATAATAATAATAGTAGTAATAATAATTAGGTTATATTTTTTCTTTTAGCGTATGTATTTTCCTTTTTTATATCAGATCTACATAAGGGATTCAAAAATCTATGTTTGGTTTGGTCGACTTTGAATTTTTAATTCTTATTTAATATTTAATTATCATTCTATTTATTCCTTATTCTCAACATGTCGACGGTTGGAGGTAGGAATTGAGCATTTGTGGCAACATAGTTTAATTCGATGCGACAGATGAATTCGTATGTTGCAACAGGTAGTTATTTATTGTTGAGAGGGTGGTGAAAAGTCATGATTCTCCTATTAATTAATATTAAAAATGGTTCGTAAATAAATAATAAGGAACTAAATGATATGCACAATTTATAACCGTAAAATAAAGATTATTTAATAAAAAAAAAGTCAAAACATTGGATTAATTACGTTATATGATGATTGTTTATTAAGAAAAAGGTGAGCAGTCATGACCGTGACTTTTTGTCTAAACACGTTAAACAAACAAACAATGTTGCTGATGTATCAAATTCCCCATCTGTTGCGACTGATGAATCAGCTGTTAGAAAAAATAAAAAAAGCTTCTAAAATAGATGGTTGATTTATTGCAATAGATGGTATATTTTTCACAACAGATGTGTTATTTGATGTAACGGATATAAAATTTATTGTCATAACTCAACAAAAATAGTTATTATTTTATTAAAGAAACGGTTGTTGAAAAGGTGTCTTCGATTTTTAAATTGAGAAAAAGGTTATTTAAATTTAAGAACTAATTAATAATAATAAGCTGAAAATGCATGACTTGTCACAATAATAAAAAACTCACCAGCTTGATTTAATTAAGTCATTTCTTTTCACAGAAAACAATAAGGAAATAAATGATAAACACAAGTTATAATCGTAAAAAATGGTTATTTAATTTGAATGATTGACGTTAATATTAAATAGGCACCATTTCTTTTCACAAAAAATATTTTTATTTTTAAATTTGTTTTATCAATTTATATAATAAAAAAGTCAGCAAATTTGGATTAATGATATGATGATAATTTAAAAAAAAGATAGATTATATGTTGCAACAGATAGATTATCTGATGCAACAGGTTATCTATTTATTGCAACAGATAATATATTTGTTGTCATGGATGAGTTTTTTAATGCAACCGGTATAGAATCTGTT
The DNA here is from genome assembly GCF_002878395.1 of Capsicum annuum. NCBI lineage: Eukaryota > Viridiplantae > Streptophyta > Magnoliopsida > Solanales > Solanaceae > Capsicum > Capsicum annuum. The sequence goes on from NC_061114.1 coordinate 198,956,962, forward strand.
GTCACAACTCAATAAAAATGGTTCCTGAAATTAATTAATTCTTAATAATAATAAGCTAAAAAGTCATGAATTATCACAATATTGCTTAATTTAATTAAGTCATAATTTTTTTTATAGTAATCAAGAATGTCATTAATAAATGGAGGTGAACAGTTGTGCCTTTAAATCTATTTTATTAATTTGTATAATAAAAAAGTCAGAAAATTTGAATTAATGATATGATGATAATTTTTTTCAAAAGATAGATTATATGTTGCAACAGATATATTATCTGATTCAACATATTGTTTATTTTGTTGCAACAGATGATATATTTGTTGTCACAATGAGTTATCTGATGCAACAAATATAGAATCTGTTGTCACAACTCAATAAAAATGGTTCTTGAAAAGAACTAATTAATAATAATAATCTGAAAAGTCATGATTTATCACAATATTGCTTAATTTAATTAAGTCATAACTTTTCACAGTAATGAAAAATGTCATTAATAAATGGAGGTGAACAATTGTGCCTTTTTGCCTAACACATTCAAGTTCAATCATCTATAAATAAGTCCCTCCTTACTCAATCGTTCATTCTACTACACTCTATTTATTCCTTGCTCTTGTTACACCTTCAACTACTTTCTCTTCGAGGACTTGATTGTTTTTTCTTGTCTCTGCTAATTTTTTTCTTGCTTTTTGTGTAAATATACGTTGTATTACATTTAAATTCTTTCTTTTCTTTACTTTTATTTTTACGTGTTTTGTCAATTTATGCGTGTTCTAGATATAGTTGATCCAGTGTGGGATGCCGCTATTTTACGAGATACCATGTGGAAACTGCAGAAGGAGGTTCATGACCTGTAGTGGGAGTTGGCCGCCGTCAAAGTAAGGATGTTGCGGGAGATCCACAGGCTGAGGAGAGCGCTGCTGTTGCCGATTGAAGATTTGACGGCTGGCCATAAAAATAATAATGATAGTAATAATTAAGATTATTTTTTTATTTTACCTATGTATTTTTAGTTTTTTTTTGTTTAATAAAAAATTTATTTTTGATCCACTTTGACGTTTTAATTCTTATTTAATTTTTATTCTGTCTATTTCTTCTTCTCAACAAACATGTCTACAATTAAGAAATAATTTGAATCCAGTATCAATAGCAAGAGATCAACATATGAGTTATCTGTTGGGTTTGTAACAAGAGTTGTATTGTGTTGTTCAAAATAAATTATTCATCTGTTGCAACAGAATAATTATCTGTTGCAACAGATAAATATTCTTTTGCAATAGATATATATTCTGTTGCAACATATTACTTGTCTGTTGGAACAGATAACTAATTTGGTGCAACAGATTATTTGTCTATTGAAACAAATTACTAATCTGGTGCAACAGATTAATTGTCTGTTTAAACAGATTACTAATAGGTTGCAACAGAATACCCATTTATTCGATTCATATTACGGGCACCTAGAACCATAAACATAAATCCAACATGAGTCTTCTATTGCAATAGAATAATTATCTGGTGCCACAAATGATGGATCTGTTTAAATAGATTACTCTTAGTTTGCATTCATGTTTACGTGTTAGCTATTGTTGAAAAAACAGCACACTAGCAGTTACCCAAATGACAAATTCAACTAAAAAACATAATTTGACTTACCAAAGTCTCCTCTCAAGTAAATGCCAAAGTTGAAAATGATGTACGAAATAAAATTTGACCTAAAAAATTGGTCAAAGACCAGCAGTTGCGGGAACAACAACAACAATGGTCAATAAGAAGAATATGAAGATGATAATAAAGTATAAGATGATGATAATGAATTAGAAGATAATGAATAAAGCAGCAGCAACAATGAACAACAAATGTCGCAAAGAGAGAGAAAATAACAACGGATGTGAAGAGAGAAAAATGCGCATTTTCCCTTCGTTTTTCGTTATATTAACTAACATTTGGATCAAAGTGTAAATTTAAAAACTTGTGGGTTATTTTAAATTTTTTCAAACTTTCTTAATCCATAATTAAGTCATTGTCACCTCCACTCAATTATTAAGACTCGTGTCACCTACACCTCATTTTAAAACTTTTTTGTCACCTACAGCCCAAAGCCCCCGACTCACTGTGTATTTCATTAACAAAATAACTAAAAAGAGGTCTTTAGCATTTATTTATTATTATTTATTAATGTACAACATTTTATTTTTGAAACAAAGAGGGCAATATTTATATATTAAAGTAAATTAATTCAAGTTAAGAAGATGTTAGTCATGTATTTTCAATACATGCCGCTCGATCTTGTTCTAAATTACTTTATTATCAATCTAAAATTTGAAATAGTTTAATTTAAAGTTCTAAAATATTTTAGTCATTAACAACTTTGAGAAATTAAAATAAAAAATTAAAAACTTGGAAAGAAAATTTATTACGCCATTAATATCATCACACAAGGAAATAATTTAGATTTTCTTATAAATCTAAAATAAAGCAAATAGTGAAAATATTATTGATTATAAATTTTTTATAAAAGTGGTAGTTTTTAGTGGTTAAGAAAGACAACCAACCAGAACCAAAAATTAACTGAAATTTGAATTGAGATTTAAAAAAATGATGCATTTCTTTGATATTATTGTATTAGATATATATAATTGTATTAATTAAAACTTTTATAAAAGTGTTAGTAGTTTTTTTTAGTGGTTAAGAAAGACATCCCATCAGAACCAAAAATTAATGCATTTCTGAAAATCAATTTGGATTTATGCCAGAGCGTTCGACTACAGAAGTCATCCATTTCGTCAGGAGACTGGTGGAGCAGTATAGGGAAAGGAAGAAGGATAAAGGATTTGCACATGATGTTTATTGACTTAGAGAAGATCTATGATAGAGTTCCCAGGGAGGTTCTTTGGAGGTGTTTGGAGGCTAGAGGTATACCTATAGTATATGTTAGGGCAATTAAGGATATATACGATGGAGTCAAGACTCGGGTTAGGGCTAGGGGAGGGGACTCGGAGAATTTTCCCGTCTTGATGGGGTTACATCAAGGATCAACACTTAGTCCATTTCTTTTTGCCTTGGAGATGGATGTTTTGATGCGGCACATTCAGGATGAGGTGTCTTATTGTTTGTTTTTTTGCAGATGATGTAAGCTTGATTAACGAAACTCGTTATGGAGTTAATGCTAAGTTGGAGGTTTGCAGGCAAACTCTTGAGTCTAAAGGTCGAGTAGGTCCAAAACGGAATATTTGGAGTGTAAGTTCAGCGAGGTGCCTCATGAGTCCGATGTGGTTGTTAAGCTTGACACTTATTCTATCAATAAGAGAGATAGTTTTAAGTATTTGGGGTCAATGATTCAGGATAATGGAGAGATTGACGAGGATGTCACGCATCGGATCGGGGTAGGGTGGATGAAATGGAGGCTCGCCTCTGGTATCTTGTGTGATAAAAAGGTACCTTCCAAACTTAAAGGCAAGTTTTACAGAGTGGTGGTTAGCCCGAATTTGTTGTATGGGACGGAGTGTTGGCCTGTTAAGAAGATCCACATCCGGAAGATCAAGGTGACAGAGATGAGAAAGCTTCAATGGATGTGTGGGTGTATTAGAAAAGATAGGATTAGAAATGAGGTTATTCGGGATAAGGTAGGAGTGGCTTCGGTGGAGGACAAGATGAGGAAAGCGAGGTTGAGATGGTTTGGTCATGTAATGCGGAGGAGCACGGATGCCCTAGTGCGAAGGTGTGAGAGGTTGGCTAGGGATAGTTTCAAGCGAGGTAGAGGTAGACCGAAGAAATATTGGAAGGAGGTGATTAGACAATACATGGAACAACTTCAGCTTACCGAGGACATGACTCTGGATAGGAAGTTGAGGAGGAGAATTAGGGTGGAAGGCTAGTTTGAGTTAGGATATTGTATGTTTTGGTGGTTACTTGGAGTATCTTGCTTTTGGTATTATTGAGTATGTTAACTTCAGTATTATCTTGTTCTATACTATTCCTTATCTTATCTTAGATTGCTTTATTTTGAGCCGGGAGTCTTTCGGAAACAACCTCTCTATCTCACTTTGTGGTAGTGGTATGGACTGCGTACACTTATCCTTCCCAGACCCCACTTGGTGGGAATATACTGGGTATGTTGTTGTTGTTATTGTATAAGACATATAATTAATTTTTGTATCAATTAAAACGGACAAGGGCCATATCATACTTTTTTGATATATTTGCACTCGTTATTCAACTTTGGAGTATATATTTGTCCTTGAATTGTTAAGTTTCATGTCCCTACTTTTATTATCCTTGGTGACACCTACATGATGTTTATGTGAATATACAAATTTTTATCTCAATTAAAAATTTACTCTTCAATAAATAATTTACCCAAAGCAACTTTACTATCCTACGTAACGCCTACATGACGCTTATGTGAATAGATTTTCTAACGAGGAATCAAACGACTCCTCACTCTCGTACCAATATTTACGTTTGCTCACGATTCATGATAAAAGACTTGACATAAATATAAGAAGTATTGTTGTGTCAACATAAAGTTAGGATTTTAAATCATGATTATATGCAAAATAAAATTGATTTATTTGATCTTTTACAGATAAGTGTATAGTATGATTAGCAAATTGAAGTATTGAACTACTAGTAAATTAAATAATTTTTTACTTAAATTAAATATTTATATTAAAAAATTTAATTAATAAATGATAATATTTGTTTGAAATCAATTTATTGATTGAATTATTATTATATATTAATTTAAATTTAATAAAAAATCATAACTACAAAATTTTGAATTAATTTATAATAATAAAGCTTTCTGAAAAAATTGACAGATAAAGTAATGCTAAAATAAAAATAAAGAATGAAAAAGCAAGTATAACATAGTAGTCTTAAAAATCAAAATGTATTCATCAAGTTAAGAACTTGGACATAATGGGAACATCCAACTACCTTTTACTGTTGAAGCAGGCATTTGGTTTGTGATGAAGGGTTCAACATTTAATACATATATATATATATTTTAAAAAAATATAACTATTATACACAATGTATTTGTGACAAAGGAGTTCAATATTTACTATACATAATATAAATATAAAGAAGATTTATAACTATTATACACAATATAATTTTTTTGAGAGTAGAAAAGTAATATTAACTCTTACATGTCAGATGGTATTTATAACTTTCTTAACATGTCTGTAAAAGGACTAGATCTCGAGGTAAAAGGACTAGATCTCGAGGGACCCGTGCAATATATGTTATTTTTTTATCGTAATTTATGTGACACAAAAAGAATTTTGATAATTAATTAATTTTTAAATATGTTTTTAGATATTTTAAGTTATTAACTATTATAATTTATAATACTTTTTATGTAATTTTCAAATAATATATGTTATTCTTCTTGTCTAAACTTTTGCAGCGTTGCTAGTCAATTATATTTTTAAAATAATTTAAGTTTTTGGTAATTGTGATTTATAATACTTTTTCGTTTATTCCAATTTAAGTGTCACTGATATAATTTCGAGAGTCAGCCAAATATTTTATATCTTTTAAATTTCTTAAGTTGTTAATTATTGTTAACTATTCTGGCAAAGAAGATTGCAGGTGTTAGCATTACCAGGGACTGGCTATACAAAAATTTTGCTTAGTAAATGTTCCTGAAAGGTGTCATTTAAGTTTTGAATAAAGGATTGGTGACATTAATCAACTTAAAGGGTCAAACATAATTAGGAAACTTGATTAAGTTAATTGTGGACTTGATAAATATTTTCAAAATTTTTTAATCTTTTCAAAAATACAAATCAACCCACACCTCTCTCCTCTTCAAATCAACCGTCTCTCTTCTCTCTCTCTCGAAAGTTTCTCCCAACCAATATTTCTACAAATTTCTCCTTTCAATCCCTGGCGACTTCAACCTCCGGCGATAAATAGTTGGGCTTCAAGTTTCTTTTCGACTTTCAACTGTCAATCGACGTGACAACCTTCATCTCCGGCCACAAAAACTTTGAATTCTTCATCGTCCCTTTTCTTCTTTCACAAGTAAAAAAATATGGACTTTTTAGTTTTAAAAAAAACGAGAAACTTGAGCCAACTTCTCTTCTAGTATTGGTTACCAATTTCAATATTTATTACATTAATTTGAAATGCGGTCTGAATAAAATTCTAATTTCTGGTATTTCTTCTCTTTTCGGAGTGAATTATGATTTTTTGTTGTTTGTTGTATTTTTTTGAAGTTTGATTTTTGTTGTTTGTATTTATTCAAACAAAATAATGATGTTGGTGTTTTTCGTGTTGCGCCCGTTGCTGAGTTGATTTGTTCTTGTTCTTAGTAAAAATGGTAATATTGTTGTTGTTCTATTAAACAACATTATGCTACTTTTTTTCTACAGCAGATTAACCATCTGATGCAACAAATTAACCATCTAATGCAACAGATTTAGTATATAATGCAACAGATTAACCACCCGATGCAACACAGGAACCATCAGATTAAAAATCTGATATAATGGATTAACCATCTGATGTAATAGATTGACCATATATTGCAATAGATTAACTATCTGATGCAACAGATTAACCATCTGATGCAACAGATTTATCATCGAATGCAACAGAGAAACCATCAGATTAAAAATCTAATGCTACGGAGGAACTATCGAATTAAAAATCTGATGCAACAGATTAATCATCTGATCCAATAGATGAACCTTCTGTTGGATAAAATCCTATCAACTATTCCAATAGGATATGTTCAAAACTTGATTTTTCCAACTGGTCATCCATCTATCGCGATAGACGACCCTTCTATTAGAAGAAATCTAAATAATGTTGATCGTTGATAATTGTTCCAACAGCGCACTCATATGTTGCAACAGATGTGTGATCTGTTGCACAGACCATTTATTTATCTCAATAGATGCGTGATATGTTTTGTATAATTACAAAAGATTACTCATTCGTTATAATAGGTTAGTTATTTGGTCCAATAGATAACCTACCTGGTACAACAGATGTGTGATTTGTTGCACAGGTCTTTCATTTATCTCAATAGATGAGTGATATATTTTGTATTATTGCAACAGATTACTCATCTATTGCAACATGTTAGTTATCTGGTGCAACAGATAACCCACCTAGTGCAACAGATGTGTGATCTGTTGGAACTGTTATTTTACTATTTTGCATGTTAGATTTACTGTTATCTTTTTTGAATGATGCATTAATCAACTATAATCTATTTTATGTTCCTGTTAATTTTAGATAACATGGCTTCCAAAAGAACAAAAACCGAATCAAGTTCAAGTAAAAGAATAAGTGAAGCAGCTAGGCTACATCCACCACTCTATGATCTTGCTTTACAAGTGTTATCTCAATCAAGAGCCGAATATTATGAACACGGAGAGGAAAAATATTTCAAAAGAGATGATCCAAATGCTAATAGCCCTTCCATTAAAGAGTTGGTCAAAACCTTCAGCATTGATCATTATCCAGTTAGAATGCAGTGCGATGGTGACACGATTTAACGGGTGATTTCGTAGTTAAGTCAGCCATGGGAAAATCTTTCGACGCCTTCAGAAAAATACTTCGAGAACAAAAATTAGATGCTTATTTCAGGGACAACTGCTTTGGGCAATATCTTGATTTTCCGGAGGACAACAGTGTTCGTTTCAAAATGTAAATGATATATGATCTTCTCAAGCGTAGGTTTATGTATGAAAATAAAGATAAGATGGATGAGATGTGGATAAATTATTGTGGCATGCCTGTTTATTTTGGTTAGATGAAGTTTTCCATAGTTACTAGACTAAAATGCTATCTTTCTTCTCCTTCTCAAGTTATACCTATTCTAACCCCAAAAAGCATCCCGCACACCTAAAAAAGATAAAGACAAGTTGAGTGATAGTGATGACCTGGTGTCCATTATTGGTCCAATCTTCAAAAATAAAAATTTAATAGAAGCATTGAAAGGTAAAAGAATTTCAAAGAAGCACAAACAATCATTGTGCTTGGTTTGGTTTATACATACTATTCTTTGGGTGAGAGACGTTAACAATAACATAAGTGTTGGTTTAATAAAGCTCTCCGAGGATCTTAAGGCATTTAACAGCTATCATTGGGGTTATGAAAGCTTCAAATGACTGTCAAATATTTGTTAACTTCGTTAACTCCAAAGACAGTCAACTTATATGGCTTTCCATAGGCTTTCATGCTAAATGTTTCTTTTATTATGATATGATTCATTTTTTAATTCAATAATTATTTTGATTTATTGGCATTATTTTATAGGCTTGGGCAATTGAAGTCATTCCTTATTTGAGACAACAAATGAACTTCCAAGAAGAAGTTTTCTGTCCAAGAATCTTGAGATTGTTGTTGGCCAAAACTGATAAAAATATAAAATTTCTTAATTTCTTCAACCCCCCGAAGGATGCAGTAATTATAATTATAATTAAGATTTTGTTTTAATTAATGATTTTTTGAATGATCTAATCATCATTCTAAGATATGTAATGATTTATGTTAGATTGTGTATCCGTCGCTTGTTTTGACCAATCAAGAGCTGAAGATGTCATTTTTTCTTACTTTACGATTTGTACAAACTTTATCGGACCTTAAGGTCATTGACATAATAAAAATAGAATTGTTTGGAGCAACAACCATCAGAAAAAAATAATTTTGAAGGATGGGCTTGTTGTTGTTGATGGTCTTAGTGGTGATAGAGCTGTTGATGGTGGTAGTGGTGCTGTTATTAGTGCTAATGATGCTCCTCTTACAATTCCTAAAATAAAACATTATGAGTATGATCATACTGGTTATACAAATTTTGCCTCTCCTAGCAAATGTTCTGCATGCAAATGTGAAGATTACAGGACGAAAAATGATGTAGTGATTAATGTTATTAATGCATTAACTGCTTTTGTAATAAAATTGACATCTAAGAGGTGTTTCATTCCATCAAAGAGAATTTTATATCTATCCACTCCATTATAGATTAAGGCTAAGAGGAGAAAAAAAGTAATTTCCAAGGCATTATCAAGCATCCAAAAAAGCAAAATTGCAACTCCTCTGTCCGTATGTTGCACTATTGAGCAATGTACAATGGCTAAAGGAGAGCAGCACGGGATGAAGAAGGTGAATATATATTGTTTGTTCCAACTAATAAACAGACACATATCTTTTTCAACAGATGACACATCTGTTGAAAATTATCAAATAAATATAAACATCTGTTTCAACATTTAACTAACCTATTGCATTACATATAGTATCTGTTGCAACACATGTCTCATCTATTTTAGAAAATTAGACAGCTGTATGTACCACTTTTATTTGTATCAACAATTGACCTATCTACTGCAACAAATGGGTTATCTATTGGGACAAATTAAATCAAGACTTCCTACCATTTTAATTTTTCCAAACAGATGAGTCATATGTTGCAACAGATGGTTTATCCATTGGAAATTATCATACAGGTCTTCCTTATGTTATAATTTGTCTCAACAGTTGATCCATCTATTGCAATAGAAATATAATCTGTTTGGGATAATTTAAAACAGGAGGAAGACCTGTTTGATTTGCTAAAACAGGTGAGTTATCCTTTTCTATTTTTTGTATATTCGTGATTATCTTTGACCAATTCTAGCTTTCCAGGTGGATGTCACTGTAGAAGCTACTGTTGAACAACATTGACAATATGCTACTCTTTTTATAGAAATATAGAGAAGAAAAAGCACAGAAATCATACGCAAGCGACATTAAAGATCCACGATGACCAAAGTCGAATTTCATAGTACCAGATGAAGAACAACTTGTCCATATTGAGTAGATCTTTATAGCGTAAGTCTGTCAAAGTAATAACCTCACCCCTCCTTAGGTATTCTTGGCATCAAAACTAAAATTGTTGATGTATTTGTTGAGATCTGTACCTATAATAATTTTTTTATATTTTATTTATTTGTTGATTTAATTTATGTAATTTCTGAAGGCTTTGATTTATTTTATGTTGTCTATGAATTTTATTTTATCCTTAGATTTGAACTTATTAATTGAAATGGAATACTAGATTCAAATATTGCAACAGATAAGGTATCTGTTGCAACAGACGATATATCTGTTGGAAAAAATCAAATAGATTTGGACATATATTGCAACAGGTAGGTAATCTATTGGAAATTATCAAATAGGTCTTCCCACTATTACAACAGATAAACTTAGATAGAAACATCAACATAATACAACAGATGACCAACCTATTGCAATAGATAAACTATCTGTCAGAACAGGTAGAATATCTGTTACAATAGATGGACAATCTGTTGTATTATAAAAATTCAACTTTCACTAGACATAAAAAATTGTCACTACATGTAAAGTGAAGTGACTTGAAATAAAAAAGGTGGAACCCATTGATAGTGTTCATTTTAAACACCTAAAATAAAATAGGCATCTAATAGAAAGTATTCATATTAAACACCTAAAATAAAATAGGCATCAAATGTGTCAATTTAGCACTTTTTGCCCTGTTGGGAGCTCGTGTGTAATTCACGCAGCCAAGGCTCATTGAACCCCCATTTTTGCTAACTTGACGTCTGATTTGGCCCCCAATGGTTATTTTTCCCTCATTGTATTATATATTCATCTTCTTCCTAAAATTTTATCCTAAATTTCCAAATCTTCTTCTTCATCATCTTTTTTTCTTGTTCAAATTCTTTAAATTATTTGTATTTGGCTTTTCTGCATTATTTTTTCATTTTTTTCATTTTTTTCAACTAAGCTTGACAATATCGAGGTCATCTCCCACTATTTTTTGTGATAAAGATTTTTGATATTGTAAGTATGGTCATGAAGCTCTATTGAAGACTTCTTGGACTCAAAAAAATCCAAGTCATAGGTTTTTTACTTGTAAGATTTCAAAGGTAATATTTTGTTTATTTATTTAGTTGATTAATTATTGACTTGTAATTATTTTGTAATTGTGGTCTTATTTTTATAGAAATTGAGTGGATGTGATTACTTTGATTGGTATGAAGAACGACACATTTCATAAGCAAATCGTGTAATCTGGGATTTGTTGAAGAAATTCAAGGCTTTTGAAAAGAAATAAAATCAAGCAAGAAGATACTGCATTATTGGCTTTATCGCTACTGGTTTGGTGTTGTTGGACACATAGATATTAAAGCCTAATTTTTGAAATTTTCATGGTGGTGTATTTGTATTTGCTACTGGTTTGGAGTTGTTGAGCACATGAATATTCAAGCGTAATTGTTGAAAAATATCAAATAGATTTAGATATATGTTACAACATGTAAGTCATCTGTTAAAAATTATCAAACAGGTCTTTCCACCGTTGCAACAGATAAGACCCAGATAGAAACATCGGCATAATGCAATAGATGACCAACCTATTGCAATAGATAAACTATCTGTCAGAACAGATAGAATATATTTTACAACAGATGGACAATCTGTTGCATTGTAAAAAATTTAATTTGCGTCAGACCAAACAAATTGCCACTACATGTATGTAAAATATGTAAAATGAAGTGACTTGACATAAAAATTTTTTTTATTTCACAGGCTATTCTTTATACACAGGATCCAAGCGTCCAGTTAGTACCCTATGATACGGGAATTCCTAGCTCGAGACCTTTCACATGAAGTCAAGCGCATGAGTTGCAACGACTTCAATCCTTGTTCATATCATTGGCTGTGTGTGAGTCCCTTATGAGTCCAACTAAGGGCCTATACTTATTAAAGTGTGAAGAGGCCCAACAAAACACCCCAAACCCACCCACTTAATGTCAAGGGTATTTTGGTCTTTGTCCCTCCTTTGTAATTGACTATATAAGCCATTTATTAGGGATACTCATTTTTTAGTTAGTTCATTCCTATTACTCAAGAAACAAAAGACTTGTAATATTGGTGACTTTTCTTTATCATTTTGGAGAGGACAAAATCGAAAGCTCACTAGTAGAGTGATACTAGTGTTGTATCTTGGCTAGAAACTAGGGTCTTGGGGTTATTGAGTTTCTCTTGGTCCAAGTTAGAATTTGGTGTTGATATTCATTATTCTTAGGGTCGTTTCTCATTGTAAGGGTTCTTAGATTATTGAATATTGTATATCAAGTTTCTATACTTTTTGTAATCTTGATAACATTGTGTTGTTGAATCTAAAAGTTTAGTGAAGCCGTGTGAGGCTCTTTTAGTGCACTAGAAAAATTGTCATTTGTTGTTCTTGTTGTAAACTCATTTTTCTAGTCAAAACAAGTGTTGAAGCCTAGTGAAGCCGTGTGTGGCCTCTTTCGATTCACTAGCACTTTGTTGTTCTTATTGTTGCTTCTTGTGTTGGCTTGAAGCTCTTGATACACACTTAGCTTTGTATCATTCGGTATCAAAGCTTGTGGTTGATTTTGTTTCAACAAAACCAATCTTGGGCTTGATAGTAAAAAAAAATACAAAAAAAATGCTGAAATCTGAAAAATTCTAGTAAAAAAAGAGAAGTCTGGTCCTTAGGCAGCTCAAGAAAGTGTCCAAAACAACTTTTCTTAAAAGGTCTGTCTATGTTTTCATTCTTCATAATATTCCTAAATTCGTCAAAAGGTTTTCCCAATTAACATTTAAGTAAAAGATCAATAATTAGTTCTGCAGGGTCATCTATCGGCGTCAACACTTGAAACCTATCAATACTAATAATATTGACAGCCTCATGCTAGGATTTCATATTAATTCACGCCCCATTGGTGATGTATTATCATCCTCTTTTTCACTTTGTTCTCCCTCCTCTTCTTGTTTTTCTTCTTCTTCCTCCTCACTTTTATTTTCCTCATCACCATCAACAGACCCTTGTCCACCTCCCTCAACATCAGTATTATAACTTTCCTCAGCTTTACTTTTCCCTGATTAAGATTGTTCAGAAAGTTTCTCTGAATCCCTTTGTACTGGAGCCTTTTTTGTTAGGTCTTCAAAAGTTGATCTACTTTCACTTTCTTTTCTTTTGAGAGACATATTTTACCTACAAACAATAAAAAAAGAAAAATCACATTACAATTGATGTATGCATAAATTTTAAAAAATACATTACAAACACCACCAATACCGACAACACCAACAACCACCACAAACACCACCAACCAATGCCACCACCACCACCATCAACAGCCACCACAAACACTACCAGTGTCATCACAACAACCACCACCACCACCACCACCACCATAAACACCATCCAATAATACCACAATAGTCAATGGAACACTGCGACAAAAACTAGAGTTTTCTTAGGTTCTTCCCATGATTTTACCATAAAAACTCAAAGTTGTAAATCCATTCTCAAAGATAATACAACTAAAAGTTTTATTTTACATAATTAACTTAAAATACCTAATTTTTAGGAAAAATAGCAAATATAGAATTCTTCTCGAACTCTGTTACCTATGAAGACAGAGAAAACAATGGATACAAGCAAGAATGGAGTAAAAAATAACACCTATATGATCAGAAATGGGAAGAAAATTGATCTGTTATGAAGGGATGAGCAATTTATTGAGTAGTTGTTGTCTGTATTGTTAAGAGAGAGAGAGAGAGAGAGACAGACAGACAGAGAAAGAGAAAAATAAGAACTTGAGATTTGAAAAAATGAAAAGTTTTTCCCACAAATGGATGATTTGTATAGGTTGATTTGTATTTTGGAAAAGAATGACAAGTTTTGAAAATATTAATTTGGTTTGAATTGATCTTAATTATCTTTTAAAATTATAAAAGATATGCATAATTTTTAACCGTCTCATCATAATAAAGTGTATTAAGTTCAGCTGGAACACTGATGAATTTTAGGTATTAGCTTGACAATGAGGTAATAAGAATCATTTTAACTCAGAGTGATCGATTGATGACTCAAGTTGGGAGGAACCGATACCAACATCATGCAATTGACAAAGACTCAAATTAAAGTTGTAGTTAACCCTATGAACTCACCTTTAGTTATAACTAAATCAACTTAGGTATTATCTAGACAATGAGGTAATAAGAATGATTTCAACTCAGAGTGATAGATCAATGACTCAGATCGGGAGGAATGTAATACCAATATTATGCAATTGTAAAAGACTCAATTTAAGTTATAGTTAATTCTATGAACTCACCCCTAGTTCTAGCTAAATTAATTTAGGTGTTAGCTTGCCAATGAGGTAATAAGAATCATTTCAACTCAGAGTGATTGATCGATGACTCAGGTTGGGAGAAACATAATACCAACATCAAGCAATTGTCGAAGACTCAATTGAAGTTGTAGTTGACCTTATGAACTCACCCCTAGTTCTAGCTAAATCAATTTAGGTTTTATCTTGACAATGAGGTAATAAGAATCATTTCAACGCAGAGTAATCGATCGATGACTCAGGTTAGGAGGAATGCAATACCAACATCATGCAATTGCCAAAGACTCAATTGAAGTTGTATTTGACCCTATGAACTCACCCCTATTTCTAGATAAATCAATTTATGTATTAGCTTGACAATGAGGTAATAAGAATCATTTTAACTCAGAGTGATCGATCGATGGCTCAGGTCGGAAGGAACATAATACCAATATCATGCAGTTGTCAAAGACTCAATTAAAGTTGTAGTTGACCCTATGAACTCATCCCTAGTTCTAGCTAAATCAATTTAGGTATTAACTTGAAAATGAGGTAGTAAGAATCATTTCTACTCAGAGTGATCCATCGATGACTCAGTTCGGGAGGAACACAATACCAACATTATGTAATTGTCAAAGCCTCAATTAAAGTTGTAGTTGACCCTATGAACCCACCCCTATTCTAGATAAATCAATTCAGGTATTAGATTGACAATAAGGTAATAAGAATTATTTCAACTCAGAGTGATCGATCGATGACTCAAGTCGAGAGAAATGCATTACCAACATTATGCAATTACCAAAGACTCAATTGAAGTTGTAGTTGTTAACCCTATGAACTCACCCCTAGTTATAGCTAAATTAATTTGGGTATTAGCTTGACAATGAGGTAATAAGAATCGTTTTAACTTAGAGTGATTGATCGATGACTTAGGTTGGGAGGAACAAAATACCAACATCATGCAATTGCCAAAGACTCAATTGAAATTGAAGTTATCCCTATGAACTCACCCCTAGTTCTAGCTTAATCAATTAAAGTTGTAGTTGAACATATGAACTCAATTGAAATTGTATAAAAATAAATGTTCAACCTGGTGCAACAGATGAAATATTTGTTGGAATTTATCAAACAGATTAAGTTATCTATTGCAATAGATTAACTATCTGTTGTAAATTATCAAGTAGGCGTTGCCATCTGTTACGACAGATGACTGAGTCGTTGGAAAATTTCAAACAGAAATTGTCATATGTTGCAAAGCGTGGCATATGTTTTGAGATCTTTTTTTTTATTGTAAGGCAATTTCCTAATTTCCTATCCGAGATAAAAAAATACTAATGCGGTAAAGAATATTACCACCTTAGGTCAGGAGAAACGCAATACCAACATCATGCAATTGCCAAAGTCTCAATTGAAGTTGTAGTTGACCCTATGAACTCACCCCTAGTTCTAGCTTAATCAATTAAAGTTGTAATTGAACATATAAACTCAATTAAAATTGTATAAAAATAAATGTTTAACCTGTTGCACCAGATGACTTATCTGTTAGAATTTATTAAACATATTAAGTCATTTTTTGTAATAGATTAACTATCTATTGTAAATTGTCAAATAGGTGTTGCCATCTGTTGCGACAGATGACTGAGCCATTGAAAATTTTCAAATATAACTTATATGTTTTAAGATTTTTTTATTGTAAAGAAATTTTCTAATTTCCCATCCAAGATAAAAAGTATAAAATAAAATACTAAGGTGGTAAAAATATTACTTGGATAATTCAAAAATCTCCTCATTGAATAGTCTTATCTTGTCATTTCAAAATTACCATCTCCTCGTGTCCCTCGTTGTTAATGAATATTTAAAACCCATATCTAGAATTCTCTCTCCTTCAGTCATAAATTAACTCAACTCATCTCTCTTCTTTATTCAAAATTCTCTTTCTCTCCTCTTTAGGGTAATCAAAATCATCTCCTATTTTCTACTCTTTTCTCTCCTCTTTCAGATCTCAATAGATCAATATTTTTTCTCGACTGAAATGGGTGTTCTGAGTAGGTATGGTTCACTATTGCTCTTTCCTTCTTATCTTCTTCTTTGTATGTTATTTAAAAATTAGATATTTACATTTATTGTTGTTATTGATTTACCCATTATAAGTTTCCAATTTATTGAGAAAATTCAAGGAAAGGTGACTTTTAAGTTTGGAATGAATGAACCATTATTTTTATTAAAATATGCAAAAGAAAGTCATCTGTTGGGAGAACTTAAAAAGCCTTATTGTTATGTAACACCCCGATTTGCTAAATCGGAATGCTACACGGTGCTCATGATCTCGAAGGACTACATGCTAACTCATGACTGATATCTATACCTGTATACTGTATAAAATACTGAATAATGCAAAAATATGCACTGAAAGGCCATAAGGTTTAATACTGAACATAACATGGATGAGATAACATCTGTGGGGTAATACAATACCCAAAATAAAATAATAAACACTGAAGTCTAAAATATAATGGTCTGCATCTAGTCTAAAAGCCTCTATTGTCTGAATAATCTGAATAAGGAGTTGATGGACCATGGACCATGTCCCCAGCTAACTCCAACTAATAACTAATCAATGAAATAGTGGAGAAATAATAATTTCCTCGAAGGATGAGGACTCACTTGTATTCTGACTGCTGAGAATGAAATCTACTGTTGATTTGGAACTCGTATCTCTGAACCTATGGTGTAACATAAAAGAAAGCACCATAGCGCAAATGTGTCAGTACAATGGAATATACTAAGTATACATGTGAGGTAGGCTAATGCAAAGGTTAACATGCATTAATAATGCTAGCTGGTTGTCTAACATGAATGCGAGAATGCATATATAAATACATAACTGTAACTGACACTGTGATATCGTGATTACTAAATCTGAATACTGATGACATGACATACTAAAAATTGATATAGCTTATAGCATAAATATCCGTATCTGAATGTAACTGATAACATGGGTGACTATATCTGACAGTCCTGAATCTGATGGAACTATCTGAGTTTCTTACTGTATCTGAGTCGACTGTATCTGACAGTCTTAAATCTGAATAACTATCTGAGTTCTTTTACTGAGACTGGTACTGAAACTGTAGGAGGTAGTATTTAACCGACATGCCCCTAATACACCATTACGGTTGAGATGGGGTCCAATCTGTAACCCTAATTGAAAGGGTGTTAATACCGTGCCACTGGTAAGGATAAGCTGATAGTGTCCTCTATACGGTGGGGCCCTTATCTGATAGTGCTTATCCACCTCATCAACCCTTATCGACAGTGTTGATATCTCAACCTATGCTGGCTACATAGTTCTGGCATGCAAGGATGACTGTTAAGGATTACACCCTCATCTGATAGTGTGTGTCCCCATCCTTGGATTCACTCGGTGCTAATTTATAATCCCATATGAATGGACACTAAACATGATTTACTAAATTGAACATGAAATAAGTTACTAAATTCCGTTGACTGACAGAATATTACTAATATCTGATAGCTAACTGAGTTTATGAGATCATGGAGATTTTCTGAGTCATAAGACTGTCTGAAGTCTAAGGATCATGGCTTGACTGAGAGTATCATGAAAATATGACATGGCTCTAGGTACACAACTAATGTTTTGGGTACAAGTACCCCCAGGACTCGATAGAAGAAAATTGACCAAGCATAACTTACTTGAACATACAACTAACATCATAATCCATAATACATTTATTGAAGTATTCTATCAAAATATGTGATAGGCATAACTTGTACATACATAGGGATTTGATGATATCATACTAGTTGGGCATTGTTCCTTCATCTAGGCATTTAATCAAATACATGGTAGGCATAGCACATATAGACGAACATTATACAACAATTAATCTTCATGATTCATCTCTAATTTCATCATCCTAGGGTTTATTCATAGGTTTACATGAATATACATCTATACAATTCAATTCCACATAAAATTGATCACCCAACATGGATTTGAATTCAATTGATCATTCTCAACATAAACAAAACTAACCCAATATGAAATTCATCAAGAAATCCATAACTTGAATTTAGAAAAGGGATTCTTGGGCTTCATGGACGAAAGAAGTCCATGAATGAATACTATGCATAGCTTAGTTCATGATTTCATGAATATTGATGGTGAAACCTTCTTGAATTTGAATCCCTAATAGAAACCCTAGCTTGTTCTTGAGAGAAACTTAAGAGAAGAAAGTGTATTTTAGATAAGAAGTGGCTGAATGACATGTTAAAGGGCTTAACTAGGGGTAGGAAATTGACCCTTTTAACCCTGGACGCGTCTTGTAATTTCAGTAAAAATTTCCTGAATTGAACCCCTGGCACGACGCGGCACTATCGCGTTGTGTCACTAGAATTTGACAATTGGAAAGCTGAGGGATGGCGCGATGTGGAGCCATCACGTTACCCCTTCCTTCGTGACCTGGAACTTTGGCACGATGCAGGGAAAATCACGTAGAGACACTAGAAAAAGGACAATTCTGAATTTGAGTGCTGGCACGACGCACCATAATTGCGGACACTACTAAAAATTGCCAAATGCAATTTACTCTTGTGGCGCGGCAGACAACTGATTAATATGGCATTGTTTTACGATGGAAACTTAAAATAGTCATAACGTCTTACCCGGTTATCAGATTTAAGCGAATCATATATTGATGGAAAGCTTATTGAATTTTCCATGTGACAAAAAGTGAAAATATTGATTATTACTCATGAAATAATTATCCTTCACTTAAAAAGCTAATACTAGGCATTCTTGGGATAAAATTTGCTAGAAATCTTTGAGGTATTACATTTAGTATCCTTTTTTTATGTCTGTTGTTGTTGAGGGTGTTGGTGTTGTTGGAACATGTGGTGTTTGTATTGTTGATAGTGTTGGAACATATGGTGTTGTTTATTTGTTATTAATGTTATTGGTGGTGTTACAACAGTTTTCTCAACAGTTGCAACTGATGAATCAACTATTGGAACAGACGGAGCAACTATTGGAAGAAATCAAACCAATAGCAAGGCTGGTTTGATTTATTCCAATAAATGACCCATTTGTTACAACACGTCATCCATCTGTATCTACAGATGTGTCTCCTATTGCAACAGATGTCTCATCTGTTGAACAGATGGGTAATCTGTTACATCAAATTGGTCATCTGTTGATTCATTCAATTTTGTGTTACCCTTTTGTAATGTTCTTATTGTTCTTCTCTTGTTTGACATCAAACACTTTTCTCCTATTTGCAGATAAAAGGAAGTGAAACTGGATCAAATTTTGCCCAACCAGCATTAAAGACTAGAGTAAAAATGGGTTTAAAGGAATAAGTTGCTTGCAAATGGAACTACTTCATATGTGGGAGGTATGTATTACTGATCAACCTATCATCAAAACACATATCCAGTACACTGATTTTGTGAATGTTGGTTCTTTACCTATTAGGCATTAATATTTCAAACAAGATATCTCATTTTATAGTTAAGATTGTTAGGTTTAAACTAGTAAGGCTGAGGGACCAAGTAGGTGGTGTCGATACCCTATTACGGTTTAATAAAGATTTTGCTAATATTTATGTGTCAAGTTTGGAGAAGGGTTCAAGTTTTTGGTGGCAGTGTAAACATTCAAATAGTGATTGGAATAATTTTAGGGTTCAATGGACTTTTGAAAGGCCTCTGAAGCCTTGCACTGTAACAAACAAGAATGGAAAATCAATAAAAATTTCTCTGGTCCAAATTTATATGGATGGGATGCTCGAGGAGACTATTATACAACAGAAAGTGATTGAAAGAATAGCTATGTGGGAAATGAGAGTTGGAGAAGACCATATATCAACTCAGATCTTATTAAATAAGAAACACAGGGTAGGAAGGAAAGTGTACTGAAACTGGCTAATGAAATTGATATGAAATGAAAAAATTGAATGAGTTACATGTGAAAGTGAATCCAAAAATGAAAATCCATCAGTCCATTTCGAAAAGAAAAATGCTGAAGTGGATTGGAGTTCTGTACTTTGTTAAGGGACTGCAACTAGCTAGAGTAGCCTGAATGAAGAACCACAAAATCCAGGACCAGAACTCTAAGGTTTCAGCTTAGCGAGCACGATAGTAGTAAGATTGTCGGTAAGCAATGAAACATGAACCAAAAACTCCTAAAGTAAAAATAAGGGATCAAGCCAAGGTGGAAATTTCTCAAGTTAAATTTGTATCCCATGCCTCCTATTTATGGATCTAGTTTGGTCAAAGGCAATTGAAACAATAAGGCATGGGATTTCTGCCCAACCTCAGACCTTTTTATTTTTACTGCCATTGACCTGATCAGAACCACAAACAGAAGGCATGGGATGCAAGTGAGACTTCAAAAATTGACGCCTTGGCTTCCCTTATTTTTACTTCTGGAGTTGTTGGTTCAGGTTTCATTCTTGACTGGAAATCTTACCAATATCCCACATCTTGTTTGAAGGATCAATGTCTAATAGATAAAAAAATTGTATTCAGAAAATCATTGTACTTTATGTATGTCTGTCACAATATCCTAATCAATAATACATAACTTCCACGCATGAAAGTGGATCCATTCATCTACACGCACCTTATTCTTCCTACCCTATCAATTTCAGAAAGTGTTTATTCTTCACTTCCTATCGTTAAGTAGTGTACAAGACTATGGAAGCTCAAAGGGTAACCATCTTTGATGTTAGATAACTACTTGCCCGTCAAGAAAAAACAAGTGCTATAAGTCGTGACTTTTCACCCTTTTTTTTAAACTATGTTTATATAATAAGTCACCAATTTGGATTAATTAAGGTATGTGATGACTATTAATAAAAGAGGTGAACAATCATGACTTTTTGTCTAACACATTCAAAACAGTTGATGGATCAAATACCTCATCTATTGCAACTGATGAATCAGCTGTTAAAAGAAATAAAAATATCTCCTCCAATTGATGACCCATCTGTCGCAATAGATAATCCATATGTTGCAACAAATGCTCATTTATTGCATATAAGGACCATCAATTGCAACAGATGGTAAATCTATTACGACAGTGGGTTATCTGTTGTGACAGATGGACGATCTATTACAACAGCTCAATAATAACTATTGTTATTAAGTCTCAGACCATTTTGAAAAGGTGAGAAGTTTGAATATTAAAGAAAAAGTCATGAATTTTCACAGAAAATAAAAAGCCAGCAGTTTGAATGTAACTAATACAATGGAGTTGAACAGTCGTGCCTTTTTGGCTAACATGTTTAAACTCAATCCTCTATAAATAGGTCCTTCCTTAATCTTCATTCTACTCCACTTTTATTTATTTCTTGTATTTTGTCTTTTCGTATTACATCTTTAACCACTTCTATTCAAAGGGCATATTCCTTTCTCATTGAGGTAAGTTTTTTTCTATGTAAATCTACCGGTTGGTAGTATACAATGTATTATATTTAGACTCTTTTATTTACTTTTGTATTTACATTTTTTATCAATTCATGCATATTCTAGATATGGTTGATCCTGTTTCGAACATTGCTATTCTACACAACACCGTGCGGGAGCTTCAGAGGCAGGTTTAACGACTTGTAGAGGGAGTCAGTCGCCGTGAGAACTAGGATGTTTAGAGAGATGAAGAGGCTGATGAGGGCCTACTGCTGCCGGTTGCTGATTGGCCGGCTGGCAATAATAATAATAATAATGTTGATAATAATAATTAGAATTTTTTTTCTTTGAGCGTATTTATTTTAAGTTTTCTATATTGGATCTTACCTAATATATTTTATTGTTTATTCAATAAAAAAATTATTTTTGATCAGCTTTGGATTTTTAATTCTTATTTAATTTTCATTCTGTCTATTTCTTCTTCTAAATATGTTAACATGTCGACGGTTGGAGGTAAGGAGCAATTTTAAATTCAATAGTAATAGAAATTTTGGCGTTTGAGTTCTTTCAACAGATGGACCATGTATTAAAACAGATTGATCATCGGTTGGGTTTATGTCAACAGATTATCCATCCATTGTGACAGATTTATCATCTATTGAAGGAAAATATTTCTGTTTGATGAACTGTATTGTGTTCTTCTAGCTAATATCCATATATTGCAACATATGGGTAATCTGTTGAAAATAAGTTTGTGGTCTGCTGTATTTAGTTCATATTTTGCCTTTTTTTATTGATGCACAAGTTATTAGAAAAGAAATTTTATATAATAAATAATAACATTTACGTTCACAGCAATGAGTTAAATATATAAAAGTTTACGACAAACAACACCACAAGTTTTTGCAATTACAACGATCATGGTGGATTACAATCCGGGCATGTAGTTCTTTTGTGGCCAGCACTTTTATATATGGAGCACTTATTTCTTCTTAATGGAAATGATTCTTCGACTCCATTCCTCCTCTTATATAGAATTCTTTCCGATTTGATAGTGCTTGGGTCAATATATGGAGGAGGTATTAATCTCCCCAAAAGCTCTGCAGGAATAACCTAAGATTCTTCGAAAGGGACCGGAGTAATAAGCCCACTATACGTCATTCTAAATTTTTGCACCGTATTGAGCTTGAAGTACTGCCATAGCATGTGGACAGGGTATTTTGTTCAAGTCAAAAATTCTACACGTACAAGATCTTGTTTGAAGATCGACTGTGGCAACATCACCATGATCGCAGATATTGAACTTGTAATCTACTATTTGATGAGATAATAACCTATTCACCAGATTGATGTACGTTGATATTATTTTTTTCGCTTCTAGAACAAATGGGATTCCTACGTCCTTGAACTCCACGCGCCTTACATGAAAAAATTGGCCATACTTCTTGTTTATTATTTCAAACAGAGCCAAGATGAAAAATTCTTTTTCATCACCAAACAATGAATTCACCGATTCATTTATGTTTGACATCATAATATTATACCTATACAAAAGAATCACTTAGTACGACATCATACTAAACTTATAACTCAAACAAGACATCAAATTCATAAGAATGTACCTATTTGCCGGACAGAATGCCCAGTTCTATCTCTCAAAACCGATACGTACGAGATGCTCTGCTGCTTTGGGATGCATACCCGTTATTTGATTCAAATGTTCTAAAAACTCCTCTCTACTATATGCTTTAGCTGCTCTATAAAAAAGTTCACGACCCTTTTTTTGTGAAAGTTGGTCCAAATGTTCTCTCCAAGATGCCTGATGCAACAACCAAAGTAAGTTGAAGTGGAGAAAATTGAACCCATCTTTGAAATACTTGGATGCCTATCTGAAACAAAACACAACTCTTCGGTATCTTCGATACAACTTCACAGTTGTTCGAAAAAATATCCATTAGAGGCATCACATTCCTTGTCCTCTACACAAAAAGTGATAGGAAAGATGTGATTCTCTGCATCTTGCACCACCGCCGCTAGCAGAACTCCATTATACCTGCTCCTCAAAAAGGTACCATCGACGGCTATGCCTTTTCTCAAATGTTGAAAACCTTGAATCCAAGTACAATAGGATACAAAAAAGTACTTGAACCTTCTATTTTAATGACATACAATGCCGTCTTACTTTCGAGATTTATGGAGTTAATCATGTAACGGTAGGCATCAAGGAATGCATACTCATGGTCGTGTGTCCCCCTAACCAAGTCCTTGATAATACCCATATCCCCATATATCTTCCAATAACTGACCAGGACACCCAGTTCTGTAAGGAGTTGATTGGCCATAACTCTTGTAGAAAGGCCTTAGCTATCGGGAATCTATTCTTGAAATACTCACCGAGGACCTTTGTATGGCATGATGATTTTGGCCCAAAATGTGCTTCGAACCACATGTGTGATACTTTTCATGTTTATGAATGACAAATCTGACAGAACTTAAGTACTTCATCGCTCTCAACCACCACTTGCAATTCGAATTAGCACATTTGTAGCAAAAGACTTTTCTCGAATTAATCACCTTATTTATTTTGAAATCTTTTTTCAAGAAAGAAATAAACATAGTAGTAGATAGTTATTTATTGTCCTTGAATGACACTCCCTTATAAAAGCCGGTTTCGTCATTTTGATGATTGCCAGACTATGTCGATCGAGAAGAACTGCCCACTGTATTGGCCGTATCAACGAGCGTAGGTATTTGATCATCATCTGGAATATTTATGTCGAGATCATCCAACCTATTATCAAAGATTTCTTGTTGTTGTTATTCTTCTATATTCTGATTCTCATTCTCTCTTATCTTTTCAACCACATACACCTTTAACACCAGCCTAGATGAATCACTAAGATAAGCACGCAACTAAACCTGATCGGTTATCTTGAAAAGTAGTACCCTCTGATTTTCAAAGAAGATGTGTATGTAGCTGATGACGAGTTCTTCCGATTGATAATTCAGTCCAAAATAGCTGATGATGATTAAGTTCACAAAATCATCATACAAAACATCATTTTGAACTGTCAAAGCTATACATATCGATGGCTCTTCTCAATCCATTGACCATGAAAATCCACCCTTATTGTTATTGATCCCTCCATTAGTGGTACCTAAATAAAGTCATTTGTTAAAAAAGGTTAATAGTGATTTCATAGTATTGTAACATGAATCCCAATAGATATATAATCTGTTGCAACAAGTAAGTGATCGATCGCAATAGATTACTTACCTATTAGGATTCATGTTACGCTTCTGAAGGTGATTTCAACAGACGAGTCATCTGTTATAATAGGTGAATCATATGTTGCAATAGACTATACATCTATTGCAACAGACGACGAGTCTGTTGGAATCGAGTTTAGGTTCTGTTGCAACAAATATTTATCCTATTATAATAAATGACACATCTGTTGGAATCGAGTTTAGGTTCTGTTGCAATAGGTTACTAATTTGTTGCAACAGATATTTACCCTATTGCAACAGATAACTAGTCTATTGCAACAGATGACCCATCTGTTCAATTCATATTACGGCACTATAGAACCATAAACATAAATTCAACATATGTCTTCCATTGTAACAGAGGGTTCATCTATCGCAACAGATGATTGATCTATTTAAACAAATATCTCTTATGTTGCATTCATGTTTGCGTGCTATCTATTGTTGAGAAAACAGCACAATAACAGTTACCCAGATAAAAATTCAACTAAAAATCATAATTTGAATTACCAAAATCTCCTATGAAGTAATGTCAAAGTGGAAAGTAATGTATGAAATAAAATTTAACCTAAGCAATTGGTCAAATAGCAGTAGTAGCGGTAACAACAACAACAATGGTCAACAAAAAGAAGATGAAGATGATAATGAAGTAGAAGATGATGATAATGAAGAAGAAGATGACGAAAAAAGCAACAACAACAATAAACAACAAAAATCGCTAAGAGAGAAAAAACAATAATGAATGAGAAAATAGAGAAACACGTCTTTTTTCCTCCGTTTTTTGTTATATTGGGTAAATATTTGGATCAAAGTGTAAATTTAAAAACTTGTGGGTTATTCTCAAACTTAACCAACTTTTTTAATCTATAATAAAGTAATTGTCATATACCCTCAATTATTAAGACTTGAGTCACCTACACCTGATTTTCAAACTCTTTTGTCACTTTTAGCTCAAAGCCCCGACTAAGCTAAGAACTTCTACATTTATGAGTTTCCATGAAATTACGTATTATATTCCATTTTTTCAAGGACTAAAGTATAAATAAATGAAATAATAATAATAAGTAAAGTACTAAACTGTAAGTACTAAAAAATAATAACTCAAACTTCTTAACTACCTAACTAATTTATAATTCTCCAACATATACTCCTTCATAAGCACAAGGTACCATCATCATAAATGACTATCTTCTACAACACATCAGTACTCTCTCTTTGAAAACTTTCTTGTCATCGTCACTTGTCCATGAGATTGCACAAGAAAAACATATATTTTGAAGGTTCTATCAAACCTATTCTTATTATCCAAAAACACCCTTCTTTATTGGGCTCTCTTCAAAATTAGAGGAAGACACCCTTCTTTGTTGAGCCCTCTTTAAGTGAAAGTGTAACGACTGAAGTTTAATTTAATCAATTTAGCATGTAGTTAATATTTTTTTCAAAGGTAATGCAATTAAAAATAGTGATAACTTGATACGAGTAAGACCACGAGGATGGATGAGAACGAGTTCGTATTGAATCCGTCCAAGAAAGTTCCCAAGTAAAGTGTACAAGAGGGCCTAAATATACTAAAAACAGCCCCTAAGTTACACTTTATGGGCACCTCACCCATGAGGGGTATTGTGGTTATTTTGTATTCCATTTTGTAATACACTATATATAGAACCTCTTAGGGTTTTTAGTCTTAGTTTTTGTTGAATATGAAAGTGTAACACTTAGAAACATCTCTCTTGAGAGAATGACCCTCCTTGGCCAAAATTGTAACTAGGGAAATCAACTTAAGTGTAGAATCACTTGTGTTGGATTCAATCTTAGAAACGTTGGATGCTTGGGAGATCGAGGTCACTCTTGTGCCAATGTAGGAGTTAGGTATTCATTGTGTGTATTGTTAAAGTTCCAAGAGTGGAACAGGGTCTTGGGTTTTTAAGATTACACCTTTATTTTGTCTAACTATCCATCCTCTTGTTTGTTGTAATCGTTGTTTTTTGTTTTTGTTAATGTAACCCGTGAGGTGTTGTTATTGTTACCACTTTGTTGTTGTTCGTCTTCATATTATTGTTGTTGTTGATGTTTTGGTGTGATAAACACCTTTTTCATTTCATTATTGTTGTTGCCATTATCTAATTCGAGTGAGGTCTCTAATCGCTCCAAGAATCCTTTTGATTAGTGGACTGTTTGGGGTGTGTTTAGTGTTTCCATGGTTTTTATTGTATTATTTGGTATAAATAATGGACACTCTTGGTCCCTTAATACTACACACAATAATAAACCTATCTCTTACATGACACAAGATTGAATTCGACCTCTCTAGCATCAACGTTTCCAAGCAAGCAACAACAAAAGAGAATCCACCCTATTATTGTATCCTAGTTTCGGTGGTCACTCTTATCACTAGAGAGAGAGCTTGTTAAAAGTCTTACAAGACTCCCAAATATCATCCAAATGATACCAAATGATACGGTAAAAACTTGGAAGACACAAAATTGGCTCAAGAAGTCCAAAGACACTCCAAAAATAGTCCGCTAATTCAAAGAACCGAGGACCCTTTTGGAGACCACTCTCGGATTCAAGAATGCAATACAAGAAGGAAAATATTACTAGGTGTTTGACACCTTTGAAGCCAATAAATTAACAACACAAGATTAAACCACAATGAGAAACTTTTTTCTTTTTCTTTCTTCTTTTTCACTTTTTTTTATTTTCAAGATAACAATCCCAAGATTGATTTTTTTGGAACAAAATGAAACCTTGCTTTGATACCAAATGATACAAGTCACTGAGCCAACCACCAAATGTTCCCCAAAACCATGAGTATGATAGAGCAACCCTTCCTCCACTTCACCAAGTCCAACATGACGGATTTGGAACCCAAATGCCACCAAACCCGAACCCTCCAATTATCCAAAGATCTCACTTTCCAATCCAAACTCCATTGAACCAAATGTCTTACTATACTCTAAATTCAAATCCACTTAATCCAAATCCACCAAATGATTTTGAGAGTTATGTTAAGGAGGAACAATATGGGGGTTATGAGGGTTATGGTGATGCTTACTTGAGAGAAGAAGAGGAGAGGGGTAGGTAAGGTGATTTAGGTTGAGAAGTAAGGGGTGGTAACCAAACCCGAGAGCTTGGCCTCAATTCAATCAAAGTTAGTTTTCCAATCTTCACGGGTGAGAGTGATCCCAAGGCATATCTTGCTTGGGAGTCATCTTGTGATAGGATATTCCAAGTGAATGATCTAACCGAAGAGAATAAGAGTTGTTATACAATCACTCACTTTGAGGGGTATGCAAACACTTGGTGGGAGTATGTAAAGAGGTTTGGTGATATTTTGATTGCCGAGCGGCCACCTCCATGGTTTAGATTGAGGTACCTTATTTGTTGAAGGTAATTACTTGAGGGCTACAAAGAAGAACTTCTTGCCAAGTTGTATAACTTGAGCCACGAAAACAAAAGTGTCATTGCATACTATGACGAGTTTCAATAATTAATGTTGAAGCTTGACCATAGAGAAGAACAAGTGAGCCATGATGTTATACGAATCAAAGTCGGGTTGAATAGGGACATAGATTCTCGGATGACCCTCCACAAGTTTGACACGACCGATGGCATTTTCCAAGCGGCCTTGGAAATTAAAAGGGAGCTCTCGGCCTCCAAACCCAAGAATCACCAAGGACCTTCCTCGGAGTGGCACCAACATCAAGAGCATTCATCCAATGCTAACCAAATTGAGAACAAGGTTGTACAAACCGAAACCAATGCTTCCCAAAAGTATCCTCCAAGAAATGAAGGTAAGCTAAATTCTACTTCTCGTCCTAAGGGATTTCAATGTTTTAAATGTCAAGGGTGGGGGCACAAGGCTAGTGAGTGCCCAAAACAAAGGAATGTAATCCTTAGGGAGGGAAAATTATATTACCTTGGTGAGGAGGTAGGACTTGAATCGAATGAGGGTGATGAAAAAGCTCAAGATGGAGAGCTTGAGGCCAAGGTGGAAATTGATGAAGGTGGGGAAAATATTTGGCCGGTGGATGGAAAGTGTGTTGTGCCTATATATATGGTAAGGAGAATCATGCTTAGTGAGGTTATGGAAGAAGAATCCGAGAGTGAGGAGGGTGAAGAAGAGAAGACGAGAGTTAAGATTGTGGGTTTGACCACAAAGACCCTTTGTTTCCTACTAACCAAGATTCTACCACTTTGCCTATCATCCTTTCTTCTTATGTGCAGGTTAAAGAATATTTAAGTCCAAGTAGAAATCTTGATGACCTCATGGAACCCTTGGTTGAACATCCTAACCTTGGGAGGAACATTGAAAAGATGATTCAAAGAGAAGAGCTTGCGGGTGATGATTGCTTGAATTTGTGGACAAAGTCCTCTCAAGATGGAGAGGATGATACAAGTGAGATCACATATAAGAACTTATAAGGATGTGTATTGAATTCTTCCATGTGTGTGTGCAAGAGAAGTGGAATTAAGGGCTTAAAACATATCAAAACAACTACTAATTCACACTAGAGGGGCACCTAATCTCTAAGGGGCATTTTGGACTTTTTGCCTTCTATTTGTAATACACTATATAAAATATTTTAGGATTACTTTACTTAGTTTTTTGATATTGAAGATTGTATAACACACTTGAAAAACACAAATTCTCTCTTCCATAGAGACTTGGCTGAAACTAGGAAACAACTTAGGTGTGGAATCACTTTTGTTATTTGTTTGCTTGGATCATTGGGTGCTAGACGGATTGAGGTCCTCTCTTGTGTCCACCGCATAGTGTAGGTTTTTCAACTATATTTATCAAGGGTCTTTGTGCTTGAATACACTTAGGTTCTTGGTCTTTGTAGCAGTGTATATCACACTCTCTATCATTTCCTTCGTTGTAATCTTGTAGCCGTGTGGTGTATTGTTTCTCTTATAACCCGTGTGTTGTTATTATTCCATTTTTTTTGTTCTTCATCTTTATGTTGTTAACATAGTTTGTTGTGGGCTGTTTTTAGGTGTTAAACACCACAATACATTGTGTTTTTGTTGAATCCGAGAGTGATCATCAAAAGGGTCCACGGTTCTTTCAACTTGTGGACTGATCTAGTGTTATTTGTGTGTTTCTTGTCGATCTTGTATCATTTGGTATCAAAGCATGGATTGATATTGTTCCTACAAGATCAAATCTTGGGCCAGCTCACTTGAAAAATCAAAAAAAAAATTGAAATCTGAAAATTCCAGAAAAAGAACAATTTGTCCATTTTGTGTTCTTGGCCAAAAATTGTGTTCTTGTTATGTATTGGCCGAGATTTTTACTTGTATTGAGTGTTTCTAGTGTTAGTTTTGTTCTCCACTGACACTTTGAGTCTAAATCTAAGTTTGAGCTTGTATTTGTTGAAGTTGTAGTCGTGAACTTGGACTTGGCCGATTTGTTGTTGAACATTGTTGTGGTGGACTATTTTGGCCTTGTGGCCTTCATCTTGTTGTTTTTATAAGCTTGGCCACGTGATATTGTTGTTCATTGGTGGCCTAAGAACCATTTTTTTGAAGTTTTAGTTGTCTTGGCCAAGTGTTGAAGATATTGTATTGTGAAAATTGGAAGTTAGCCGTGTGAAATTGTTGGTGTTCTTGGAGATTGTTATTGTTTGTTCTTGGTGATTTTTGATTTTGTTATTGAAGTTCTTCACAACCTTCATATCTTGTTAAAATAAAGTGAACCTTAGATCTATAAAGGTGAAGGGAAAAGGTGAAGCTTTGTTAGTCTTGAAAGACTTACCATCACTCATCAACTAGTCAATTACATCTCAACCACTTTCCAACAACTTTTCATGATTCAAGGACCTATGTTTTAAGGATAAGTACAAGTAAATTCAAAGTCTTGAAAATTGAAAAAGGCTCCAAGACTTATGTAATACCCCGATCGTTCCTTAAGCCTAAATCCGCCTTTTGAGTGAATATGGATGATTTCTAAAGTGATTGATGTTTATACTATGTTGTATTTCTCTAATTTCTACTTTTTTTTCATGTAGATCATTGAATAAACTTTTCATCAATACCAAATTAGCCCAAATCCGACATTCGGATGAAGAGTTAGAGCCATTTTAGTAAGACAGTGTGCCACCTGGCACTTTAGCGCGTCGCGGAGCCAACCAAAATGGCAATTGTCATTTTTCAGTGAGCCTCAGCGATATTGACGCATCGCGCTAAGGCTCAATTTTAGGATTGTCAAATTCCAGTGCACCAATGCGATTCCACCGCGTCGTGGTGCCCTTCCAGTTCACGACCAAGGTGGCAAATACGACTTCACCGCGTCACACCACTGAGCAGTTTCCTAATTTTCCAATTCCAATGAAGGACCGTGATGCGCCAGGACCGAAAATCGGGCTCCAGTTCTAGAATTTGCTCAAGGGTATTTTGGTCTTTTCCATCCATCCTTACCCTTTATATATATATATACAAGTGAGGGAGAAAATCCTCATTTTCTCTTTCATCTTCTCCAAACTTCAATCCAACTCTTGTCTAAACATCTCAACATCAAGCCATGATTTTCACAAATTTGTTCAAGATTTAAAACTTCCAAGTCAAGAACATTAAGATCTCTAACTCAAGAAGTGGGAAAAGAAGTCTATAGCAAGTTTATTCATCCCGGATAATAATCAAGGTATGTGGGGCTTGAACAAGAATATTCTTTCATTCTTGTACCCAAAGAATTGATTTTTACTATTGGAATTTCATGATCCTTGCAAGAGGGTTTACTCCCAAATTTCTTTATTAATGATTTATGAGATTTGAGTTGAATAAGTTTGATATTTATGATTATTTTACCATCACATTTCTTAAATTGAGAATTTATGCCATGAATTGTATATTGTCATTTTGTATTGATGATTTCTAAGCGATTTAAGACAAGTGTCATGAGTTATGCTTTTTCCATGAGAAGTTTGAGTATTGAATATATTTATCGATATTGAGCTTGAGAGTCAAGAATGATTCCTATGACGTTTTCTCAAAGCTTTTGATACTTGATACGATTTGATAAGCAAGTGTACTTGATGTTGGGAAAGACTGTTTTGAGTTTGAGTCGAGTTAGGAATCCACAAGTTTTTTATGATTTACAGATGAGATATATTTATAATTTGGTCTTCATGATAGACCCTTGAGTTGATTAAGGTGGATTTCCTAACGCGTTCTGAGTTGAGTCAGGGAGAAGTATTTAGCACCGAGTGGGAAGTGTGAGTTCAGTACATCCTACTTCCCAAGAACTACATGCCACCGTAGGATTAATATTTGAGGGCCAAAGAGCCGAGTTTGTGATCACAGAGATGAGTTTGAGGTTATACTCCCTGGCAAGAGTATAACACTCCCGCCAATGTGGGGTTCCTTTCTTAGAAGGGCAAAACGTTGAACTCCATGCAGCTCACATAGTTTATGTCGGTTATAAGAAACTCCCAAGTCCATAATAGTCTAAGTTTCTTGAGTTACCGAGTCACTCTAAGTCATGAGTTAAAGAGTTTGAGTTGAGTCCAATGATTTATGAGATTTGTGAAGTATGTGTTATTATCGATGATTTATGGAAATTATATTTCAGGAAATTCAAACGAAGAGAGTCATTATTGTTAGCATGCATGACTTTATTTTACATTTATGATATTGTTTAAAAATGTTGCATACACCCCCACATACTCAGTACAATCCCAAGTACTGATTCCCATACTCTTCTATGTTCTACATTTTCTCATGATATAGGTTCAGGTGCTCAGTCTCAGTAGCGACAGTGATCTTTGAGTACCTCCATCTACATTCTTACAGTTGTTGAGACCTCATGTTTTGAGGACCTATGTCCCTGATTTTTGCCTTGATAGTAGATGGTTGTTTCTTTTCAGTTCAGGCGAGTCTGTTGGGGATCTTTCCTAATGGTTCCTCAGTCTTTTGTAGTAGAGTCTTTGTCAGACTAGAGTACCAGTATGTACAGAAATTTCAGTAATTTTTTTGCACAGGACAGTATTTCTTCGTATCAAGTATGCTCATGACATAATTATTCTTCCCTATTTTAAAATGATTAGTGTTATAGTGAGTTTTGAAAGTGATGACAGACTTATAGGGTTAGCTTGAGGCCACGTGTGGCCTTAAGCACCATGTGACGTCTCGATATAGGTTCTTAGGGCGTTACAACTTATTTTTCCTCCTAAAACAAAATTCCACCAATCCAAATTAAATTTTTGACCAAGACATGAACATTTGAGAATAACAATTCATTAGAAAGACCGCAACCAATACATGGCTGCCACATCAAGTTACTGTTCACGCATCAAATTTTGGCTCAATTTTTAGATTTCGTAGTTTCCGTTTGTTGTTTCTTAGTTTCAATTTCATTGGTTCCAATACTAATTGAAAAACTAGTACTCATCTACTAGATTGTTAGTTAGTCTTTGTGTTCGTTCATTCATGTTAAACCTTTGTTGTGTGCTTTTCTCTCTTGTGAATTCGTTGTATCTTGTTGGTTCAAGTCTGTAAATAAATTTTCTTTGAGTCAAATCAAACAAAAATTCGTTCCGAACAAGAGTAGACTCGACCCTCAATCACTCACAAAGTATAATCCGGCTTTCAACACTTGTGAAATCAAGTGTGAGGTAAAACCGAGAGTGAGAGTGTGGTGAGGCATCTTGAACTAACAAGTTTGTTTTGTTGTTTGTTGTTGTCCTTTGCTTTAGGTACCATGGCTGCCACTAATCTTGATGCCATGTTTGATCGCATTAATGACAATATTGAAGAAATAAAATGGCACGTGAAAAGGCTACGCCAATTGTTACCTAAACTTATCCCAAAAAATCCAACTTTCCTTGTCCCGCAAGCTTAGGGCATTGGATTAGGATTCCCCCACCTCATAAAACATCATTTGAGAGCTTCTCGAAGGAAGAGGTGGGCTACCCGACCCACACCAAGGTAAAGAGGAGATTGAAACATCTTTGGTACTTGATAGTGAACTTATAGAGAGCGAAGCACTTGCTAGTTCCAAATCTGTCCGTGAGATAGATCATGCTCTCTTTAGGTTTAATATTTTATTTGAAGATGATATAAACACTCCTAATGAACCTAGTGGTGAAAATGGTGGTATAGCTTGCCTTGAAGGCTATAGCCTATATGCTAACCTACTATGGTGTGATAACATTCCTCCTAAAGATGGAAATCTCTTCTTGGAAGATGAGAGTACTCTTATGGGCAAGAAATGTGTAGTCTCGAAAATGAGTACTCTTGGCAGTACTCTTGGTGTGCATGATGATCAATTTACTCTTGAATGTATTTCACTACTTGAGCATGTAAATGGAGTGCTTAAAAATTCTCAAGTTAGTGATGGTGTCTATAGAATTGATCTTGATAATGCACATGACTCTTTGAACATTTTGTGTGGTAAAAGCATTGTAATTAGTTTTGTTCATAGAGATCATGTGTATGAAAATATTTTTGTGCGTGAATGTGGGAGTGACATTCTAGGGTAAGGAAGGGCTAGCCTCGGCTTAGGCACTTGGCTAAATTTTCCATTTGATCCCGGTACCATCTTAGAGTGGGAAAGGATGACTCTCGGCCTATTTTCCTTTTGTCTTGATGCTTCCCCGAGCCACTTCCTTTGTAGCAATTGTACTAATCTTTTAATGATTAAAACAAAGGACTCGTGGCTATACTTCAAATTTTTCCCACCTCAGCATGGCATGTTGATGTGTTATTTTTGCTAACCCTAACCCCTCATGTCATGAGGATGTGTACTTTTTTGTCTTCTCTTAATTTGCAAGGTACGGATTTGAGATCGAATCCTTTTCAAGAAAAGGAGAATTATACAAGTACGACCACGAGGATGGACGAGAACGAGTGTGTATTGAATCCGTCCAAGGAAGTGCATAAGTGAAGTGTAAAAGAGGGCCTAAATGCACTAAAAACAGCCCCTAAGTTACACTTTATGGGCACCTCACCCTTGAGGGGTATTTTGGTCATTCTGTATTCCATTTTGTAATACACTATATATAGAACCTCTTAGGGTTTTTAGTTTTAGTTTTTGTTGAATATGAAAGTGTAGCACTTAGAAACATCTCTCTTGAGAGAATGGTCCTCCTTGGCCGAAATTGTAACTAGGGAAATCAACTTGAGTGTGGAATTACTCGTGTTGGATGCAAGTTTGAAAACGTTGGATGCTTGGGAGATCGAGGTCACTCTTGTGCCAACGTAGGAGTTAGGTATTCGTTGTGTGTATTGTTAAAGGTCCAAGAGTGGAATAGGCTCTTGGGTTTTTAAGATTACACCTTCATTTTGTCTAACTATCTACCTCTTGTCTGTTGTAATCGTTGTTTCTTGTTTTTGTTAATGTAACCCGTGAGGTGTTATTATTGTTACCACTTTGTTGTTGTTCATCTTTTCTTCATATTATTATTGTTGTTGCTGTTTTGGTGTGACAAACACCTTCTTCATTTCATTATTGTTGTTGTCATTGTCTAATCCGAGTGAGATCTCCAAGCGGTCCAAGAATCCTTTTGATTAGTGGACTGTTTGGGGTGTGTTTAGTGTTCCCGTGGTTTTTATTGTATCATAACTATTTAGGAACGAAAAAAAAGTATTAGTTATACGTTTAGAGTCTTATTTCATATCTAATAATTGAATGTTCATTCAGAAGTTTAATTATGGTTGATGTAAGAAAACTTTCCAACTTATAGTAAACAAAATTGAAGTACCACATCTATGATACTTTATTTAAATGAGAAGATAACATGATAAAAAATGTTAAAATATGGATTTACATTCTTATGCGAGAGGATTTTACAATTAGTAAAAATATATTTGCTAGAAGGAAAATTTTATTGTTTTGGTGATACAATTTTTTTTGTTTTGGTAACTTGGATATACTTAGTGATTTGAACTTTTTTTCCTTTATTAAAAGTTTTTGCAATAGATAAAATTGTCTTTTCACTATTTTTCTAATACTTAAAACTTAAAATTCATCTAAATTTAATTATTAGACCTTTCCTTATTTGTATTATATTAAATTTAGGACTTTTAAAAATAATCCAAAAATAAGAAGAAAAAAACGTACTACTATAAGCAGGAAAGAAAGGAGGAAAAAATTTCCTTACAAATTACATAATTTCTTAAGCTGGATAAAAAGGGGAGGAAAAAATTTCCTAAAAAATTACCTAATTCCTTTAGAACTCTCCCTAAAATTGTTTTCTATTTTAAAGCTAAATCAAAAACAACCTTTTGTATTTTAATTTCTTCAAATAATGAGTTTTTTTTATTTGATCGCATATAAGGAGAGTTTGGTAACCCTAAAAAAATTTACAAATCAAAATTTGATTTACTTATTTATGATTTTAGATATTCATGTATTTTTATGATATTGAATAAATTTGACATGAAAAAGAATTCTTTGAAGAACCTATTATATAGAGTTTTATTGCACATATTCATTGTTGTTCTTGAAATAGGTAAGCGTTCACATCTTTTCATTTAGTTACTCTTTTCTTTTTCAAAAATTACAAAGTAGATTTATATGATTTTATAGTGCTTTCTAATTTTATCGCACATATCCATTATTTTATTTGCCTCTAATTTATAGTGCTTTCTAATTTTGTGAAATTCTTAAGTCATGTATAACATTTGATGTCAGATTGAAAAATTGGACAAACAAGCAAGTTATCGCCGAATCAGAATGTGAAAGGTTTATCTCTTTCCTCTTTCAACTATTTTTTAAGGAACAATGTTTTTCTTTTCGGTTGTCACAAGTTTTACTCCTTCCACATGTATTCAATAGTTTTAACTCATAATTATTATTTTTACGAACAATGGTCACTATTATTTTAAGGTGACACTATGTAACACTATTATCATAGGGATCGTTGATTCGGTTATTGCTTTTTTTCATTTGAAAGGTGTTTTCGTGCCTCTTATGTTGTCCTTCTTGAAATTATTAATCTTATATATAAGAGATTAATTTTCTATTATTTTTTTAATTTTTTGCTTATATTTGAATTATCTATGATTGCTTACTTAACTACTACAATAAGTCTTATTCAAAAGTTGGTATGCATCGTTTGTTTGCTACACCATATAGTACGTGTTGAAATTAGTATTTTTTTTTATAAAAAATAAAAATTAATTCTTATTTTTTAACTTGAAATTCATTGTGTAGCTCAGTACTATTTGAATATGTCGAGTGAGGTTAGTATTTTTGTACGATGCCCAATTCAAAAGGTAAATTAATTTTTCAAAATATAACTATATTAGATAATTTATTGATATTAGATATGCTTGAAAGCAAAATTCTACTACAGTGACTAAGTTGATTGTTGGGACATTGGGCCTTCCTACTCTATCACTAGTGTAACAACTAGAAATATTGATTCGTTCTTCTTTGAAGAAGCAGCGCATATTTGTTGACTGATGAAAAGGATATTGGATTCAGTTTTGACGTGGCTACATGATATTGTTTGATAGCAGCAGAACTATTTATGGTGAAGGTTGTGGAAGTAGTAGCGTAGTATCATTATTCACTGGGAAGATGTTTGTTTGGAAACATTATTATTATTGTTAAGAAGGAGAAAGACAAATGGCATGTGGATTCGTATTATGATCTTACTTAGAAATGGTTGTGTAGTTTATGATATTTGACATTAGGTTGTTATTTTGGATAGTATCATATGTAAATTTAAATTATTATTTTTCTAGTGGATGGTATTATTTTTAAATGATACATGTAATCTTCTTAATTAAAGTAAAAAAATATTTTTGTATTTAGTAAATATTTTTTCGTTTAGAGAAGGGTTTATGTAAGTCATTTCTTTATGGTAAAATATATGTGAGACACTTTTTAAACGGAGATTCAGAGATATATCAACTCATAAAGTTCAGGGGTACATTAGCTCCAAATCTCTAACGGTAATGACATATTTGAGATGCAATGTTTATTTATATCAATTAAAATAGATGTAGAACTTATTTTAACATCAATTGCTACACTTTAATAATGTAATACTTATGTATATGATTTTATTGATTGATGTAAATCACACGTGCAACGCACGTATCTTATACTAGTAATATATTAAAACTGTGAAGACGCTTATAAAAGAGATTTGAACTTTTTGCCCTTCAATTAAATACCCAACTTTAAATTAAATTGTCTTTTCACCTTTTATAAAATTAATTAAAAATTATAGTTATTAAATATTTCCTTTTTAAATTAGGTAGAAACTCTGAAATATACCATTTAACTTATTTGTAGACTTCTTTTAACTATTAGAGGAATAATCATATTTTACTACTAAATAAACTGCTAAATTTAGAGAATTGCACGTTAAAGGAGGAAAGAAAAAGAAGAACAAGTCATAATTATTTAATTACTACCTTATTTTTAGAAATTTGATTTGGATAAAAATACTAATCCTAAATTAAGAGAATTGCACGTTAAAAGAGGAAAGAAGAAGAAGAACAAGTCATAATTTCTTCCTCCGTTTCGTATTAATTGACCTTCTTTCTAAAAATATTTATTTCAATTTAGTTATCTTTTATATAAAATTAAGAGAGTATTATTATATATTCTTCTGATACTACCCATATCATTAATGACTAAATAAAGTGTATAAACTTTAATTTATATTTTCAAAGTATAATTAATAAGGCTAATTTGATAAAATAAAACCCTAATAAATTTTCTCTTAATGGGTGTGCTAAATCCATAGTATTTCAAGTTCTATACTTTCAACTCCATTTAGATTTGGGAGTGTATTTGAATTTGCGTAAATATGATAGAGGAAAATAAATGGTAAGAAATATTAGAAAAACTAATGTAGTCTCCTAAAATATATGAGAAGAAAAATTTAAAAAAAAAAACTCTTACTATGAAAAAAATAAACTAACTTAAATATTTAAAACAGTTAAAAGTTCAACACATAAATTTATTATTTGCTAATC
Source organism: Capsicum annuum (assembly GCF_002878395.1). Taxonomy (NCBI): domain Eukaryota; kingdom Viridiplantae; phylum Streptophyta; class Magnoliopsida; order Solanales; family Solanaceae; genus Capsicum; species Capsicum annuum. The sequence goes on from NC_061114.1 coordinate 198,995,727, forward strand.
TTTTTCACAAAGCTTTGGCAGTATTCTATGGTGAGCATTTTTTTCTTGGTATATTCATTGATTTTGTTTTCAAAATTTTGAAGGTTTTGTATTTATTTTATTGTGAATTAAAATTTATGGTAGGGTGAGTTGGAAGGTAAATTGAACGAGACAATGAAAACTTTCAAACTAGAGGTAACAATTTGCAATTTTTTAATATTTATTTGTTATGCCTATTGGATTCTTTTTATTGAGCATGCTTTTAAATTTACTTTGGGTTATCTAATATTGATAGTGTAACATTAGAATAAAAGCAATTGACCTGAAGAGCTGGAGAAGAAAAAGAAAAAAGAAGAAAAGGTTAGGATATATTTTTGGGTTCCATTGTGATAGATGATTTCTCACCGTGTAAAAAAATTATAAAATGTATAACTTTTTATTGACGTGATATATACGTGCAAAGCACGTACACTAAACTAGTATATATATATATATATATATATATATATATAGGATTTTCGAGCTATTGCACAGTGAGGGATTTACCCAGTGTGCACACAGTGCTCACCACAGAGTGCTCACCAGAGGGGCAGAGGCTGTGGCAGAGGGTGTAGCGACTGCGGGTTTTCCTGGAGTTTTCAAAAAAAAAAAAAAAGTAGGAGAACTGCTTGGGGCAATGATAAAATTACCATAGTTACAAGGGTCTTTGAACTGTAGGTGACAAAAGAGTTTTAAAATGAGGTATGGGTGACACAAGTTTTAATAATTGAGTGGAGGTGATAATTACTTTATTAAAGATTAAGAAAGTAAGAGAAGTTTGAAAATAACCCACAAGTTTTTAATTTACACTTTGATCCAATGTAAAACCTAATATAACTAGAAATGGAGGAAAAAAGGCACGTTTCTCTCTCTTCACATTTATTGGAGTTTTTTCTCTCTTCGCATTTTTTGTTGTTCATTGTTGTTGTTGCTTTATTCATCATCTTCCTCATTATCATCATCTTGTTCTTCATTATCATCTCTTCTTGTTCAGCATCATCATCTTCTTGTTATTGAACATTATTGTTGTTACTACTACTGTTGCTACTTGGTAAAAAAATTTTAGGTCAAATTTTATTCGTATATCACTTGGGAATTACTTATTAGGTAATTTTAGTAAGTAAAATTATAATTTTTAGTTGAATTTCTCATATGGGTGTATCTGCTACTGATAGTTTTTCAACAATGGATAAAACATGTAACGTAAATCCAACATCTGCGTAATTTGTTGCACAGATGAGTAATATGTTGTAACATATATATGACTAGCCTATTGCAACATATATATGACTAATCTGTTGCAACAGATGAGTAATCTGTTGCAACATATATGACTAATCTATTACAACAGATGAGTAATCTGTTACAACATATATGACTAATTTTTTGCAACAGATTACTCATCTATTGGATTCATATTATAGTATTGTAACATGAATCCAACATATGGGTCATCTGTTGTAACAGATAAGTCATATATTGCAACAAATGACTCATATGTTGGATTCATGTTACAGGTTCTATCCATTATAGCAGTAGCAGATATACCAAATAAAAAACTCAACAAAAATCATAATTATACTTACAAAATCACCTATGCAGTAATGTCCAAAGTGATATACGAATAAAATTTGACCTAAAAAGATTCCAAAAATTTCAACAAGGGCATAACAAATAAGTGAAACACATAAAAAACTTTGTGAAATAGGTAAAGAAGACAAAAATAGTATATCATACATCAAATGCAAAAGGATCAAGAGGACAAACGTTTGAGTTCTCCTAAAAACTTTTAAGTTTCTAATATTTTAATTACTTTCTAATGGATGACTCATCTATTATAACAGATTTTCTATTTGTTTGATAATTTCAAACAGATGAATCATCTCTTGCGGCATGTTAGTTATCTGTTGATTCAAATTAAGCAATTATTAGTAATAACTAAATTGATTTACCTAAAATTAAAGACAAGTCTTTAAGACAATGGGACAAATATTTGAGTTCTCCTTAAAATATTTGAGTTCCCTAGTATTTTAATTATTTCCCAACAGATGAACTATTTTTTATAATAAATTAATCATCTATTGCAACAAACGCTTATAATAGGTTAGTCATTTGTTGATTCAAATTAAGCAATTATTAATAATAATTAAATTGATTTAATTAAAATTGAAGACAAGACATTAGACAAGGGAAAAAACATTTGAGTTCTCCTAAAAAAATATTTGAGCTTTAGTAGTTTAAATTATTTTTCAACACATATTTTATCTATTTAATAATTTCCAATAGATAAGTCATATGTTGCAACAACTTAGTCATTTGTTACAACAGATGTCTATATCTGTATGATAATTTTCAATAGATGAATTAGTTGTTGCAATAAGTGAGTCATCTATTGCAACAGATGTCTATATCTATTTGGTCATTTTCAACAGATGCATTTATTTGTTTGGTCATTTCCAATAGATTACTCATCTGTTGTAACATGTTAGTCATCTATTGATTCAAATTAAGTCATTATTAGTAATAACTAAATTGATTACTAAAATAACATATTAATTAATAAGTTCAATTACAGCTTCAATTAATCTCGTGGTAATTACACGATTAACTAAGTATGTTCGTCTTGAGTAAAGTGATCAATTGACCAATTTTATTTGAAATGATTCAATCTAAGTTATCATTAGAAATAAATATATTGATTTAAATAAAATTAAAGATGAATTGGTAAGTTCAATTATGATTTTAATTAATCTCATAGTAATTACATGATCAATTAAGTATTTCGTACTAAGTAGAATGATTAATTGACCAATTTTATTTGAAATGATTCAAATTAAATCATTATTAGAAATAACAATATTGATTTAACTACAATTAAAGATTAATTAGTAAGTTCAATTACGATTTCAATTAATCTCATAGTAATTACACGATCAATTAAGTGTTTCATCCTTAGCAAAATAATTAATTGATCAATTTTATTTGAAATGATTCAAATTAAGTCATTATTAGTAATAACTATATTAATTTAACTAAAATTAAACATGAATTGATGAGTTCACTTACAATTTCAATTAATCTCATAGTAATTACATGATTAACTAAATGTATTCATTCCGAGTAGAGTGATCAATCAACCAATTTTATTTGAAATGATTCAAATTAAGTCATTATTTGTAATAACTAAATTGATTTAACTAAAATTAAAGATAAACTTACAATTTTAATCAATCTCATAGTAATTAAATAATCAACTAAGTGTATTCGTCATGACTAGAGTAATCAATTGATCAATTTTATTTGAAATGAATCAAATTAGGCCATTATTCGTAATAACTAAATTGATATAACTAAAATTAAAGATGAATTGATAAGTTCACTTACAATTTCAATTAATCTCATAGTAATTACATGATCAATTATGTGTATTCGTCTCGAAGAGAGTGATCAATCGACCAATTTTATTTGAAATGATTCAAATTAAGTCATTATTAGTAATAACTAAATTGATTTTAACTAAATTAAAGATGAATTGATAAATCCACTTACAATTTCAATTAATGTATTCGCCCTTAATAGAATGATCAATTGATAAATTTTATTTGAAATAATTCAAATTAAGCAATTATTAGTAATAACTAAATTGATTTAACTAAAATTAAAGACAAGACCTTAGACAAGGGGACAAACATTTGAGTCCTCTTAAAAACATCTAAGCTTTAGTATTTTAAATTATTTTACAACATATATATTATATGTTTGATAATTTTCAACTGATGAGTCATATACTGCAACAACTTAGTCATCTCTGTTGCAACAGATGTCTATATTTATTTGATAATTTTCAATAGATGAGTCATTTATTGCAACAAGTTAGTCATCTGTTGCAATATGTATCTATATTTGTTTGGTCATTTTCAACAGATGTCTTTATCTGTTTGGTCATTTCCAACAGATGTCTTTATCTGTTTGGTCATTTTCAACAGATTACTCATCTTTTGTAACATGTTAGTCATCTATAGATTCATATTAAGTCATTATATTAGTAATAATTAAATTAACTTAATTAGAATTAAACATGAATTAATAAGTTCAATTACAGTTTCAATTAATCTCATGGTAATTACGTGATCAACTAAGTGTGTTCGTCCTGAGTAGAGTGATCAATTGACGAATTTTATTTAAAATGATTCAAACCAAGCCATAATTAGAAATAACTATATTGATTTAACTAAAATTAAAGATGAATTAATAAGTTCACTTATAATTTCATTAATTTTATAGCAATTACATGATCAACTAAGTGTTTAGTCTTAAGTAGAATGATCAATTGACCAATTTTAGTTGAAATAATTAAAATTAAATAATTATTAGTAATAATTAAATTTATTTAACTAAAATTAAAGATGAATTGATAATTTTAATTATGATTTCAATTAATCTCATAGTAATTACGTGATCATCTAAGTATATTCGTCTTGAGTAAAGTGTTAATTGACCAATTTTATTTGAAATGATTAAAATTATGACATTATTAGTAATAACTACATTGATTTAACTAAAATTAAAGATGAATTGATAAGTTCAATTACGATTCTAATTATTCTAATATTAATTACACGATCATCTTACTGTGTTCGTTCTGAGTAGAGTGATCAATTGACTAATTTTATTTGAAATTATTCAAATTAAGTCATTATTAGTAATAGCTAAATTGATTTAATAATTACAATTTCAATTAATCTCATAGTAATTATATGATCATTTAAGTGTATAACCTATTGCAACAGATTAACCTGTTACAACAGATGAGTCATCTGTTGAAAATTAACAAATAGATATACACATATGTTGCAACAAATTAGTCATTTGTTGTAACAAATGTCTTTATCTGTTGGTCATTTTCATCAGATGATCAATCTGTTACAACATATGACTTTATTTATTTGTCATTTCCAACAGATTACTAATTTATTGCAATAGATGACTAATCTATTGTAACATATGTCTTTATCTGTATGATCATTTTCAACAGATTACTCATCTTTTGTAACATGTTAGTCGTCTATTGATTCATATTAAGCTATTATATTAGTAATAACTAAATTGATTTAACTAGAATTAAACATGAATTAATAAGTTTAATTATAGTTTTAATTAATCTCATGATAATTACATGATCAACTAAGTGTGTTCGTGTGAGTAGAGTGGTCAATTGGCCAATTTTATTTGAAATGATTCAAATCAAGCCATAATTAGAAATAAATATATTGATTTAACTAAACTTAAAGATGAATTAGTAAGTTCACTTACAATTTTAATTAATTTTATAGTAATTACATGATCAACTAAGTGTTTAGTCTTAAGTACAATAATCAATTGACCAATTTTATTTAAAATAATTAAAATTAAGCAATTATTAGTAATAACTAAATTGATTTAACTAAAATTAAAGATGAATTGATAATTTTAATTACGATTTCAATTAATCTCATAGTAATTACATGATCATCTAAGTATATTCGTCTTGAGTAAAGTGTTAATTGATCAATTTTATTTGAAATGATTCAAATTAAGACATTATTCGTAATAACTACATTGATTTAACTAAAATTAAAGATGAATTGATAAGTTCAAGTACTATTTCAAGTATTCTCATATTAATTATACGATCATCTTAGTGTGTTCGTTCTGAGTAGAGTGATCAATTGACTAATTTTATTTGAAATAATTCATATTAAGCCATTATTAATAATAGCTAAATTGAATTAATAATTATAATTTCAATTAATCTCATAGTAATTACATGATCATTTAAGTGTATAACCTATTGCAACATATTTAACTAGTTGCAACAGATGAGTCATCTGTTGAAAATTATCAAACAGATATACACATATGTTGCAATAGATTGGTCATCTGTTGTAATAAATGTCTTTATCTGTTGGTCATTTCCAACAGATGGTCAATTTGTTGTAACATATGACTTTATCTGTTTGTTATTTCCACTGTTTGTTATTTCCAACAGATTACTAATCTGTTGCAATAGATGACTAATCTGTTGCAATAGATGTTTTTTATCTGCTTGGTCATTTTCAACAGATTACCCATCTTTTACAACTTGTTAGTCATCTATTGATTCATATTAAGTCATTATATTAGTAATAACTAAATTGATTTAACTAGAATTAAACATGAATTAATAAGTTCAATTATAGTTTCAGTTAATCTCATGGTAATTACATGATCAACTAAGTGTGTTCGTCCTGAGTAGAGTGATCAATTTTATTTGAAATGATTCAAACCAAGCCATAATTAGAAATAAATATATTGATTTAACTAAAATTAAAGATGAATTAGTAAGTTCACTTACAATTTCAATTAATTTTATAGTAATTACATGATCAATTAAGTGTTTAGTCTCATGTAGAATGATCAATTGACCAATTTTATTTGAGATAATTAAAATTAAGCAATTATTAGTAATAACTAAATTGATTTAACTAAAATTAAAGATGAATTGATAATTTAAATTACAATTTTAATTAATCTCATAGTAATTACATGATCATCTAAGTATATTCGTCTTAAGTAAAGTGTTAATTGATCAATTTTATTTGAAATAATTCAAATTAAGACATTATTAGTAATAACTACATTGATTTAATTAAAATTAAAAATGAACTGATAAGTTCAATTACAATTTCAATTATTCTTATATTAATTACCCGATAATCTTAGTGTGTTTATTCTGGGTAGAGTGATCAATTGACTAATTTTATTTGAAATAATTCAAATTAAGTCATTATTAGTAATAGCTAAATTGATTTAATAATTACAATTTTAATTAATCTCATAGTAATTACATGATCATTTAAGTGCATAACCTATTACAACAGATTTAATCTGTTGCAACAGATGAGTCATCTGTTGACAATTATCAAACAGATATACACATATGTTGCAACAGATTGGTCATCTGTTGTAATAAATGTCTTTATCTATTGATCATTTCCAACAGATGACTTTATTTTTTTGTTATTTCTAACAGATTACTAATATGTTGTAATAGATGACTAATCTGTTGCAACACGTGTCTTTATCTGTTTGGTCATTTTCAACATATTACTAATTTGTTGTGACAATCGATCAATCTATTGCAATAGATGTCTTTATCTACTTGGTCATTTACAACAGATTACTCATCTGTTGCAACAGATGGGCCATCTATTATCAATCTATCTTTAATTTTGTTGTAATAGTAAATAATCTTGTGTTGTTATTTAATTTTAGTCTATTGCCTTGCTCTCAACCAAACACATTCTTTCTTGTAATTGATTCTTTCCACTCCGAAACGCTCAAAAACCTACACCTCCCAACATCTTAAAAAATAGGCAGAATGAAAAAAAATAAGAATAAACTCAGTCAATCAAATATAGATTTTCTCATTCATTACATAAAAAATATTTACAACATTAGGTAGATCCGATAAAATAAACTACATATGATAAAAAAAAAAATATATAACCTAATTATTATTATTATTATTGTAAATCAAAAATCCATTAGGCAACAGACCCCTCAGCCTTTGAATCCCACGAAGCACCCTTGCTCTTGCGGCGCCCAACTCTCACTCGAAGTTCATGACATGAACCAGCCTTTCAAGTTCCTACATGGTGTCAAGTGGAATCGCCATGTACCAAATCAGATCAGTCATATCTAGAACATGCATGAACAAATAACCTAAAACACTAAACCACATATACTACCAACTGGTAGTTTAACAAAAAAAATGTTAAACTTAACTAGAAAATAGATACATGTTAATAATTTTCGTATTAGAACAAGAAAATAAAACATACCTTAACGGACGAACAAGAAATTTATTTTTGAAAGAGAAGTGATTGAAGATATAATGACGGTTTTATGCAAGATAAGATGCAAGAGATAGAGCTGAGGAGACCAATTTATAAAAGATTGAATGAGTGAGTAGCGCAGTGTGTTAGGCAAAAAATCACGACCGTTCACCTCTTTTTAATAATTATATCTCTTAATTAAATCAAACTTTGTGACTTTTCAATTATTTAAATTAAAAAATAGATTTAAATACAAAAAAGCTGAAAAGTTTTTTGGTATTTTAGTTATTTAAATTAAATAGCTACAAAATTGTGTTTATCATATTTTTTTCCTATTATTTATTTATGAATCAGGTTTTAACTAAATGATCGAAAAGTCATGACTCTTGAGTTCTTCCAACAGATGATCTATTTGTTGCAACATATGGTCTATCTGTTACAACAGATGACCCTTCTGTTGCAACACATGACTCATCTGTTAGAGTAATTGATTCATTTTTGCAACATATGGTTCATTTGTTGCAACAAATTGTTCATTTGTTGCAATAGATTGTTCATTTGTGGAAAAAATAAATCAATAGCAAGATTTATTCAATAGAAACAATAACAAATCATCATTTATCAATACACCATTTTTACTATGAGATTAATTAAAATTGTAATTGAACTTACTAATTCATCTTTAATTTTAGTTAAATCAATATAGTTATTTCTAATGATGGCTTAGTTTGAATCATTTCAAATAAAATTAGTCAATTGATCACTCTACTAAGGATGAACATACTTAGCTGATTGTACGCGCACTAGCAGAAATTCCCATTTTTTCGACTAAAAATTTCTAACTGAAATAAGTAGTCGGAAAATTTCCAACTATTTCAGTCGGAAATCATATTTCTTAATTTTTATTTTTTACAAAATATTTTTCCAATACTATTTGTGACAAAAACAATCAGAATATTTGGCGGCAAATTCCGGAAAATATATATTCCGACCATAGTAGTCGGAAATATAAAGAATTAAATAACTTATTTATTTAAATAAATTATTAAATATAGGTTTCTGACCACTATAGTCAGAAATACTAATAAATAGATAAAATTAATGATTATTTTAATATATATCCGATCACTTTAGTCAGAAATATAAGTAATTAAATAAATATAATACTTAATATATAATCAGTCTCTAATACGAAAAATAAATAATTAGTTAAATAGATTATTAAATATATTTCCGACTAATGTAGTCAGAAATGCTAACAACTAAATAAAATCTATAATTAATTAAGTATATATCTAACCACTGTAGTAGGAAAGATAAGTAATTAAATAAATATATTATTAAATATATTATCAGTCCCTTGTATGGAAATTAAATAATAATCTAAATAAATTATTAAATATATATTTCCTACAATTATAGTCGAAAATACTAGTAAATAAATAAAATTAATAATTAATTAAATATATATTCGACCACTGTAGTAAAAAATGTAAATAATTAAATAAATATATTAGTAAATGTATAATCAGTTCGTTATACAAAAATAAAATATTTAAATAAATTATTAAATATTTCCGACTACTATAGTTGGAAATAGTAATAAATAATTAAAATTAATAATTAATTTAATATATATCCGACTACTGTAGTCGAAAATCAAAATAATTAAATAAATATAATACTAAATATAAATACCAATTAATTTCTGACTACTGTAGTCGGGAATTGAAATAATACTAAATATAAATATGAATTAATTTTTGACTAATTCAGTCGAAAACTAATTAATAATAAATTTAATATATATCCGCCTCTCACTGTATTAGGGTTTACACTTTTCTCATTTTTATTTCACGCCTCTCACTCTCTCTCTCTCACTACTCACTACTCACTACTCAAGTTCAAATATTTTGGTGAAAATTTGTTGTTGTTGAAAGGATAGAAATTCATGGAAAAACTTCAATACTAGAATAAGATCTTTGTTTGAGAGAATTTGTACCTGAATGTTACTGTTCAAAGATAGTTGTTTAGATCTGGTTGAGATGCTGCTAAAGCCAAATAAGCTATCCATCTAGGGCTGGCATCTTTGTAGTGTTTACAGAGATATAACAAATTGAAAAGTGTTTTCCTTCAGAAAAAGTCATCAAAATTCCCCTCTCGATCATTTTCTCAGTTTCTAGAACCTGTACAATCAACCAACCAAGAAAAAGAAAAGGATATATCATACAGTTTTCTATAGCAGATTCAGTTTAAAAAATATGATGTAGATGCAACTAAGCTATCAACATCTATGGATTAAAGAGATAATTCTACTACATGGAAAAAGAATTTTACTCCTCACAATGCGAAAAAGTTGAATTTGGCATCCTTGTTTTTCTCGTGGAGAACATTTAAGGTAACAATTTTTGCTTCTTCTCATTTGCATGTTCAATTTCTGTTGTTCTTCTTCAATTTCTGTCTAAGCCAAAACGTTTTACTGAAATTTGTGTGGGATTTATCTAGAAACTGAACGTATATGGCTGCAGTATTTCATCAAGTTCCAAGTACACTTTACTTTTGTTTCATTGAGAATGACCTAGACAAGTTGTATTTGTATAATGCTGGTTTAGATATTCCAATTAAAGGGAAAATTGATAAGAAATGGGCGATATTCAGAGCTAGGGTTACGATTGGATGTTGTGGATCTAGGAAGAGGTAATCGCCAGTGGAGATTGTATGCAACTGATACTCGTTTTTTGGAAAGTGGTACGGTGGATAGAAGTAGTGCTAATGCTCAGGATCAGATGGTTTCATTTATTGAAATTCCAGTTAGTTGTTACGAGGTCCGCATTTTAGTTGCATTGTGATTAGTGAAAATGACTTTGAATTTTTGCTTTATATGTTTTGGAAAATTTTAGAGAATGCTACGCGAGTATGATTTTTTATGTAATTTTTGTGGAAAAGATCTAGTGTTTGATATCTCTGTAGCAATTCGAAGGTACATAATTACCTTTCCCATTGGCTACTTTATCGTAATTTATTGTGATATATATAAAGAAGTAAAGTAGGTGTATTTTTTATTCCAATGGAATTGTTTGGTTTGGATTGGTAAGAATTTGCCTAAAAGGGAGCATATTAAACGTACCAACTCCTATAACCCTTTTTGATATTATAGTACTTTAACTTCTCAAAAGGCTTTAACAAAGTTGAGGAATTTCAGGAGTAGACCACCAAAAAGGTGAAAAGAAGTACAGTAATAAGCTTACTAGGTGTTTGGTCATAAGAAAGGTAAGAAAGGAACTGATAATTTCCCGCAGGTCAATATACACCACCACCACCAAATGTTACCACAACTCTTCAACAAGCTACTACAAATAGTCTTCCTCCTCCAAGGGCAAATATTTCACTACCAAATGCATTTTTCATGCCCCCACCGCCCCACCAGTTCCATCCCTCTTCTCCCCACACTAGTCTGTATAGTAGCTCTTCATTTATACCTTCAACATCATCCACACCTAGCATTTTTGGATTGAGAATTGAAGGTGCTAGCACATCAACATTGCCATCCATTGATAGTGCTACAACATCTAATGCTACAGTAGCTGCTTCCCAGTTTCCAAAATTTAAAGAGGTAGTAGAATATAACGGCAACGATAGACTAATTATCGCCCCTGATAGTGGTAATGGGTAAGTAAACCTTATGTTTTTCTGTAATTTTTGAAATTTTTGAAAGATAAGATAATTTAATATAATTTTATTGCAAGTTCATTCCCGCATCTAGCGGTGCACATATGATTATAGAAGCAATTAAACCATTTTACACGCAGCCGTGAGGTAGTTGGAACGAGATTAAACTCGACCTACGCATTTATAGTATGATTGGCTATTCAGGGAAGGCTGCTTACCAAGGAGAGATAACTAGATGTTTCTTATTTGATACGCAGGTGGAGTTACTGCACTCCAAACTAACTGGTAATTGAATCAGCACTTGTTTGTGGACTGCACTTGGACTAAACTGGCAGGGATCCCATTATGCAATGGGCTGGAATTCAGGTTTAAGCCGGAGAGGTGAAATCTAGAATTCAGGTACAGCACTTGCACTAAACTGTCAGGGATGCTAGAGACCTTTTGAACTTGTTGCAACATTGGAATGTGGGTAGCAGTAGCCTCCCTGCCTGTTGTTTTCTATAGTGATCGACTTCCAACATATATGTGTTGCAAAACACAGTCATAGTAGATATGTTTAGTGAGTGAAAGAACGAGCGTTACGTGGGAAAGAATGGATCAGGGCTGAGGGATGGAGTAAATGTACGTATTGATGTTGTAGTTATAGAGTAAGAAGAGAAATTTAAAGAAGATGGATTTACCTAAACTGTCTAAAACATGCAGTTGTTTGTTAACTGAAGGTGTGTGCAGCTGTTTGTTAACTGGAGGAATGGGTTGACGAATAAAAAATGTGATCCTATAGTTTTGATGGACAATAAGGAGGAAGTAGACAGAAAAGTCTTATAAAAATCAATATATTACTATGATGAACAATAGTAATATATTTTAAATGTTTAGTATTTGAAATTCGGTGCCTCGATTAATATGAATTTGCAAGTATTTTGAATTAAAAGAGGAGACATTTCAATAATCGAACAAACAATATGGGAATCATGAATATACTGTAGTGTTATCGGTATCCAAGAGAGTTACGTTTACTACTGAATTATGTATCATTTCATAACACATAATATCTAACTTTGAAAAAATACCCGATAATCGGTTTTACAAACATATAAGAAGAATGATAGGGAGTTTAGATCCCAGTAACATGTTGAAAAAACTCCATGCTAGAAGGATCAATGACAGTATTTTGAATCTACTTATTGCATAAGTTTTTATAAACTTCATGCTTAGTGCATGAGGGCTACCACAGCTTCTTGCACTAACGGCTGAGCTATATGTACGAAATACTCTGGCTCCCTCTCTACTTGTTCGTGACACTGGTTAGTGTCTTTTCCTTCTTTCATTTTCTTCACAAAGGTAATGAATCGCCTCCAGTTATCAGGATGGAATAGGTCAGGAGATTCATCCTCAAATATACAAATGTACACATCTCTCTATCTGCATCTGATAGGTCAGAAATTTTAGGTTTTATGCAGCTGAAAAAACCTGGTTGTTTCACTAGTGACTGTTTTACTAAATTTACCTATTGGTGCAGAGTTTGTTAAGCACTCTTTGTTTCTTGCAGACACACTTGCATTATCAAAGTACTACATCCCCTGGGTTGCTTCCCGGACTTGTCTTCATACTTGCATTATTTTTTTTCTAAAATTTTGCAGGACTATGAAAATGGGGAAAAGAGCGCCCTTTTCTTAAGGTCTACGAAGAGACGCATAGAAAGGAAAACAAGGACGGTACAAGAGGAGATTGGGTCTAACCGCGTGCTAGAATTGTATATGTAAGATAATAACTTTTACATACATTGTTTTATTATTACACAACTTTGCTTGTTTACGTACTGACAAATAATTTTCTTTCAGGAAGAATTTTAAGAAAACTTAGAAGAGTGGCGAAAAACCCAACCTACTTCAGAGGATGGTACCATGGTCCAACCATCACCTGCAGAGCTGAATAATATGTGGATGACTGTGGTAGGTGATCCAAAGAATGGTAGAACCTACGAGACAGGGGATCTCCAATCCTCGAGTAGTCCTTCGTTGTTTCCCAGTTCCTCCTCTACTTTGCAAATTATGGAAGAAATGGATGCGATGAGAAAGCAAATTGTGGAGTTGACGTAGAAATGTGCAGCTAATGATGCTAGGTTTGCTAAATTTGATAAATTGGAGGAGTTGGTTAAGAAGCACATGCCACAAGTATTTCAGGACGAGGAATATAATGAATCTGATGATAATTAGATTGTAGTTATTGTTCTTGTTTTTGGTTGTAACATTTACATGTTTAAACTATTTGATTTGATGTTTGTTTTGAATGGTTTAAAGTTGTTGTATTTATAAATTTTTGTTGTGTTTGATCCTGTTGTGAAAAATACATTAGTTATGTCGTTTATAATTTGAAAGTCGGGTAAGCGAATGCAAAATAATTATTTATTAAATAATAATAATTATTAAATAATTATTATTATTAAATAATTATTTATTAAATAATAATAATTATTAAATAATTATTTATTAAACTTCTGACTACAGTAGTCGAAAATTTTATAATTATTAAATATTTATTTATTAAATTTTTGACTACTTTAGTCGGAATAATTAAGATTATTAAATAATTATTTATTAAATATCCGACTACAGTAGTCGAAAATTAATAAATAATTATTTAATAATTTTAACTATTCCGACTAGAGTAGTCAGAAATTTAATAATTATTAAATAACTATTTGTAAATATCTGACTACATTTCCAACTAAAGTAGTCGAATATTTCTGACAATAATAGTCAAAAAAAAATTTCCAATAAGCTATATTCCAACTACCATCATTTAGTCGGAAAGTAGTCGGAAATACCTTAATTTCTGACCACTTTTCGACTACATTGACCGTCGAAAATTTAATATTTTCTAGTAGTGTGTGTAATTACCATGAGATTAATTGAAACTGTAATTGAACTTATTAATTCATATTTTATTTTAGTTAAATCAATTTAGTTATTACTAATAATGACTTAATTTGAATCAATAGGTGACAAACATGTTGCAATAGATGAGTAATCTGTTGAAAAAGACCAAGCAGTTAATGACATCTATTGAAAATGATCAAACAAATATAGACATATGTTGCAACAGATGACTAACCCGTTGCAATAACTAACTCATCTATTGAAAATTATCAAACAAATATAGACATCTATTGCAACAGATGACTAAATTATTGCAATAGATGACTCATCTGTTGGAAATTATTCTGTTGAAAAGCAATTTAAAATACTAAAGCTCAAATGTTTTTAGGAGAACTCAAACATTTGTCCCCTTGTCTAAGGTCTTGTATTAAAGACTTGTTTTCAATTTTAATTAAATTAATTTAGTTACTGTTAATAATTACTTAATTTGAATCGACAAATGACTAACTTGTTATAAACATCTGTTGCAACAGATGACTAACTTATTGTAACAAATAGGTCATCTGTTGAAAAATAATTAAAATACTAGGGAACTCAAATATCTTTAGGAGAACTCAAATGTTTGTCCCATTGTCTTAGAGACGTCTTTAATTTTAGCTAAATTAATTTAGTTATTACTAATAATTTCTTAATTTGAATCAACAGATGACTAACATGTTGCATCAGATGATTCATCTGTTGGAAATTATCAAACAAATAGAAAATCTGTTGTAACAGATGGGTCAACTATTAGAAAGCAATTAAACTACTAGGGAACTTAAACATTTTTATGAGAACCCAAATGTTTGTCCCCTTGATCCTTTTGAATTTGATGTATGATATATTATCTTTGTCTTCTTTACCTGTTTCATAAAAAATTTCATGTGTTTTACTTATTCGTTGTACCCTTGTTGAAATTTTTTTAAAAAATTTAGGTCAAATTTTGTTCGTATATACTTTGATATTACTTCATAGGTGATTTTGTATGTAAAATTATGATTTTTGTTGAATTTCTTATTTGGTGTATTGCTACTGCTACAATTAGAACTTGCAATATGAATCCAACATATGAGTCATCTGTTGCAACAAGTGAGTAATATGTTGCAACATATAATTAATCTGTTGAAACAGATGATCAATATGTTGGATTCATGTTACAACACTATAATACAAATACAACAAATGAGTAATCTGTTGCAACATATGATGCATCTGTTGTAATAGATTACTCACATGTTGTTGCAATAGATGACTCATCTGTTGCAACCGATTATTCATATATGTTGCAACAAATTACTAATTTGCGCAAAAGATTAGTCATATATGTTGCAACAGATTACTAATCTGTGCAACAGATTAGTCATATATGTTGCAACAAATTACTCATCTGTTGGATTCACGTTACATGTTTTATCCATTTTTGAAAAAATAGCAGTAGCAGATACATCCAGATGAGAAATTCAACTAAAACATAACAAACATAAAAATATAACAACACCAACAAATCAAGTTCCTCGTTTTCATCATAACTAAAAAGCCCTAATTTTTTATCTATGAAAATAAAAAAGAAACGATGAAGAACTCGAAGTTGTTGTCGCTGAAATATTGCAACAGATTACTCGTCTGTTATAACAAATTAGTCATATATATTGTAACAAATTACTAATCTGCGCAATAAATTAGTCATATATGTTGCAACAGATTACTAATCTGCGCAACAGATTAGTCATATATGTTGCAATAGATTACTCATCTATTGGATTCACGTTACATGTTTTATCCATCGTTGAAAAAATAACAGTAGCAGATACATCCAGATGAGAAATTCAACTAAAAAATAACAAACATAAAAAAATAACAAACAGCAACAAATCAAGTTCCTCGTTTTCGTCATAACTAAAAAGCCCTAATTTTTTACCTATGAAAATTGAAAAAAAATAATGAAGAACTCAAAGTTGTTGTCATCGGAGAATGTTGTCACGTCGACTGACGGTTGAAAGTAAAAAAGGAACGGGCAAGAACTTCAAATTATTTGTCACCAGAGGTTGAAGTTGCACAAGATTAAAAGGAAAAATTTGGAAAGTTGTTGGTTGGGAGAAGTTAGAGAGAGAAACTATCGAGAGAAAGAGAGAAGAGAGATTAATTTGCAGAGACGGAGAAGTTTTGTGGGTGTGAGTTGATTTGTATTTTTGAAAAGATTAAAAAGTTTGAAAAATATTAATCAAGTCCACAATTAACTTAATCAATTTTCTTAATTATATTTGACCCTTTAAGTTGGTCAATGTCACCAATCCTTCATTCAAGACTTAAAAGTCATCTTTCCTTCAATTTTCTCTAGTTACAAATCATATTAGTAATACTAGGCTTAGCATCGCCTTATTCCTATGGTTTTAGTTTATTTCATTTTGATAAATAATTTATGAAAAAAATAAAAATATTTCATAGTTAGGCACTTTTTTAGGAAAAATTTTAGAGTTTTACAAATTTAGATTTCTTTTTATTTATAACAATATACTAGAATCCACAAGGTAAGAATCTTTTGATAATTTATTTTTATTAATTATATTCATTTAATTTTTCATTGTTATCTTCCACACAATGATAAAGTTGTGCACCAGGGAGTATTGGAGTAACTAGTAAAGTTGTTGTCATGTGTCTAAGAGGTCACGGGTTCAAGCCTTGGAAACAGCTCTGGCAGAAATGCAAGGTAAGGCTGCGTACGATACACCCTTGTGGTGGGGTCCTTCCCCAAATATCGTGCATAGCAGTAACTTTAGTGCATCGGGCTGCCCTTTTTTATCTTTCACGCAATGTCTCGATCTCATTAATCTGTTCAAATTAAGAGATGAATAAGAGTGTACTAAAGATGAAGAAGAGGTGACGGCCATTGTATTTAAAATATATATGAAGAAAACTTAATATTAAAATTTTGCCTTCTTGCTTTAGAACAATGATTTTATCTATATGAACTAAAATTGATGATGTGGTTGTTCAAGATTTAAGTAAGATCAATTTCGGGCTTCTTTTAAATTTTAAATTTTAAATTTTAAAGTTTTAAAGGTGTAATTTCATATTTATCTATGCATGATTACTGATAGTTATTCAGAGATAAAGATATATGATATTTATGCCAGAATGCAACAAGGGAAGCAAAAGTAGAATAATTGATAGAGCGCTTAGCATATTTTGAAGTAATTTTGCTCCACCTACTGTTGAAGGATAGCTTAGCGCTGATCTAAGGTATGATTCAACCTATATTGTTTACTACTATTCCAACGTGATATGAGTTCAAAATAAATTAGTTTGTATTATGAATTTATATAGATTTTGAATTTATTCTGAATCTTAAATTTTATTGTTCTAAAAGTTTTAAAACTTTGAAAGCTAATTGTTAAATTTGAATTTGAAAGCTAATTGTTAAATTTAAATCATAGTTAGGTATGCTATTTTTCTGGGAGGTTTGAACTTTAAAGTATTGTAGTTTAAATTGGGTAAAATATACTTGTGGCTTCCGATCAAATCATGAATATTCGTGATCATGAAGTTTGTAAGGTTTCAATATTTATTTTATTTTTTGTTGTTCTTTATCAACGTGATCAAAGATTTGATTTGTTCTATAAGAAATTATTATATATCTTTGTATAGAACATATGTGCCATTAATATATTGATATGTCGTCAAGACATGTTGATTATAGAAATGATTTGTCGGTTGACAAAGTAGTATTATTTAAAAATATATTTTATATGAGATAAATGTGTAATTTATTTTTTTTCTTAAATATTCGATCAAATATCATCACACGAGTTAGAATATATGAAATATTTGATATAAATCTTCTCTTTACGTTATCATTAAATTCTTTAACTAGATATCAAATTATCAAATAATGAAAAAAAGGACACCCCCACAATTACACGTTAAGCTCAAACGGCAGCATTTTAGAGGAGATGAATAGATTGTTTTATAATTTTGTATTAATTTTATATCAAGCTGACGAGTCACTGGCATGTGTGTGTGTCTGTTTATGTGAGTATAATTTGCACTCCATTAAATAATATTATATAAAGATGTCAAACTAATAGAGATTGATTTGCCTATTCTATAGAAGTTTCTTACTTTAATTACTATTTGAGAAAATAAAAAAGAGTTGAGTGATGAATTAACTAATTAATAATTTGTGAGCAAAAAAATAGAGAAAATATTTTTAATTTTTATAATATGTTAAAAGATGTTGGAATCCTGACTTTACTCGATATTTTTTATTATAAAGTAAATAATTTATTCCTCAATTTTTATTTTTCACAAAAGTATAAATACCTCTCACGATTATATTTATATATTATTACTGAAGTTGGATAATTAAATGTGCTCCTCTCAATAATATAATTTAATCAACAAAGTAGTCATATATATTAAGAATTAGAAATATGTACTTAAACTAAAACACGCTCTTGAAAGTAAGTTTCCTTCAATTACCTTAATTGTTATAATTAATTATTATATTATTCGTCTCTCTCGATTATAAATAAGTGTCGAATTAATTATAACATGAAATAAATAGATGTTATTAGATAAATATTAATAATTTATCAATACTCTAATTAATGATATCACTTCTTATTCAAACTCTCCCGATTACATAATTAGTAATATGTTAATATGTAGTGTAAAATAGATAGATGTTAACAAATTAAATAACATCTAACTATAAAGCAGATATAATTAAATAGAAAGTTTCAACTCACGCCTGTGAAATTTAGGAATAATACTTACTATTATATAAAAATATTAAAATTCATCTTTTTCGCAATATATAGAATAAAATTACTCCATACTAGAATTGGTACTACTAATGATAATATTTTTTTTATTTAATAATAAAATAAAAGAAATATTCAAAAAAGAGAATTTGACTATTTAATTAATTAAAACTAGAAATTGAAATAATTTTCAATACTGAGTAACTTAAAAAATGAAAAAAAAAAAAAAAAAAAACTTCTTAAGACATACAAAATTTTCTTTTCTCCCCCTTTTTGTGCTTTCCCCTTCTTCTCTCTTATTATCCAAAAATTCTTAGACAATTTTTAATTTTCTATAATAAATTGAGATTTTGTCTTGAGTTGAAATTTCGTGTTGAGTTGAGACTTCAGGGCAAGTCTTAACTTGATGCATTATCATGATAAAAGTACTTTTTAAATTTATTATTTGTGATTTCTTGCCACCTAATTTTAAATTTTCTCTTAATTTACACATTAATTTTCAATGATTATTCTTGTAATATTAGTTTAAAAATTCAACCAAATAAAATCAAGTAAAACACACTTATCAAATTCTCTCACGCCTAGATCTTTATTCGTCCGTCCGCTTCTTCATTATTCATAAAATTTCTGATCACTTAAAAGTTTCATAAGTTTGAAGGAGACTTGTAAAAAAATACCTGATTCATTAGAATTTACATACTGAATTACTTAATCACTTAAACAGATACTATTTTTTTTTTTAATCCTCAATTTTACTCTATATCTCACTTTCACTCGATGCTCATTTAACCCAACTTCCCATTTAATCTATTTAATGAGATGATTAAATTGTGAATCGGGTTAAAAGGCTCATGGATATGGATTATAAGTTAATGAAGTAAAATTGGATAAATAAATTAAATAAATTGTATATGAATTTATAGGTTGATAAAGTGAAATGAATTCCGAGTCATAATTAGTTATTGACAAGTCCATGGAATTAAAGATGGGACTGTGATTCATATTATTAAGTCCTATTTATTCTAGTACGTCGGAGAACTTTCACATACACTCACCAATTGAACAATTAAAATATAAATCCAGATAAAGACCACCGACGGAAAAATTTATAAATAGATGAATTTGCATGTCATAAGAGACAGGTGTCTATGAATTCCTTACTCTTAAACATACTAAGCATCACCCGTTTCTCTGTATAAATATCCCTTCCAATTTCCACCCACTTTTCATAACCACCAACACTTCTTCAACAACATAAATAAAAGATGAAGCATTTTCCTAGTGTTACCGTCTTTCTCTTGGTGCTTCTTCTCTCAACAAATGGTATGGTATATCAAGCAATTTTATTATAAGCATAATACATAATTAGTTGGTAAGTAAATTTTTAAGTAAGCATTCTAATTTTCAGAGTGCTTTGTCTCAATTGGCACTTTAATATTTTAACTCGTTTTTAGTATATTTCTCAGAAGTTCATCAAGATTTTGATGACATAAAAATTTTGGATGTGTTGATGTGGTCATATGACTTATATTATATCAACCAGTTATTTTGATGCGACATAAAATTTTAGATGTCTTGATGTGTATAGTATATAAATTTTATGTCTCAATGGTCATTTATATCATGTTGATGTGATATATAGATTTTTGATGTGAATATATTTAGATGATTATTTTGTAAGTTGAATGTTCAACTGACACACTAGATAGATATAAGTTATAAGTTGAGGTATTCAGGTTTTCATACTCAGAAATTGGAATTTATATTTACTAGCTAATTAAGGTTAAATTCGAATGAATATTCATATATTGTGCCTTTATTATATAATATAGTACAAAGAATTTAATGTGTGATTAATTACTAGTACTACATAACTTTGTGGATGCAGAAGAAATAGGAGGTGGAGTAAGGAAGATAGAGGGAAAACTATGCCAGTACCACAGCGAAACCTTTCATGGGGTTTGTGTGACGGGTAACGTTTGCAATCAACACTGCCAACAAGAACACTTTGAGGGTGGACGTTGTCATGGTTTTCGTCATTATCGTTGCATGTGTTACAAGACCTGCTAGAAATTAAATGCTTACCCTTACTATTTCTAATATAATGCTTTTTATAAATAAAAATTGCACGTGTGTAATGTAAGGATGCTCAATTTTCTTTTACGTATAATAAACTTTTACGTAGTTGTAATAATAAATAACTCATCGATCGATGGGTTTGTATATGCTTCCACCCAATATATATGTTTGGAATCTTAATTAGCAATAATAACTTTTAAGGGTAATCATAATACATACTTCATTATGTGTCAGTTTCTTCTTGTATGTGCATCTTTTTAAGAAGTATAGACGTCGAAGGCGAAGGCCCGTGTCCCGAGGCGGATTCGGCGATGTTAATTAAAATTGTCAATTGGTATATTTATAATGTTTGTTGTCTTGTTTTAATCAACAATGTTTAAATTGGTATATTTATGACGCTTGTTGTTCTGTTTTAATCAATAATGTTTAAACAAAAAAAATAAATAAAAAATGATATTTTAATCAATAATGCTTAAATTGGTACATTTATGACGTTTGTTGTTCTATTTTAATCAATAATGCTTAAATAAAAAAAATTAAAAAATTAAATTAAAAAATTAAAAAATGATGTGCTGTTGATCAAGATAGAATTCACGATCTATTACTCAATATCAATTTCTATATATAGAACAATGCTTAACAAAAAAAAATTAAAAATAATATGTCGCTGATCGAGATCGAACTCTCGACCTATTACCCACTATCAGTGTCTATATATAGAACAATGTTTAACAAAAAAAATTAAAAAATAATATATTGTTGATCGAGATCAAACCCACGACCTATTATCCACAAAAGTGGCGTTTTGTCACTTGAATTAGATAGCACTTTGATATTATGAGTGACAGATTTAATATTTATTATATCAGTCTTAATATATATAGAACATTACTTAACAGAAAAAAAATATAAAATATAATATGATGTTGTCCAAGATCAAATCCACGATCTATTACACACAAAAGTGGCAATTTGCCACTTGCATTAGATAGTACTTTGATATTGTGGATGACAAATTTAATATTTTAATATATAAGTCTCTATATATAGCTATATATAGAGAGTTTTCGTCGAAATTTATGGGTGGCGTGCCATCCCCACCGACCTTAATAGATCCGTCTCTACCCGTGTCAGCACGGATTTAATACATGTTATTTTTTAGTATCAATTTATGTGATACAAATATAATTTAGATAATCATTGTTATTTACAGGAATTTGTTTTGTAATTTTTGAAAATATATAACAAATTTTAAAAAATAAGACAAACAAACTAAAGTGGATAAAAAGATGAAGGCAAGGGAAAGGAGTAATGAAGTTATGCTAAAGCAAATAGATTGAACTTTAAATTTTTTAAGTTGTTAATTATTGTAATGTATAGTGTTTTTTTATATATTTTAAAAAAAATATATAACATATTAATTTTTTTGATATTTTTAGTTGTTAATTATTATAATTTATAATACATTTTACGTGATTTTTAAATAATATATATTATTCTCCTTATCTAAAATTTCTTGACAATGATAATTAATTATATTTTTTAAATAATTTAATTTTTTAATTATTATTTTCTATAATACTTTTTCTTCCATTCCAATTTAGCTGGTACAATGCTTAAATGGTCATAATAATTAATTAAGGTAATATAGTAAAATCATGATTGAAGCAGCAATGCAGTAATGTCTTCAATGACTTATAATAACTAATTAGACGTGGTATGGCAAAATTATCATAAAAAATACTTGTAAAAACAAATTAAGTGAACCTCATATAAGACGTCAAGTTAATTTAGCACTAAATATTATTAATTTTTTAATAATACCTAGATAACTTTATAATAATTTTTTAATATTAAATTTTTAATACTTAGATGACTCATAATAATTAATTAGGTGCGATACAGTAAAATTACGGTTGAAACAGTTGAAGTAGACATGTCATAAATATTTATTTTAATTTTTTATTAAATATTTTTAATATTTAGATAACTGATAATAATTAATTAGGGGCGATACAGTAAAACTGCAACTGAAACAGACATGTTAAATATTTATTTTATTTTTTATTAAATATTATTAATTTTTTAATACATACATGACATATAATAAAATTAATTATGTACGATACAGTAAAATTAAGGTTGAAGCAGTTTAAGTAGACATATTATAAACGTCTATTTTACTTTTTATTAAATATTATTAATTTTTTTAATATTTAGATGACTCTATAATAATTTTTTAATACTTAGATGATTTATAATGTAATTAATGAAGCGTGATACAGTAAAATTATGGTTGAGGCAGCTGAAACAGACATGTCATAAATGTCTATTTTTAGTATAAATTTTTTTTAATATTAATTTTTTAACTCTTAGATGACTTATAATAATTAATTTAAGACGATACAGTAAAATTATGGTTGAAGCAGCTGTAGAAGACATGTCATAAATCTCTACTTTAATTTGTTTTATTAAATATTATTAATTTTTTAATACATAAATAACATATAATAAAATTAATTAGGGGCGATATAGTAAAATTACGGTTGAAGTAGATGAAACAGACATGTTATAAATGTTTATTTTATTTTTATGAAATATTATTATTTTTTTAATACACAAATAACATATAATAATTATTTAGCAATGATATAGTAAAATCACATAGCAAACAGCTTCCGGTTGGCAAGCACGACGACAGAAAGCTGTTGGTAGCTGCTTCAACTGCCTCTTATTATATAAGAGAAAGAGAATACCAGAAAGTAAGAGGGATATGGAAGTGAAGAAGCACAGTTCCAACATTTAATAGCAAGTTCAACATATAAATATAGAAACTCAGTTAACAATTTAAATTTGAATCACTTCTATAAGTTGCATTCGTCGCAGAGGATAGATGAGCTCTGTGGGGTGGACAAGCTCTGAAGTTCATTTATTTTATTCGTAATTTTAGTAAATGTATGTATCATAAAAATTGAATATTAAAAATATAAACCATGTAGTTGTTTAATAACCAAAAATCGTTTGAATGACCAAAGTATAAAAATTGAATATTAAAAATATAATCCGTGTAGTTGTTTAATAACCAAAAATCGTTTGAATGACCAGAGCAAGAAGGAATATTTACTGATATTATTAACTTTAAATTGACTCAGATATATATGGATTTCTCTTAGATGAATTAAGAATAAATGAAATTGTCTAACAGGAGAGTTTTCATTATTTTCGACAAAGTGTCCATGGAATATTAGAAGGCTCATCGTTTGACTGAGAAATCGGATTATTTAGGAATAAATAAGGAAATATGAAGACATTATATCTAATTCAGACGTGAAAAAAATTCATCGTTTTAAAAATATCATTTTAAGAATGAAAATAAATTGGGGGTAGGGGAAGGGGAAAGGGGAAAAGATTGCATCATAGAGGGTGTGTTTGGTATAAAGGAAAATATTTTCTGAAAAATGTTTTCCAATTTTCTCCTGTTTGATTGGCTTACAGATTTTGGAAAATATTTTTCAAATCAACTTATTTTCTTTAAAATTAAGAAAAATGACTTTCCTTCAAAAAGTAAGAAAAACACTTTTCAAAACTCTCTTTCAACCTCACTCTTAAATTGAAATATCCATACAACTCTTAAAATCACTCATCCCTACTCCGACCCTCAATCTCCCACCCCAACTCCAACCCCACCCCACCCCCTACCACCCCTATTAAAAAATATATTTCAATTTTTTTTACCTCACCCCTACCCAAAACCCTACTTCCTTCCCCTTTCCAAAAACAAAAAAA
>NC_061114.1:199023815-199283281 GCF_002878395.1 Capsicum annuum
TACTTGTTTTCCAAGAAAACATTTTCTAGAAAAACATTTTTCTTCATACCAAACACACCCAGAGAATTAAATATTTGCCAACAAGCGAAAGTTTAGAGGAAATTCAGGTAGGTAATTCATTGAGTTACTAAGATTCTCCGAGTAAAAAGGTCATAAATTTAAGCTAGACTATATTTATAATTTTGTATGGATCGAGGTTCTTATTCAACATTGACATGGTAATAGTGCACTTGGTCAATTAATATTGTAGTTCTTTGTTTGTAATTATATTTTTCTATAAGAATTTTTTAGTTCTACACTTAAAAACCAGCAAATAACACATGACAAGATCTTTACAAGAAGAAAGACAGGTTATGGATTAGGTGAGTCGATGCTTATTATGAAATCTGGTTATATCTGGCCAGCTAAAATTCTAATACTTCATGGTGATTCATAAGATCTTCCAAGCTGCAAAGTACGTACCTAGAGGCTGCGGGCTATGATACTAATGCCATTACATTTACATACTTTCTCCAACAAGCTAAGGGGTGACTTTACTAAAGTTGACTGGAGGAAATCGATATGCAACAATTATGATTTGTTAAAGAGAAAATACATCAAAACTCCCTTAAACTTGTCACTCCAACTTACTTTAGCACTTAAACTTAACTGACATTTATATACCCATTTAAAAACTTCAAAGTGTATTATTTTCACTGCTTCGTGCATTCAATCGGGATATGTGTTGCCCCATCGAATCAAAGCGCATTGAAGAAGCGCATTGAAGGTCGAAGTTTAACACAAAAAAAGAATAAAAATCGAGGCAACGGTAACATTTGCCCCAAATTGATTAAGAACCCTAATTTCTCTTTCTTTCCTCATCTCTCTCATCTTTAATGAAGCCAAGATTTGAAATTCCTTAAAAAATCAAGCCCCTTTTAAAAAAATTATGATTTCTTATCAAGTTTTTCTATTTTATGTAATTTTTTGGAATGAATTATTTGTAGCACATCATGAGATCAATTAACTTGAGTAAGCTTTGTATGGAGGAGGACGACTTTGCTTTGAACCAAGATGTTCGATGCAATCATGGATTTGTGGTGCCTTTGAAGACATCTTAGACTTCGACGGATTCCGATAGAAGATATTGGGCATGTAATTATTATGGGGTAAAGATAATATTTTACTCTTATTTCCTCATTTTACTATCCCAACTGATTCAATTGAATTTCAATTTCTTCCTTTTTAATCATGGAAGGGTCCAAGATCTTGCGATTTTTAGTGTTGGAGGGATAAAGAAAATATAGATTCGAGGTCTAAATATGCAATTCCTAAATTGATTGAAAAATTAGGTGAGCCTGAGAATTTAGTGGAATCATCTCAATGTAACAAGTCTACATTATTCAATGAAGTTGGAAAATTGATTGGCAGAAACTTTTGAAGAAGTTGATAAGCCTAGAGTATCCAAAGAAGATAATAATTGTGTAGATATGAAGTTGAAGAAGCTGCAAGAAGAGATTGAGAAGACGAAAGAAAGAGAGAAGAAGTGAAGAAGTAACATGGCTAAAGAAAGGACTACGAATAATGCACTTTTTTTCATTGTGTTTTGTTGTTGTGTTGCTGTTATAGCTACTAGTTATTAGTTTGGAATGATTTACATAAAGAAAGACTCAATAAAATTACCTTAGAATTTGATGTTTTTAGTTGGTATAATGGTGTGTATCATTCTTTATTTTGAAATGAATTTGGTCTTTTGTAATTATTCCTGACTTATTTTTAGTGTAATGTAGTTCTTTATCTTTGTTTTGTATTTGAAATTGAGTAAATTTTGTTAGGTTTTGTGGGATGATATTTTAGTGTAATATTTTTTTTGAAATTACAATAGAATGTTGTTGTTCTTATTGGACTGTCAAACATGATTCAATCCAAAGTGCAGACACAACTGCATAATGATATGATAAAAATAGTAGTAAAAATACACATCAAAATAGTGTAGTCACAGTTGCATATATGCCAAAGATTGTGAATACATTGTTGTTATAACTGCATAATTATTTGACAAAAAAGATTAAGTTAGTGCAGTCACAGCTGCATAATTAATAGAGAACAATATTACATTGCAGTCATAGCTGCACAATTGTTTTTCAAAAAGAGAACTTCATTCATAATTGAACAAAAAAATCATCAAAACTAATGCAGCCACAACTGCATACCAGTCACTACTGCATCTTCAACTAGACAGTTGATAAGCCTATTTGGCTCATATGATTTATTTCGACAGTTTTGGACCTTGTCTTCATTCTTTTTGTGCTATTATTTCTTGAAGTCTTTGTTGGGTCACAATATTTTTTTCTTTTCATTTGATACCTGATCATGATTTGTGATACCCAAGATTTCCAGTCACTATAGAGGAGTTCAAAGGCATTCTAGGCTGCAGTAACACAAGAATAAATTATCTTCGGCATTTGATCATTTGCTTGAAAATTAAAAACTGTGAAATCATTCAACTTACATTATGGATTGTAAAATCACTCTATGTTTGTAGCACTCCCATACTGATACAAGAATCAACTACTAAAATGAAATTAAGGCCTAAACAATAAAAATCAACAACTACAAGAAAAGGAAAACAACACACGGAACAAAGGAGATGGAGTAGAAATGCATGAAATAAAAAGGATAGGTAATGAGACCCTTACTATCACCAATGATTAGCACAAGAATGTTTCTCAAAAATTCAAACACACCTCACCAATGGTAGTTCAAACCTCACTCTTAGGTGGACCAAAGGAATTCACACTCCTCAATCACACTTTTCTTGTCAATTGATCAACACAAGTAAAATCCATCAAATGTATTAATCCCTAGTTTGATGTTTTTTTCAAAACCTACAATAAGATGGCTTTTCCAAGCCCTACACTAAGGAAAGAAAATACAATTTGAGTTTTACTCAATCCATTCATCCAAGTCTAAGGAAAAGATAAGCTAATTTGTCTATTTATACTATTACATAGTAAATGTCAAAAATACCCTTAATGAATAAGGAAAATGGGGCGCCTCTTGAGTGTGACTTTAGTGTGTAAAATGTCTTCTATACCCTTCACTTGAGGCGCCTCTTGAGTATAAAGGTTCTCCTTCTAGTTTCTCTTGAACAAGGCTTCAAAATGCTCCAAAAGGCCTTCAATCACTTGTCAACTTCGAAGCTTAAACCTTTGCTCTTTATGTTTGTATCATCCTCTCCATATTGAAAGGAATTTGTCCTCAAATTTAGATCTTGCAAAACCAAGGAGGGAGCAAAACAAGCACACAATCCTCTTGGTAGGAGGGTTAGTATTAGTACCACACTCATATCATCAATCCATGGTTGTTCACACTTAACATACACCCACATATCCTTGGTATTCAACATGAAAAGCTTAGCATAAAGGATACCAAAGAAGTGAATAGCATCAACATTAAAAGAATATGAGCATGAACCGAAACTACACCTCCCACACCCCACAAGTACACCGGGATCAAATGAAAATAGTAGACTAGGGTCTAAACCAAGAGGAGCCATTCCTTTCACTAGTCTATTAAGCCAAGGGGGTATATATTTGAAATACAACTAATAATCCTTTGTTATGATAATGAAATACTTACTACAAACATCACAAAGGACATGGTTAAGAGAGACATCAAGGAAAAGAGAATGCAATCCAAAACACAACCTTCCCCATCCCAATAGTATACCGGGATCAAATGGAAGAAATAGATAAGGATCTAAGCCAAGGTTAGCCATTCCTTTTACTAGAGAATCAAACCCATAATCACCCAAGGTATTTCTCACAACTTTGATATACATATGGTCACTATGAACAAGACTAATATCATGGATTTCATCACACAAGTTCAAAGGACCATACTTATTAGCTAGATCAACATTACAAGCATCAACACTACGTGAGAGATTTCAAGCATATCATTCACATGTTCAAGTAGTGAGTTATTCTTAGGAGCACATTGATCATTGTACATAATAAGAGAACTACCAAGAAGAGAAGCACGTACTTCTATACTATGTAATCTCAAATTCACATCACCTTGGCTACTAATAGCCACATCACAACATTTTAAACTTAAGGGAGTGTAGAGTGTACCAATTTCACCTGGATTTGTACTAGGGCAGCCCACTTGTTTTTCATAATAGCCAACTAGTCTGTGAATACTCTTGTCACTTGGTAATGGAACCTTATTCAATTTATAAGTGCTAGAACTAGATGGACACAAATCTTTCTTATGAAAAAAAATTAATTTTGTTATCTAAAGGATCAACTAGTGTTTGCATACTCGCAACAAGAGCTTGGTCCTTATGCAACCTAACAACACCAAGAGCATTACAAAGGGAGATTCATACACTCCTACACTAAGTAATTTCGAAACTACTCCACCTTGGCCACTACTAGCCACATCACCATAATTCAAGTTTCTAGGAGTGTAGAGAATAACTTTAATACCTTGTAGATCATAGGAAGTGTGTTCTTCACTTGGTTTTACATTAGGGAAGCCTTCATGCTCCTCATTAAAAGGGAATATGTCAAGGTTTCCCTTTGGACTCACTTCTTCATCACTTATCCCAAAATTGGGACTTTCGACCAAGGGCTTGAAGGGAACTTCCTTGGACTTCTTCTCGGGACTTCTAGGGTCTTGAACCTACACATGAGAAGAGAAAATACTAGGCAAAATGCTATTATTTGGGTTATTGAGTAATAAGGGTCCTTTGCGGTCAAGACCCACAGTCAATTGTGACTTTTCCCTTCCAACTTCACTACCCACAGTCTTCCTGTCCCTTTCCCTCTTTTCTTCATACTCTTCTTGTATCTCACCACAAAATTTCTATATATCTTGAGGCTTGTCCTCATTCTTCTTGGATCCTAATTCTTCCTCTCCTTCTACTTGAATGGGGTGATTTTGGTTTTGTGGAACTTGGGGAGGATGCATTGGATTTGGTTTGTGATAGATTTGGAGTTGTGTCATGGGATTTTGTGGAGGTTTTGGTAGACATAGTCTATCAACCCACACTTTTATTTTAATCACGTCACCCCTCATTGATCCCATATAACCCTTCATATCTCCTATATGTCCCTTTATTTCTCCCAAATCTAAACCTATTCTTTCCATCTCTTGATTCATGGCCTCAAGTTGAGCCATGATGAGCCCACCAATATCATTAGCAATGGATTGTTCACTTAAACCCGTGGATTCCATGAGTAAGTACCTAACAAATAATCAAAAACCTACAAAACGAACAAACACGTTAGTTCAATAATCCTCACCACACTCAAACTCGGATCTCACCTCACACTTGGTCTCACAAGTGTTGAATACTTGGCAATACTTGGCAAGTGAAGTGAGTGGTGAATATGCTTTGATCTGGAATTAATTTTTGTTTGATATGACTTAAACAAAAATGATGTACGGGCTTGAACCAACAAATTACTATAGTTTGAAAAATGAGAAAAGTACACAAAAATCGAAGACACAAAACAAACAGACTCAAAACTAATTATCAACCTAGTAGGTAGTTACTAGTTTGCTAATTAGTGATAGAGTTTAACACACAAGAAACTAGAATAAAAATTAGAAACTAGAAAATCTACTTGGGAACTCAATTTGGCCGATTACACTTGATGACGTGGCATTCTTTGATTGGACATAGTTTTCAAAATTTCAATCCCATATTTTCTTCAAGTCTCGTCCTAAACCTTAGGGAAGAAGAGAAAAATGCTTTGGGAGGGAAAAACAACAAGTTTCGAGCCCTTTTGAAGCTCCAATTTGAATTCAAAAGATTGGTTCCCCCTTTGTACTTGGATTGTACTTGATTTGTACTTGGTTGTCTCCTTTGTCTCTTCTTTCTTTTGAATGACAATACATATATCAAGGAATATTATTCCACAAACACCAAGTACACTCTCTTTCCTCTCATTTTTGGATCAAACACCTTCATTGAACATTCTTCTTCAACAAGATTGGATGAATATAGAAGAACAAGATGAATATTCAAGGGTTGACCAATGTTTGACCTTCACTCATATGAACCCTAACCTTCAATTTTTTTTATAGATCTAGGTTCCTTAGACCAAGATGAACTCAAATATCACAAAATCAGAAACAACCACTGTCCAAAAATACAAACCCACATGGATCTATCTCCTTTAGAGCTTCAAGACGCGATATCCATGATGAATCTAGCTCAAAATCGCCCAAATCTTGTTCCAAGAGTAAATCTAGACTCCCTAGGTTCTAGAGAGAAATGATCTAGCACAAGAAACTTCCAAAACAAAACAAAAATGTGTAGATCTAAGGATTAAATTTTGGATCTACCGTATAACACAACTAGACACCATTTTTTTGTGATTTTTCTTTGGTTTTGACTTTTTTTTGTGAGAGATTTAAGGATGTAGTAACAACCCTAACCAAGGCTTTGATACCAAATGACACAAGAATCAACTACTAAAATGAAATTAAGGCCTAAAGAAACAAAAATCAGTAACTACAAGAAAAGAAAAATAATACATAGAAGAAAGGAGATGAAGTGGAAATACATGAAATGAAAAGGATAGGTAATGAGACCCTTACTATCACCAATGATTAACACAAGAATG
Source organism: Capsicum annuum (assembly GCF_002878395.1). Lineage (NCBI taxonomy): Eukaryota > Viridiplantae > Streptophyta > Magnoliopsida > Solanales > Solanaceae > Capsicum > Capsicum annuum. The sequence continues at coordinate 199,030,439 of NC_061114.1, forward strand.
TGTCTCAAACATTCAAACACACCTCACCAATATTAGATCAAACCTCACTCTTTGGTGGACCAAAGGAATTCACACTCCTCAATCACACCTTTCTTGCCAATTGATCAACACAAGTGAAATCCATCAAATGTATTAATCCCTAGTTTCGATGTCTTTTCCAAGACCTACACTAAGATGGCTTTTCTAATCCCTACACTAAGGAAAGAAAATACAATTTGAGTTTTACTCAATCCATTCATCCAAGTCTAATGAAAAGAGAAGCTAATTTGTTTATTTATACTATTACATAGTAAATGTCAAAAATATCCTTAATGAATAAGGGAAATGGGACGCCTTATGAGTGTGAATTTAGTGTGTAAAATGTATTCTATACCCTTCACTTGAGGCGCCTCTTGAGTGTAAAGGTTCCCCTCCTGGCTTCTCTTGAACAAGGCTTCAAAATGCTCCAAAAGGCCTTCAATCACTTGTCAATTCTGAAGCTTGAACCTTTGGTAATGTCTCGTACTCTTTTGTGCTCTTTATGATTGTATCACTTACCAACCAACCTTGGCCTTTTAAAAGTTGTCCCATTATCCCTACCAGCAGCACCACCAACATTAGATGCACCAACAGCAGAAATACCTCTACCCCTACCAACACCAACATTAGATATAGCAGCAACAAAAGTTCCTCTAATTCTTCCAACAACACCAACAGTCTTTCTACCTTTTCTAGCAACACCAACAGGCCTTCTTCCTCTTCCAATTATACCAACCACATTTAGAGTAGGATCAGCAGTAGCCTATTATACAATAAAAATTATTTAATAACAATTAATAGTAAATAAAGAAGCCAAATAATTACATGTTTTATAGAACCCTTAGGTCTTCCTCTTCCTGTACTTATGCTTGGCTGAGATTCACTTGTTGCTGAAGAAGAACCAACACTTGACATTGTTGAACTTATCCCTCTTTTTCTACCAGTAGTAGCTTTTGAACTCAAAGGACAACCCCTCTTATTATGGCCCTTGGAATGACAAGTATTGCAGGTCATCTCAACACCCTTTTTAGATAGTTTACCTGTCTTTTTTTAAGACTGCTTTTTCTTTTTACTCTTACTAGGTCTGTCAAGGAAGTTTTCTCGTTTCAGATGGTATAACTGGAAGGTTGGTTGATTGTGGCTACATTTTTATTCCAGTGATAGGTTGAATGAAGTAGTTATTGGCCTTGAGGTAAGTTTGCTTGCTATACCAATGTGCAACATAGTAAATAGGCTCTAATCTTTTAAAATATAGTACAACTATAGTATGACAACAAGGTATACCATTTAGCATCCAAGATCTACAAATACAAGTTTTGTTATTCAAATTCACTATAAAGGTATTACCCCAACAATCCTTAACCTCCAAACCATATTCACTATTCCATTCAAGTGTACACTTCATTGATTTTAATGTGTTCTTTTCCAATACTTTTAAAGTCATTGGTGAAATATCTGTTATCCAAGTATCAGAGAACTCCCTCAACTGTCCAATTCTTTTCATCATTTTGATTTTTATTTTCTAAAGCATTGTAATGATAGTTTTGTGTCTTGGACCCAATATCCATGAATTGAAATTTTCAGCCATGTTGTTGTCAACACTATCACAACAACATAAATTTTTAAGTAGACCTTAGACCATCTTTCAATTTTGTACCACAGTAGATCATCTACTATCTTGTCACGTAACATCTCCATATGATCTAGATTTTTTCTCAAATCTTGCCCATATGTAGACTTGGCACATCTTCAAAAACAACTTCTTCTTTCAATGCCTTTTCAATCTTTGGATCAGTTAGCAAGAATGTGTCTTGCACACATTCTTTGTTCTATATTTGACAGCAACTCATAAATAGTAATGTCAAGAACCTTCAACAAAATATAAAAATATTAGGTGATATAACAATATATTAATTAAAATCAGATAATGAAAAGATAAGAGAGAAAAAATAACCTTCTGCATTTCAGAAATGGTTATTAATTCTGTCCCATCTCCAAGCTCAAGATCATTCTTTACAAGCCTAATAAATCATCTCCAAGTGAAGTTATTTTCAAAACCACTGTCCAGACCAGTGATAGCATCTGGTTATTCCCATCTTTACAAACTGCTACAAGTAATTATCCTTTACAAATACCTTTTAAGAAGCAACCATTAAACTCAATACATCCTCTACATCCAGCTTTGAATACTTTCTTTAAATCATCAAAACAAATATAGAATGACTGAAATCTTTTTCTTCCACTTTCAAAAGTTTCTTCACTAAGCCTTACCACACATGTGCTTCTTGAATTAGTCATCAAAAGATCATCCTTATAATCTAATATTCTTTTAAATTTCTCTATATGATCACCCATAATTTCTTGCAAAATAATATTTTTGGCTTTTCTTGCAACAGTTCTACCAACATACACCTCCAAATATTTTTTCACCAAATTTTGTAATTGAAAAACTCTAATTCCTGACTTAGAAATAATTTTGTCCTTGTACCTTTCTACTAAGTATTTTGAATTGATCAATTTATTTTTGGTTGTGGCAGTACATTTATGGACTAGAATATAATTTTTCACAACAAAATCCCTTGTCCTTGAATGATGACTACCAAACAATAACCAAGGACAACCATCTGTACATTTTACCCTCACCCTAGTTGGTTCATTAACAAACTTGTCCAATTCTACATTTTTTTGAATTCCATACCTAGTAATAGCTTCTCTGAATTGCTTAACATTTTCAAAACATAAACAAGTTTCCCAAATAACTAACCTACAAGTAGGATCAAACACAATTCTTTTTTAGGTCTTTTTGCTCTCCTTGTTTTTTTTTTCACTTCTAGAAGCCTATTGGACCCCATCTTCAACATCAGCATCTACATCACTGTCTATTTCAAAGCTAGCCTCTTCATCTGAATCAAAATATGACTCATCACCACCTATCTTATCCTCTAAAGTATTTTTTTTGGATAAATACTAATTATATCCAATATAAACTCTTTTTTTGCTTAATCTTACCCCTTCAGCTCTAGGACATATTTCTTTCTTTTTTAGTTTGGCAACTTTCTTACCTTCCCTCAAAGTCCTAACCTCCTCATGAACATCAATTCTGTATTCATTATCAACTTCATCAAACAAGTCTCCATAACCTGAATCTTCACTATTTTCACTTGCACTTTCCCAATCAGATTCAATAATTGAAACTTTTAATTAGGGGTGTGTATCTGTTGGTTCGGTTCAATTTTATATACTATCGATTCGATTTATCAGTTTTTGATTTTTAAATATGCTAAACTAATAACCAAATCAATAATATATTTTTTATCAGTTTATCGATTTTTAGTCCTTAACGGTTCAGTTTTCGGTTTAACAGATAAGAAAATACTCATAAAATAGAAATAGTTGTAACTAACATAAAAAAAATCGAATCTTAGTTACAATCAAAAATCCTACATAATGTGTTTTAATTTATAAGAATCTTCAATTTTGAACTAAATGTTGTTAGGAGAAATTAAGAGTTTGTATAATTGAAATAATAGGTTTGTTAATTGGTAGAAATTAAAGAGAAATTAAGAGAAATTGAGTTATCGATTTACCCAATAACCCAATAAGAGAAAATCAAATCGAACTAATAACCCAATAAGTTTTTTTATAAAACTACTAACAAACCGTTAACCCAATAACAATAAACCAATAACATTTTTATCAATTTGGTTAATCAGTCGGTTCGCTTTTTGCACACCCCTAATTCTGATCTAGTAGCAGCAGAAGACCCACCCATCTCTTCTCCAATACCTGTAGAAGCTTCACCAATCTCCTCCCCAACACTAGTAGAATTCCCATCACACAACTCTTCATCAACACCAATAGAAACCCCACCCACCTCCTCTCCAACAATTGTAGAAGCTGCACCAACCTCTTCTCTAGCACTAGTAGATTTTTGAGTTTGTGCAGCCTCTTCAAATCCTAAATTCTGACTATCCTCACATGTTTGACCAGACTCTTTATCAAAAGAAACACTAAATTCTCCACCCACATGGGTTTCATATTCAAGAGCAGGGGGGACCACAATAGCCTCTCCAATTAAATGTGACACAAATAGTTCAACAATATCTCCATTTTTTAGTTGGGTACAATACCCAAAATATCCCTATCACATGTAACTTTAACCAAGTGAGAAGACTTAGGTGGTCTAATATAAACCATACAAGATGAACAATTATACTCAATTTCTTTGACATAACCTACAAACTCAAAATAAGAGAATTTATCAACATCTACATCCAAACAATCTGTAACAATACCTCCAACGCATTTAATTCAAGGTTTTTGTTGTAAAATTCCTCCATGGTGAAACCTTAACGTAATGTACACAAAATTCATTGTCAACCTGCAAAAAGGTCAGAAAAAAACACATGCATTAGAAAAAATAAAAAAAATAAAAAAAAACCCTAACTACTTTGAAAAATAAATGAGTTAAAATCCTAGGCTATGTAAATGAAAAATACCTTCAAGATTTTAGTATTTGGGAAAAAAGATGTTGATTCAAGTGAAAAATCCTTCAATAGTTTCAGTATTTGGGCACAAAAACTAACTTCTTCACGATTAGGGAATTTGATTAGGATAGAAATTAAGAGAATGATGGGTTTAGATGGTTTTGGGGGTATTTGATTAAAGCGGGTCGGGTTTATGGAAACGGGTCAAATATTTAATTAAATATAAATGGATCAAATTAAGTCGGGACCAGTTGTTTTAAATAACGTAGACCAATTAAAAAGTGTTTAGTCCTACAACACTAAGGCTTGACCTGGTTGGGTGCACAAAGGGGTGAAAATAATACACTTCCAAATTTTTAAGGGGTATATAAATGTCAGTTAAATTTAAGTGCTAAAGTAAGTTGGAGTGACAAGTTAAGGGGGTTTTGATTCATTTTCTCTTTGTTAAATTTGACAAGATTCTAGAACTAGTGTGAACATATGATTAGAACTAGTATAACATTTGACTAGAATTAGTGTGAACATTTGAAAGGGGTAATGCTTCTTTGGGAAGAAATGTCCAAGTTTAACTTATCAAAATCTTCGACTATCATTAAATGGTTTTACACGATAAACTTTGACATTTATATAATAATGATACCAATAACATCATGAGAAAGAAGAATTCAATACTATAAATAGGGGCACTTAGTTTATTTGTAAAATATCTCAATCACTTGGGTTCTCATTTTTAAGGCCTTTGAAGCTTTCTTTTTTTATCTTTTGTAATATTTCACTTGTAATTCTTTTGGAGTGAAATAAAGTTTGGTTGGTTGAGTCTGAAGAGTAGGCAGAAAACAAAGTTTTGTCGAACCTCATAAACTTCTGGTTTTCTCTTATTGTTCTCTCATTTACTATTTATATATATTGTTCTCTCATTTACTATTTATATATCTAACTTTAGATATAGTAGTCGTGACTTAATTGCACTTTATATATTTGGTTTCCACAATAATTGGAATTAGAGTCAAGGTTTTATCTGAGTACGTTTTGTGATTGCAGCATAGTCTTAACTTTCACGTTAGAAAAGAATTACTTTGATCTTTGATTTTACTAGCTGATGAGTAAACATTACAGACAAGAAAAATGAAGATTCTAGAGCCAGCGATAAGTGAGTCCATAATTTGAGAGATTCATCATTTATTGTGTGTAGTTTATTGACAATATGGGGAGAAATACCGATTACAATCACCCGTTGTATTTGCATGCTTCTGATGCACCTGGTTCCCTTTCAATCGAAATTCAACTGAAAGGCATGAAGTATTATATAATATAGAGTCGTGCAATGAAATTGGCACTCCTTGGAAGGAATAAGCTCGAATTCATTGATGGATCAGTGAAGGGAAATGATTATAAGGGAGATTTGCAGAGGCGATGAGATAGGTGCAATGCTATAGTTGTTTTGTGGCTGACGAGTAGTGTACATTACAACTTACTCAATGTCATCCACTGCAGATCTGATGCTCTGTTGGTTTGGAATGACCTAAAGGAGCGGTTTGACAAGGTAAACAATTCTCGAGCCTATCATTTACATAAGGAAATTGTGATTATTGTGCAAGGCGTTTCATTTGTATCGGTTTATTATTCTCGATTGAAGGATCTCTGGGATGAGCTTAGCTCTATAATCCCAGTTCCTACTTCTAATTGTGAAACCTCAAAGGATTTTGTTGAACGTCTGGAGAAATAGAAACTTTTCAGGTTTTAGTTAGCCTAAATGATGGTTATGCTTAAGCTAAGTCATAAATTTTAATGATGAGTCCGGAACCTAATGTTAATTAGGAATATGCCATGATTATACAAAATGAAAGTCAAAAAAATGTTTGGAGGAAGCAATTGTGCCATTACAGGAAAGGATGATGCATCAATTTTTCTTGCATCCAAAGCTAAAGTTCCAACTTCATATCCTTAGAGAGGACACAGTAAAGCTAGTACATTGTATTCTAACATAGGTTATACCATGGGTCAAGCATCTGGTTCTACTTCAGGGTCTCCTTATCCAAGGAAGTATTGTGATTTTTTCCATATGAAAGGGCACACCAGAATTGATTGTTATAAATTGATGAGATATAAGTATTCTAAGCAGAAAGGTCATCTAAAAGAGACTTGCTACAAACTGATAGGTTATCCAAAAAATTCTCAAAAGAAAGAAGAAAGTTAATGTGATTATTCATGAAAAACAGGAAGAGTATAGTAATAGATCTGCACCAGTTTTCACTCAGAGCAATATAATCAGATTGTACATATATTGAACAAATGTTCTACAGGTAATGCATGTGTTAACCAAGCAGGACCATCAAGCTATGCAGCTAATGTAGAAGGTATGTCCTACTCTGGCCATGATGGTGTTATTAAGTGGGTTGTAGATAGCCACTAATCACATGATAGTTGATAAATCTATGTTACAAACTAGAAATTCAATAGATGATGCAGGAAAGTACAATTGGCAAATGGAAATTCAACTACTATTTCTCATATAGGAAACTATCAATTGTCAGAAAGTGACATTATTAAAAATGTGTTATGTGTACCAACTTTCAAATTTAACCTTTTATCTGTCTCTAAGTTGACAAAGGAATTGCAGTGTTGTGCTATGTTCTTCCTTGATTTCTATTTGTTTCAGGACCTCTCCTCTGGGAAGGTGGGGGAGATTGGTAAGGGGCAAAATGATTTGTATGTGATGTATTCACAACATAATAAAGGAAGTGATATGCAAAAATGGTCTTTGATAGAACAGAAAGAGGTTGATGCAGTAACTTGGCACAGAAGGTTTGGACATGTTCCTATGAAGGTTTTAAGAAGATTTCAAGTGTTTTAGAATTATTTTTGCTTCAGCATAGATAAGAGTGATGTTTGTCCATTAGCTAGACAAACTAGAATTCCTTTTCCAATAAGTAGCACTAGAAGTACTGATGTGTTACAATTATTACACATGGATGTAGGGGTTCTTACAAGACTGTCACATATAATGGAATGCAGTAGTTTCTTACTAAAATTAATAATCATTCTAGATGGACATGGGAGTTTCTGATGAGCGTAAAGTCTGATGTTGTGTTTCTTCTTAAGAATTTCATTACTATGGTCCAGAATCAATTTAATAAGAGGATTCAAGTTTTAAGATCATACAATGGATCTGAATTTTTCAATCAACATTGTACCTCTCTTTTTAAATATTTTGGTATTATCCATTAATGTTCTTTCCCTTATAATCCCAAGGTTGTTAATAATTCGTGCCCTACTGATTATCTTATTTTCGCCTAACTGTTGCTTATCGATGGAACGGGTTGCCTGACGTGTTCCAAGGAAGCAGTAAAATAGAAAGTAAAGAACACAATGATTTTTACGTGGAAAACACCCAGCTCAAAAGGTGTAAAAAACCACGACCTACACCTCTACAGGATTTAACCCCAACTTCACTAAATAACTCTGAGCCTTAACAACGACGGATTATAAAACTCTTGTAACCAACAAATAGGAATCATAAACTCTGATCCCTATATCTCAACAACTAGAAATTATAAACTCTAATTCCTTTAGCTCAACGACTAGGAATTATAAACTCTAATTTCTAACTACACACACACCTCCTAAGGTATGCATTCCTAAAGTCTCTGAGTTTTCTCCAACTCGAAAACTATCTCCTAATTCAGTTTATAACACACTAAAACTAATATTACATCAATAGCTCAAACACAATGAACAACTCTAAAAATCAAAGCTAAAACTCTTAGCTGGATTCTATACTTAGGACCAGGTTCTTCAATGTGTTTCTTCAGTGATTGAGTAGCACTTCATGAAGCCAATCTGTAGATTGTGATTTTCTGCTTTATAAGTGCGTAAGTTACTCTGAATGATGCATCTTCTATTTAAACACAGCTCTCCAAAGAGTTATTCTTTATTTCAAACTCCTCCTGTAATCAGAACTCTCATTACATAGAGTTCTACTTCAAGTGAGACTCTTTCTTCAATTCCAACTCTTGTCCTCTTAGTTTGTAGTCAAACTTCAACTCTTTAAATCAACTTATCTTCAAGTATTTTACTCAACCACGACGACTTCAATTTCTCACGTGATTAGTAGCTTGAATATATCAGAATTAGGCTTGCTCATTCATTCCTGACTTTCAACAATCTTTGTCTGCATCTATCAGTAAAACCTAAAACCTGCCTTCCTATGCTTGGACCAGGTCAAGTAACATGTTCCATTCATGTGTCAGTCATCAAAAACTTCATTGATCTAACAAAGAGTCCTTCAATTTATATGTTTCCTATCTTGCGTAGACGTCTTCAATCTACAGAATCTTTCTCCTTCTACACATAGGACTCTTCAGGATATGCTCAGAAGTGAAACTCCTTCTTTCCATAGGACTTGTTTTTCAACTCAACTTGTTTTCCCTTATCATCAAGTGTTTGAATAAAATTCAACTTCTTCAAATTTACACATATTTATTTCCTTGAGTTTATCAGAATTAACCACTCATCTAGTTATTGATTTCTTCCACCCTTGTCTTTAATCATCGATGATTTTGCTACAAGTTTCAACTACATGAGACAGTGTATCTATGAATCAGGTTGACTGACATGTTTCATATCACATTGTTAGATTGTCAATCATCAAAACTATATCGTACCCAACAAATTTCCCCTTTTTTATTGTGACAAACCTCTTGTCTTTGTGTATTCAAACATCTTCACCTGTAGGTGCTAAAGTATAAAACACTAGAATGAAACAAATTAGTCAATAGGTTATAAACATTCCACAACCCTCTTATCTTCCCCTTTTTGGCATCATCGAAAACCATTTCAATGCAATAATATACTAGCCAAAGTGATTTGTTATGCTATTCATGGCCACTGGGGCTATCACCAAAACAATCAAACAAAGAATTTAGCCAATATAGTAATGTATTAAAGAGAGCAAAAATATGATTCAACTTAGCAAAGATAACCATTCCATTTAACTGACAGGGCATGTTCCACATTTAACCTAAGCTAGTATTGAACAAAGCAAAACAACTGAGCATTAAAAAATATGGTATAAAAATGGGACATGGCTAAAGATATAAATAGTGAAGAGAAAAGAGGAATAGGTGATATCAACTGTGTCGAATGACTTTAACATTTTCATCCCTCTCTTAATCAAGGTCAATCTTCAAAGTCACGATCCAAGCCTGAAGGACCACTTATTCCACTTCATGACTGTCTTGTGCAACTTCAAGTTCAGATTTTTCTTTTTTTTTTTAGCCAAATCATTTTTTTCTATTTTTTTAGTGTTAGCCCTCCTTATTGAAATGGGTAGAGCAACATGATTCATCTGTGCAAGAACATCTATTGAACTAGGACTGAGAAATCCAAAAAAAATAATCAATTAGGAACTAAAAGGGAGATCATATCCCGTTTCATTTCTCAGAAAACTTATGTTGCATGTGTTGATGATCAAGCTTGGAAAATCCATGGTACATAACTGATATTTTGGTTGAGAAAGAAGAAGGATTTTCTAGTGTAGGATTAACACATTTTTTGCACACCCATTTGGAGAGAATCAAAGAAAGTTTGGTCAACCAATTCATTAGCTTTATTAGACAATGACAGGATGAAGTGTGTGGAATTGAATAGGTATGCTCAACTGTTTCAACTTAGACAGCTTATGCTTATGTCAGTGTAGAACATACCTGATAAGAAGAACTTTGTGGTCACAAATGCTAGCTCGAACCTATTTTTCTGCACAATCTAATACAAAATTAGGTTAGAAAAGTCAAAAATCTGGAATTGGGACACACAACTAAATGTGCAAGACTGAATAGAATAACTTTTTAGCTAATAAGATTAAGAAGAAAAATAATTATTCTAGTCAATCATTGAGGGGAGTTCATGCAATTTTAATCATCCCCAAGTCTAACCTATTCCTTTCAAAATGCTCTCTACTTAGTGCCTTTGGTGATTCTCCAGTCAATTAAGTAACGCACATAGTCAACATTTTTATAGCCCTCAAGAGTGAAATTACTTTTATTTGAATACCATAGTCTCAAGCCATTGATTCCCATGAGATATCTCAAGATTCTTGTGACAACACCAATTCTTATGAATTACCAACAAAATTATCATCAGCTTGTGTTGGTGTTATTGATTTGTTGTTCCCCCTGTCAATATACCCTCAGTCTGTACAACAGTTGAACTAGGTGGTACAACATGTTCTTGTGCATGCTCATTAGTTTCACAGTCATCCTCTTTTGTTCATTTTTTTTAAATCTTCCTTGCTTTCCCCTTACATGAGCACTACAAATCTGGTCATCTTTCAAATGATCCATTCCCCCTTTAAATATGGTGAGTGAAAGAAACTTTATTTTCTTCTAGTCTTATGCCTTGAGCAAGCTTTATACATGTACAAATTTTGCTTGCCTCCTTTCACTCTCACCTGCAAAACAAATTAGGGGTTAACTTTAGGAACCCAGACAAGCTTGGATCCTTTTTTATGAGAAAAAAGATGTATGAGGCTCCTTCTAGCCCATAGAGGCAATAGGTTATGTGACCAGTTTCTTTAACCAAATTTGACCTTCTTGTTAGCTTGTTCTGACATGGAATCAGATTTTTTATTGCTAGGCTTATTCTTCTTGATTTGCTTTTTGCTGCAACTGGACATTCAGTGGTTGGATGCCCCTGGTTACCACAAAAATATAACACAGATCTTTAATAGCATTAGAACTTTTATAAAAGCTCAACCCAGCCTTTTCATTGTGAGTTCTTTGACCTAACTTAGGAATAATTCTTGAAGAATGTGTCCATCTATTGGCTCTTTCAAGATCAAGTTTCAATTTAGAAACTTCTTGACTCAATTGACTAACCTTTTCTTTTTCACAATAGTATTCATGTTTAATCTTAGGCAATTCTGACTCAATTTTTTCTTGTTCCTCACTTTTGACCTTTTTTTCTTTTTCAGAAAGAGTCAGTTTTAAGATTTCAGATTTGAGGGTCAGGTTTGATGAATCAAGTCTGCTAACCTGCTCCTTAAGAGTGTAGTTTTCCTTTTCAACAGTGTTCTTACAAGTTTCTAGATCATTAAAATCAAACTTGAGAATTGCAAGATTGTTGAATAACTCATCCCTATCAGAAGTTAATTCTTGGAAATCATCAATTAGAGCACTCATTAAGGAAATAAGTTTTGTTTTAGAAAATAAATGCAATTTTTCTTTAAGTTCAATTATACTTACCTCAGAAGCATCATCTTCTTCCTCCAAGTCTGAATCTCCAAGGGCCATGAGTGTTGCTTCATCAACTTCATCATCATCTAAGTCAAATCCCCAAGCTGCTACCATTGCATATTATTCTCTCTTTTTGTTTTTTTCTTTCAATTCCTTTTCAGCCCTTTCCTTTCTCCATTCTATTTCCCAGACAGGACAATCCTTAATATGATAATCAGTCTTACCACACTTGTAGCATCCATTTAGATTTTCATTTGACCATTTATTGCTACCTGTTCCCTTCTTATTTTTGAAGAATTTGTTGAAGTTCTTAGTTATAAAGGCAACTTATTCTTTATCAAGTTCAATTTCTTCATCACTGTAAGATGCCTTCAGAGCTAAGGTATCCTCTGGGGCTGTTAGCACTTTAGTTCCATCAATTTCCATTTCATAAGTTCTTAAATTCCCCACTAATTTATCCAGGGTCGTGCTTGGAAGATCCTCATTTGCTTCCCTGATTGCAGTCACCTTAAAATTCCACTTTGATTTGGGTAATACCCTCAGTACCTTCTCGACTTGTTCTTCTTCATAAACTCTGATCCCTATATCTCAACAACTAGGATTTATAAACTCTAATTCCTTTAATTCAACAACTAGGAATTATAAACTCTAATTCCTAACTACACATACACCTCCCAAGGTATGCGTTCCCAAAGTCTCTGAGTTTTCCCCAACTTGAAGACTATTTCCTAATTCAGTTTATAACACATTGAAACTAATATTACATCAATAGCTCAAACACAATGAACAACTCTAAAAATCAAAGCTAAAACTCTTAGCTGGATTCTATACTTAGGACCAGGTTCTTCAATGTATTTTTTCAGTGATTGAGTAGCACTTCGTGAAGTCAATCTGTAGATTGTGCTTTTCTGCTTTGTAAGTGCATAAGTTACTCTGAATGATGCATCTTCTATTTAAACACAGCTCTCCAAAGAGTTATTCTTTATTTCAAACTCCTCCTTTAATCAGAACTCTCATTACATAGAGTTCTACTTCAAGTGAGACTCCTTCTTCAATTCCAACTCTTGTCCCCTTAGTTTATAGTCAAACTTCAACTCTTTAAATCAACTTATCTTCGAGTATTTTACTCAACCACGACTTCTTCAATTTCTCACATGATCAGTAGCTTGAATATATCAGAATTAGGCTTGCTCATTCGTTCCTGACTTTTAGCAATCTTTGTCTGCATCTATCAGTAAAACCTGAAACCGACCTTCCTATGCTTGGACCAGGTCAAGTAACATGTTTCATTCATGTTTTAGTCATTAAAAACTTCATTGATCTATCAAAGAGTCCTTCAATTTATATGTTTCCTATCTTGCGTAGACATATTCAAACTACAAAATCTTTCTCCTTCTACACATAGGACTCTTCAGGATATGCTTAGAAGTGAAACTCCTTCTTTCCATAGGACCTTTTTCAACTCAACTTGCTTTCCCTTATCATCAAGTGTTTGAATCAAATTCAACTTCTTAAAATTTGCACAGATTTATTTCCTTGAGTTTATCAGAATTAACCACTCATATGGTTCTTGATTTCTTCCACCCTTGTCTTTAATCATCGATGATTTTACTACAAGTTTCAACTACATGATACAGTGTGTCTGTGAATCAGGTTGACTGACATGATGATTTTGCTACAAGTTTCAACTACATGATACAGTGTGTCTATGAATCAGGTTGACTGACATGTTTCATATCACGTTGTCAAATTGTCAATCATCAAAACTACATCGTACCCAACACAAGTACTAGAAAGGAAACATATACATATATTGGAAACAACTAGAGCTAGCAAGTTTCAAGGTAGTCTACCCAGTAGATTTTGGGGCATTTATGTTGAAGTTGCAATGTACATTATCAGTAGAGTTTCATCAGTTGTACTACATTACAAAACTCCCTATGAGCTAATCTATCATAAAGTTCCCAACTTGAATCATATGAGGGTCATTGGTTGTTTGTGTTATGCAACTGACTTAACCAAACATGATAAGTTTGGTGCAAGAGCCATTAAGGTAGTAATGACGGGCTATAGGATACATCAAAAAGGTTATAAGTTGTTGGACCTAGATTAAAAGAAATTCTTTATTAACAGGGATGTTTATTTTAATGAATCTATTTTTACTTTCAAAATGGAGAAATCAGCTCACATACAAAACGCAGAGCTACTAATATAGATGTGTTGGAGAGCTATGATGACAGTAAAGTTATATGTCCTGAAGTTTGTGGTGAGTGATGTGAGTGTTGAGGTTTTACCTCAAGTCACACCTCCAGTTGTCTCAACATCACCACTTCCTATCAATCATAGGCCATACAGATCTGTTAAGCCACCTATTTGGTTTACAGATTTTGTGGTGCCTAGTATGAAAAATGGTGAGAAAGGAGGTTGTTCATATCCAATTACAAATGTAGTGTGTTACTCAGGTTTATCTGTGAAGCATCAATAGTGCATCTGCAATTTTTCAGCAGCTATTGAGCCACAGAGCTACATAGAAGCAGTAAAAGAACCATATTAGATAGATGCCACGAAGGCAGAAATTAGTGCACCAAAAGAAAACAAAAATTAGGAGATAGTTTGTCTACCAAAAGGAAAGAAGTCAATAGGTTGTAGACGGGTATACAAGATCAAATATAAAGCAGATGGAAGCATTGAAAGACATAAAACAAGACTGGTGGCAAAGGGTTATAGTCAGATAGAAGGATTGGATTATCAAGAATCACCTATAGTGAAAATTGTGACAGTAAGGTCAATGATTGCTATGGCTGCAGCTCAACATTGGCACATCCATCAAATGGATGTATACAATGCATTTCTTCAAAGAGATTTAGAAGAAGTATACATGGAATTACCTCAAGGTTCAAAACTGCAATAACACAAGGACAAACAAAGGTATACAAGATTTTAAAGTCCTTGTATGGACTTAAGCAAGCATCCAGAGAATGGAATACCAAACTTACAACAGCCTTGATAGGATCTGATTTTACTTAAAGTCACCTGGATTACTCACTGTTTATTAAACATACAGATGGAAAAAAGGTGTTTGTGTTGATTTATGTTGATGATCTATTGATTATTGAAAATGATGTAACTTTTATACAAGAAACTAAGACTATTTTGCAGACTAATTTTAAGATAAAAAATCTAGGTAAGCTCAGATATTTTCTTGGAATTGAGTTCGCCAGAAGCAAAGAAGGCATATTAATGCATCAAAGAAAATATGCACTGGAACTTGTTTCTGATTTAGGATTGAGTGGTGCAAGACTAGTAGGAGCTCTTGTGAAAGTACATCAGAAGTTGACCTCAGCTGAATTTAATCAGAATTTTCAGATATCACATGATGATTTATTAGAAGACCCTGGTCCATATAAAGATTAGTTGAAAGATTACTGTATTTAACAGTAACAAGGCCAGACATATCATTTGTTCTGCAGAATCTCAGTCAGTTTATGCATGCACCCAAGCAGTCTCATATGAAAGCAGCTACTAGAGTAGTGAAATACATCAGACAGTCACCAGGAATGGGAGTTCTTATGTCCTCTACATACTCTACTGAATTGCATGCCTATTGTGATGCAGATTGGACATCCTGTTCTATAACAAGAAGGTCAGTTAGTGGTTACGCAATCAATCTTGGCAAGTCACTCATATCCTAGAAATCCAAAAAACAATCCACCATATCCAGAAGCTCAGCTGAAGTAGAGTATAGGAGCCTTGCTTCTACAGGTGAAGTAGTTTGGCTCATTGGGGATACATCTTCAGTTACTAGTGGATCTTTCATGTGACAGTGATCTGCTATTCAAAACTAATAAGTTTTCTATCCTCATATATATCATCAAAATCATTCCAACCAAATTATTTCATTGCTATAGCCTATATACAACATCCCAAATATATTTACACAAATTTCGTTTCCTCGAAAATATGTATTTCAAATACTAGTAAATAGCTAAATCTGCCAGACAAAGCAAAATTATGATAACGTACATTTCCCATTTAAGTTCATCGCAATTCTCTGACAAGATCATTTAGGTAGGTTCACGAGGACGAGCTGCCCATAGTGAACTCAGAGCACGAAGACGTTGAAGATACTCCCCAAAAGCAAGTAAGCCCCTAGCTGCTTGGCGCGTTGTCAAAATGATAGACATTTGTTGTAGTGTTTGTTGTCGTAGGTGATCCGCCTTACATTATCATTCAAGAAAGTCATGTCAACATGTGTATAGACTCAATTGTTGAGACAGTTCATTTTACGCTATTCTGTAATGCCCTTATATATAAGCATGTCGGCGTACATGAGTTGGATAAACAATGTATCTTGGATACAGTCAAACCTCTCTATAACAACAAATCAATATAACAATATCAAGTTTTCTTTGGAATCAATTTTTATGTTATGTTATATTACATGTTCCATATAACATTATTTCGATATAACAGAGGTTTGACGTGTACGTATTTCCAAACTTTAGCAGACTTTTAGTTGTAATTGAAGGACCATGTGAAGGATCTATACATAATGTATACCTGTTGGATATACACATCAGTTTCTTTCAGATTTATAATCATCTTTGAACTTGATTTTCGACAATACTGAATAACCATGGACTCGTTGAGATACAGACTGACAATGAAAGTGAGACTAACCTGGTTGACAAAGCTCTCCAATGCTTCTAAATTTTCCATGGAAGAAACCATTTGGGAAGCGTAATTTCCAGCCCCTGTGTTCATGTTTAGGATGCTCTGGGCCAGAGTCTGGTGAAGTTTATCCATTCCCTGTGTGAGAGCATCTTCAGCTTGCTGGCAACAGTGTCGCAGATTACAGACTTTAATGATTTGCTGATCGGTCAAGGGCTCGAGTTGTGGCATCACCACCTGTTTAAAGTTGATATACAATTAGAAATTCTCATTCATAAATGTTCTGCAGGCAGAACAAAAAACATAATCGTGATTTGAATACTAAAGGGCAGTGTTCATGAAGGAAGATCGTTGTAGTTCTTAGTCTAGCAGCACGTTAGTATGACTGAAGATATTCAATGCTTTTCATTTGGTTGCAAATGAAGTAAAATAAACTGTAGAGTACCTATATTCACAAACAGTGTTCATTTATATTGTATCATTAACGTAAAATGAGTGCAAGGATATGAGATAGGAACGAACAGAAAGCGCTACAAGAGCTCCTTTAGTCATCTTCCGAATATGCTTTTTAATTCATGATTATTAAGTGCATTACTACAAATCAAAGTAACTTTTAAGTTTACTTGAGATCATAGTTCAGCTGCAACAAAAATATCTAAATGGATGCTGTAATGATTCATCGAGATTATAACATCTTAAAATGAGCATTGTTTATCATGTCCGGGGCTATGAGCATAGATAGATGCAGCACTGAACAGAAGTTGTCACTGACAATCAGTAGAGGAAATCAACAAGTTAAACATATACAGGCCATCTGACTATTTGTAGATGCAAAATGATCAATACTTAAAGAAAGGATTTGAGGATTTGTGCCTAGTTCAGGAAATTTATGTATGAAACACACTACGAGAAACTCATAAGCAAGTGAAGGTAAAGTAGTTTTAAAAAGCAGTAAAATTGCACCAGGGACTACATTTATGAGTTCTGATGGCTTGAATCCTCCAATCCAGAGGAAAAAGCGTTCAACGGAAGTTCTCCACATCCCAGACATTAAGTAAAACACGTCAGCCTTGGCAGCATCAGCTTTCATGCGGAAGAGATTGAAATAGTGGCTTAAGACATTTTCTACCAGTAACTGAAGCTCCAAATCACTTACAGGAGACTGCAAAATACTCCGCAATTCTGCATTCTTTTTTTGTTGCTCTTCCACCCAGTGGCTGTATTCTATCTCGAATGCAGCTATTCCTGCATAGGCAGCAGTACCTAATTAACAAAATCAAGGAGATACTACAAGTTTCTTTTTTGCAGTCCATAATTTAATAGCAACAACCAGTCAAAGTAAATGAGCTAATAGGATGAGTTTTTAGCTAATGAAATGCCAATAAATTCGGCTAACTTGGGTCGTGCTCGTCTTGTCAGTAAGAGGACAATATGAACACAACCTAATGAAACACTGTAAGTAGTCTATACTTATCACGTAACACAAAGTGCATGTCTCCATTAGAAGGATGGCTAAAGTATAAGATTTTAATGGAACAATGTAAAAATATGCATATAACTGCAGTTATGCATAAATGTCCAAGAAACAACTTAAATTCTGCACCTATAAGCTATTTGCATATTATCATAACCATCAATCCAGCTTTGAGACTAGTTTCAACAATCCAATTAGTAGATCACTCAACACAGATCAGTAGTTAAGCTAGTGATGATACCAAGATAAAATGAGAAGTCAACTATCATGTGATAACTCCTCTATCCACACACCTGGATTAATTGTTCCTAAGATCCCCATATTGCTATTTGAACCTAACATGTATAATCCCTGCAATAAGCCATTTCATAATGTCAAAGGCCATGATGGAATCTAAAACCCGAGCGCAGATACATATACTCATTAGTAAGAAACGCGCTAGGAATGCTGTCCCTGACCTGCTGTCTAGCTCTCTCAAGCTCCAATTCGAGTTGGGCCAGCTTTAAACGGCTGGTTTCCAGCTGCTGAACATACGCCTGTGAAGAAAGGAATCAAGAGGAATTTTATGGCTAATGTGTCCTTAAACATCTACACCTGCAAGGAATATTATGAGTAAAACATCCTGTACCTTTTTCCGCATACGGCTTTTACGGGCAGCTTCACGATTTTGTGCTAAACGTCGCTGTACCTGTTTTTCATTAGATACGAAAATGTATTTAAATCAGAGTTTTACTCTTTTTACCTATTCATCTGGATTTCTTTTTTTTCCCCATAGGATACATAAACCGGCAAATGAGAGAGTTGGAACACACACCTTCTCTGAAATACTCCTCCTCGGTGCTTGATTGTCTCCAGAGCCAGAGGGTATATGTTGTTCACCGGATGTATACCCTGACTACAATAAGCACAGGTAGATTATTAGCTTGACAACTGTACTAATTTGAATTTTATTATCCAGAATTATAAGGATATATGTTTGTTTTACCTTGTCATCTGGCCTGTCGTTTGGCTGTGAAATCATAGATGCATCAACGCTAGGCACAATGTCACCTCTAAACGCGTCTTCCCACACACTCATCTGGTGAAATGGTTCATATATGCCCATCCTTCTTGTGGGGGCAAATTGAGTTGTTGGAGAAGTCATGATCATGGCCTGAATTCAACAACAGATAAATAATTACATAAATCGAGATTATGTTCAAGTGTCTTGGGAGGAAAAACAAATAGCTATATATAATGAGATAGGCAAGATACACGAGCGCCTTGAAATTTCATTAAGCAAAAGAAGCTGCTGAGAGGCCAGAGGACTAAGCCATAAGCATGCAGCAACGCTGGCGATGAAATCTACCATGTGCTTGAAAGGACAAGGTTTCTAATATGAATCTATGACATTTTAATAGACTTGAGTTTCGGCCTAAAATGAATTTTTCATCCAGTATGTACTAAGGAAAATGTTATTGCATAAAAGATTGACCATTAATATGAGCACTTTTAGTTGAAAAAGGAATAGAGCGGAGCACTTATCGTTTGTTTATCTATCCATCAAAGAGAGATCTTTTGAAGTTGCAGACTTATCTCCAGCGTTCAGTGGGCTACTTTCATGATATGTAAAGCATATAACTTTTAACCTACATATAGATCTTTTTCTTAAAGAAATAATGGATCACATCTCTCCTCAACCCCTAACCCACCCTGTGAAATGGAAAGGGAAAACGGAAAGATAAACGACAGATTCCAGTAGGAAATCAATCAAAAGAGACAAAGGGGACAAAGGAACTCAACAGAACTAATAAAATGATGGATAAATCGAATTAGCCTATGCATATGAATACTGAGGAACATTCTTCTTCACATACCAACACATAATCCTTTTCAACTTTAAGCTAAGAAAAAATTGTGGTAAACTACAAAAACACTAGGTGTTTCTTCCCATCTGTCCTAGGTTCCTAGCCTTGATAGATAAAGTTACCTAGTATCTATTACTGATGGGATGTTGCAGGTATCCCTTGGGAATGGTCACGGAGCGCACAAGCTCCACAGTTATCAAAAAAAAGTTGTGGTAAACTATTTTCTTGTTCATCCATATTCTAAGGCAAAAATGAAAATTTTGATCTGCCTAAAAGCACAGGAAAACAGGAACTACAGAGTGGATTATCAATGTTATCACAGTTCAGTGTATAAACATCAATTGCCTCCTGTACTTGACTCAACCTTTGACAATTAGTAGTCAGTCATGTCCTCAATTCACCCAAATTATTACATGTGATCAGTGAACATAAAAGAAAATAATGTTACTTATAATCTTAGCTATACATGTAAACACAGTTGTAACCTTACAATTTCTAATACATATTACATGACTATATTTCGTTAGTATTTTTTCAAACAAGAAAATTGATCAAGAACAGAACAGTGGGAATATATTTAATTAAGAGACTAACCTGTTCATCAGTAGTGTGAAGACACTCTTCTTGAAAATTAGAGGCAATAAGGGGCCTTCTTGGGTATTTAAAGAAAACTTAATCCATTCAAACTAAAAAGTACAGAGAATCAAAAGAACTTTCCATGGCTAAGAAAGAAAGAAAGAAAGTGTATTTAGAGGCAAATTTAAACTCGCAGCTGGATAAAGGCAGAGAAGCAAATGAACAAAGAAATACTCAACTAGTCGTAAAAGTACATAAAGAAGTTGACTGCTTGCTGGCAACTGTTGTTGATGCCTTTATAATATTTAAGTGCTAAATGTACACGACAAACAACATAGAGAAAACACACACACTCACATACTTATATATACTCTACTCATATGGTTATGAATCAAGATTTTATTGTATACTCTATGCACTATGCAGAGCTTTTGGAAATGCGAAACAACTTGATTCGAATACTCTGCACCACCCATCATCATGGCAACACTTTTTTTTTTTTTAAAGCATAATACATAAATGTTTTAACTTGACCTCAATTGATATTTTCAATGTACATAAATAAGCATTTAAATTTGAATTAAATTTGACCTCGAGTGTCTTGTCATGTAAAACGCATATGTTTAATTTTTAACTTTATACAAGTTTAAGTGTCTCAGCTGAAACTAAGTTAAATAGTATGTTTATGTTTGTGTCTTCTTATTATTCAATATTCGAAATTCACTAAATCGATTAGCTTGAAGAGTAAGATATTTTTTACCAAAAGAAATTTCTTATTTTCGGAGTTCGAACTCGAAATATCTTTGGTGATGGCGACATTTACTTTGATGGGCCATCCCCATAAGTCATTTGTGTTAATGCCATGTTCTTTTTATCTTTAAGTGATTTTTAATGTGAGAAAAGGAGAAATGACATTTGGCTTATAGACATCCTCCATGGCTTTTTTCAAAGGAGAGTACACTATTTTAGCAATTGGTGGCATGACATTATTTGTCTTTAAACTTTTTAATTGTATTCTTAATTTTTGTTTTAATGTCTATATATAATAAATGTTGAATTTTATTTAACTTTTGTATGTATTTATTTTTTCTATTTGAATCTGGTAATGAAAAATTCGAACTCTATTTTTGAGTGTAAAATATCATGATAGAATTGTATATTGATATCGTAAATACAATATTAATATGGAGTTCCACATAGATTAGTTATTATTCTAACTACTATAAACTTTGTAATTGGTATAGATACAAACGATCAAAAATAATTCTACAATAATAGTACAAAATCTTGATAAATGTTTTTTTAAAACTTTATTGACAAGTTAAATCTAGGCTTGGTGTAGACTGACACATGTTCTGTGGATATCACCTTTACGTGACAATACTGATTCATTAATTAATTATATGTGTTCATTTCACTTATTTACTTTTAACATAGTATTAATAAAGTTAATAGTTGCTAGGTAATTGGCCAGCATGTTCGTCCAATGTATCATACCTAACCCAAAATCGTGTGCATATCAAATAAAATAACTTAAGAAAATCAAAAGATGGGTTAAAAGATTAATGATTTCTAGTGCAACATATTAAAGGTGTAACTAACTTTGTTACCTTTAACTAAAAGAAGAAAAAGTAAAGGTGGAAAAAAAGAAATTAATCGAATATCTTTTGGCTTAATAACATGGCAAATGTTACGAATTAAAGTTTCATCTGATCTGGCGTTCTGTTGCTATAAGATTACAAATAAAAAATGGCAATCTATTCAGGATAATTACTATATTAATGTTATTGGATTAGGGGCTAACGTGTTAACTTTTTAAATAAATCCCACTTGTATACTAAAGTTATCAACTGCTGCATTGATAGGGATAAGGAGACAAAAGCAAAGGCAAAATAAGGTGGACTTGACAACATAAAATTACCATCAAATGTCTTGATTTCGTTTTTTTTAAAATTTTGCTTCTAGTCTAAACCATGTTTAATTTCTTGTTATACAATAACAACAATACGTTGTTTCGGATGCACAATCAATATGTTTGCACAAACACTTCAACATAAGTTCAAGATTATATCAAGAACACTTATGAAGTTTTAACACCTTCAACACAAGTTCATCAAGAACTTTCAAAGAAGTGTGTTATTTAAAGAATCAAGATGAAGTAGAAATAGAGCCAAGTCCTCCGAATTAACAGTGTCCTTAAGGAATTAATTCTCCTCAAGTACCCGAGGTTGCAGAATTTTTCCTCCCAGGACAAAATGCTTCACAATCAAAATGTAGCGGTACCTCAAACCTTCTAATTTTCTTCGAACTCACTCAACGGGAGATGATCACACAGAGTTTTTAGAAGCAAGAGAAGTATTTTTTTCAATGCAATTTTTTTTTCATTTTACCTGAGGAAAAAAGTTCAGGTATTTATAGCCATCATATGCCCTTTCGAAAAGGAAGTAATGATTCATGGAAGGGTGTATCATTTTGGAACAGTCGTATCTGTCCATTTCGAAACAACATGTCTTTTCTGAACAGTCACATCCGATCGAACAGTCACATTTTTTCCAAAACAGTGTGTCTTTTCCTCGAAGGGCTGTGTCCCTCCATTTTCCATTCACACTAATTGAACCCAATAATCCCCCACATGAATGGGGAATGACTATTCTTTATAAAACTTTACGGACAAATATGTGATCAGCAAGCAAAGACTGATTGCATCTGGATAAGTGGGTTTTCCTTTGAACTTTCCGTAGTAAACATGCATCGTATGCACTCGGTCAATCGGTCGATTTGATATCTTTGAACCATCGAGCATTAATGTACACCTAGACAACACATGTCACACAACCAACCTTTTACCATTTATGGTTCTAACGGTTTTATACGTTTCAGCCATGAACACGTCCTAATTTCATGAGAGCTTAGAGAATAGGCTTTTACTAACATTCTCCTTGAAGCGGCTTCTACTTCACCCTCACATATGTGATTTATAAATGTTCAATCCTATAGATTAAACTATTTGATCAAATCTGCCAAATTTAGATAATCATTAAAAGACTTTACACCATAAGTCTTATCCTTGTTTATTAAACATTATCTACATCATGAGAATGGGTTAGGTATATTGACAATGTTGAACCTGTCAAACACAACTTTGTTTGATCTCCTTGAACCTAACTCTTGGAATCTCCAGTCTGATAGGTAGAGTTACCGCCATACTGAATTGTCCTATGTCGTAAATCCATTCCCTTGGATGTTCTCTCAACTCCCTCTCTAAATAGGCCTTTTGTAATTGAATCCAACACATTATCCTTTGACTTCTCATAGTCAACAGTGATAATTCCACTAGAGAGAAGTTCTTTAATGATATTATGTCTCCTTCTTACGTGATAAAATTTACTGTTGTACATCATGCTCCCTGCCCTACCTATTGCTACTTGACTATCACAGTGTATACATACTGGTGCCAATGGTTTGGGCTAATAAGAAATATCTTCCAAGAAGTTTTGGAGTCATTCTGCTTCTTCACCGGCTTTATCTAATATGATAAATTCTGATTCCATTGTAGAGCGAGCAATACATGTCTGTTTGAACAATTTCCAAGAAACTGCTCCTTCACCTATAGTAAATATGTATCCACTCGTGAATTTTACTTCATTCAATCCGGTGATCCAATTTGCATTACTATATCCTTCAAGTACCGCTGGATATTTACTATAATGCAAAGCATAGACTTGAGTGTATTTAAAATAACCCAAAACTCTTTTTATTGTCATTCAATGAATTTTATTGGGTTTATTCGTGTACCAACTCAACTTACTAATAGCACATGCTATGTCTGGCCGTGTACAATTCATAATATACATTACACATCCCAGCACTCTTGCGTAGTCCAACTGTGAGTCACTTTCACCTTCATTTTTTTTAAGTGCAAAGCGCACGTCCAATGGAGTCTTGGTAATACCAAATTTCAAATACTTGAATTTGTCAAGTACCTTTTTGATGTAATGAAATTGTGACAATGTCAATCCTTGTGGAGTTCTATGGATTCTTGTTCCTAAGATCACGTCCGTAACTCCAAGGTCTTTCATATCAAACTTGCTCTCAAGCATTCGTTTTGTCGCATTTATGTCAGAAATGTCTCTACTGAGGATCAACATATCATCCACATACAAACAAACAATGACCTTGTAATTTGGAGTGTCTTTAATGTAAACACATTTATCATATTCGTTTACCTTAAACCCGTTTGCTAACACGGTTTGGTCAAACTTCGCATGCCACTATTTAGGTGCTTGTTTTAGTCCATAAAGTGACTCAACTAGTTTGTACACTTTTTTTTCTTTACCAGGAATCACAAAACCCTCGGGTTGTTCCATGTAAATTTCTTCCTCAAATTCTCAATTTAAGAATGTTGTTTTCACATCTATTTGATGGATTTCAAGATCATATACCGTCGGTAAGACAATTAACATCTGAATTGACATTATCCTTGTTACAGGTGAGTATATATCAAAATAATCAAGGTCTTCCTTCTGTTTGAAGTCTTTTACTACAAGTCTCGCCTTGTATTTGTCAATAGTATCATTCGTTTTTATTTTCCTTTTGAAGGTCCATTTAAAACCTATAGATTTATTTCCTGAGGAAGATCAACCAACTTTCACATATGATTGCTCAAGATTGAACCAATTCCACTAGAAATGTTAGTTTTATACTCTCTACTCAAGTGTTTAATTTCTAATTATGTAAATAGAAAAAAAAATGGGTCACATTCTAATGTTCGTTTCAATATGTTGATTACCTGTCTCCCCTATTCTTTAGTCCATAATTGCTTTTGATCTTAATGTGAATTCTACATTAGTTCTTCATTAGAGAGAGAAAAAGAAGAGCACTAATCACAATGTTTTACTTTCACTAGCAAAAAGAAAAATAGAAAGAAGAAAATAGTATTGCAATTCCCTGTTGATGTATGAGGCTTTACAAATAACAAGATTATTAAATAACTTTATATGTAAATTTTTCCAAGAACCTTTTACATCTTATAGATACCATATTACTAAGCCTGTCAAATGGGCAGGGTTGATCTGGCCCAACCCTGCCCGAACCAGCCCATTTAATGAAATCGGCCCGATTTGACCCGA
This sequence comes from Capsicum annuum, assembly GCF_002878395.1. Lineage (NCBI taxonomy): Eukaryota > Viridiplantae > Streptophyta > Magnoliopsida > Solanales > Solanaceae > Capsicum > Capsicum annuum. Next base: position 199,055,873 of record NC_061114.1, read on the forward strand.
CCCAGTAAGCTCAAGGGCTTTAGCATATAAAGTACCAGACCATTTTTTTTTGTTTTGGGCCCGGTTAACCCAATTCGGACCCAACCCGATTAGGGCGTCCGATTAACCAGCCCAGCCCATTTTTTTTTTAATTTAGATTTTGGGCCAAACTAGCCGTTGGCCCAACGGCTATATAGCCGTTTTTGGGTCCAAATGGCTAGTTTGGGCCCATTAATTAAAAAAAATTACTTTAAAAATTATTTATAAATCCCAAAAAAATTTCTATAAATATCCAACACCTTCAAATCATTTTTCACACAATTTTTAATTCTCTCAAATCTCATTCTCTCTCAAATCTCAATTCTCAATTCTCAAATATTCTATAAATTTAATTTCCTAAAGTGCTCACTTTAATTTTTTAATTTTGCGATTACAAAGTACGAGTGGAAGTTTTTCTAAAGTTGCAACTTTCGGATACTTTCAAAATTTGGTATTCTAGTTTCATCTCTTACATTCAATTTTTATTTAGTGTATTAATTGTTGTATATTTAATTTTAATATATTTGTGTATTTTGAATTTTTTTAGTTTAATTTCTATTATGGATAAATTAAGAAATCTCGCTACTAAAGGTGCTAAAAATTTTTATCTCAGAAGCGATAGTGGTAGTAAAAAGCGAATTACTAGCGGTAGAGGTAGTTCAAGTAGTAGATATACCTGTGTGCCTCCGACACCGCTTAGTCAACCTTTTGAGGAAGAAGTAGGTGTACCTTTAGGTGTAGGTGCTCACGATATGAATTATGTAGAAGATCAGAAAAATTACGGTATAGAAGAAGAAAATGAAGTAGATGCGGTTAATTTAGACGAAGATGAAAAAAATATTGGTGAAACACCCGCAGTAGGAAATGCTAACATTAGATCTGAATCGGTTAATGTTCCTTCCCGTCCTCCTCGTGCCCCAAGAGCTCATAAAACAACTAGTATTGCATGATAATTTTTTGAACGTATATCAGATACCGAGGTGCAATGCAATATTTGTCAACAAATATATAAGCATAAAAGCGGAGGCAAGCAAGGGGGTACGGGTACGTTAATGAGACATATAGGTGATGCTCACGAAAGAGAGTTAAATATTGCACGAGCTGGGGGGATGTTGGTGGGCCAACGCAAACTAGAATGGACCCAACAACCGGTCAGGTAACGAAGAAGTATAATAAATTGAGGGACCGGGAAGAAATAGTTAAAATGCTAGCTGTGGGTTGTTTGCCTTATAGTTTTACTTCTTCTGATACCTTTATTCATTATATTCAAGCAATTTATAATCCCATGTTTAATGGTGTTCCTAGAAGTACTTGTCGATCTGATACTTTTAGACTTCATTCACAATATTATTTTTATTTATCAATATTGTTAAAAAATATTCAATGTAGATTGTCCCTAACTTCTGATCTTGGTTGTGCTGTAAATAAAAATGATTATTTAATCGTTACTTGTCACTGGATGGATAGTAATTTTGTGATGCAAAAACATATTCTTATTTCTTTATATGATGAAGATCGTAAACATACTGGAGATTTTATTGCTGATTCTATTGTTAAAGTTGCCGGATTTTATGGTATCGAATATAAAATCTTATGTATTGCTTTTGATAATGCTTCTAACAACAAGACTGTTATGAAAAAATTTAAATCCAAGTTATCTCCGTCGTTGCCTGAAATTTTTCATATTAAATGTGCATGTCATATATATAATTTAATTGTAAAAGATGGTCTTGAGTTTTTTTACCTTTATATTGAAAAAATTCGTTTTGCTGTTGGTTTTATTCAAGAAAATAATCGAAGAAAAAAAATTAGAGAATTTAAAGTTAAATGTCAAGAAAATGGACTTGCACCGATATTGATGCCTGAGGAAATTGATATTAGATGAAATTTTATGTATGATTTTTTAAAAACTTATTATAAATATAGGATTCCTATTACACTACTTTTTAACCAACGTTGCGGTTCATTTGTTGATTCTGCTGATTGCATGCTACATGATTCTGACTGAGTTGTAATTAATGATCTTGTTAAGTTTTTAGAAAAAAATTATGTAGCTACGGTTGAATTTTTTGGTGCTTATTATCCTACTGTTTGTAACATTTTTGCATATATAGCCGATATTTCTGGTTTGCTCAAAGAATATAAAAATAAAAAATGTTATAAAGAAGCTGTTGGTGCCATGTTTACTAAATTTTAAAAATATTTTTTCCTGATTCCCCCTATTTAATTGGTTGGTCTTATGCTAAATCTGTGCATGAAATGTAATACTATGTGTCACTTTAGTACTATCATTTATGCTAACTTAGAAATAAATACTAACAATGATTCTGAATAAGTACAACCTGATTTGTGGACGGCTATGGGTGATGCGAATGAATACATAGAAAAATTATATAATCACTATGCTGATTTATTTGATTTAGTCGTACCTACAAATATCACTCCAACTGTCGTTCCTCATTCTCCCGAGGAGCCATCATCTTCTAAAAGACTTGCACATAGTGGTTTTCCTAATTCCTTTTATGATTTATCTTGTTGGAATAGTGTTGATGACAGAGCTTACACATCAACTTATCGGGAAGAGCTGAAATATTATCTTCGGTCACCGCCAGAGGATCGCAGACGACGGATCAACACGTTGGATTGGTGGAGGAGTAATGAAACACAATATCAGATGCTTTCAAGATTAGCTATAGATATTTTGAATGTTCCAATGTCAACCGTTGCATCAAAGAGCGCCTTTAGTCAGGGACGACAGCAGCTTGGAGACAACCGACACTCACCGGAAAGCAATGTAATGAATGTTCTAGTTTGCCTCAGCGATTGGATTAGAGCGGAAAGAAGAAACCAAGGAATAGAACCGGAGCCGAACGACGACTGAAACTTGAAGAAATTATGTCTTCACGGGAGAACTCAGCAGAATCAAGTTCAACGCGTGATTTTGCCCCCGTTGAATTTGACTATCATATGCAAGTTCCCGTTAATATTAACATGAATGAGTTGGAAAAAATGATGCATCATTTGTAGATTTTTCATTCATGTAAATTATAAATTTTGGATCATTTCGCAATCAATAAAATTCAACATTCATTTACTCATGATTTAAATTGAATTTCTACTTTAAATTAAAAACTTACTTCTAATATATTATTAATTTACTACCAAGTATTATTAATTTATTATATTAAGCAGCATATGTTTTGTATATTTGTGTATATATCTTCTATAGACGTGTATATTTAACGTATACATGTATATGTATTTTATAAATTAGTATAGAACTATATATATATATATATATATATATATATATATATATTGTAGTATATTTTATTTAAATTTTAAAGTAGCAATATACATTGAATGGTGCATATATATGTGTAATTGTGTATATGTGTATATATTTTTTAAATTCTAATGTAGTATATACTATATATATAGTGTATATATATTGTTTAAAGTATTTAAAATGTTTATAGGTGGGTATATATAGTATATATTGAAAAGAAGTTTTTATTTTTATTTTTGACTAGGTTTGACCGAGTTTTTAATCGGGTTTAACCGGATTTAGATGGATTTCATCGAGTTGGGTTAAGTGGGCCGAGTTACGGTTGTTTTTAAAAAGTTTCCTATTGAGCCCGGCCTGGCCCACTTAACCCCAACCCGAATCCGGCCCGGCATGCAACCCGAATAATTTTAACGAACCGGTTCCGGATTGATCCGGCTCGACCCACTTAACACCCTTACATATTACTAGTCTATATGTGCATATATATATATATATGAAATGCCTAGCGATGATGAAAATAGAGCGCAACCATTATATTATGGTACAATTAAATTACAAGAAAAACTTATTTCTATTCGATATTTATATACATCAAAATCATTTTATATTAAGCATGTCTGAGGGATATATGTGAATAGAGCACTTTATGAGTGCATGACATTGAATAGAATTATACAAGAGTACTTAGTAAACGATTACAGTAGCTCAATTTGTCATATAATAATATAATATATATAACTAGTGAACGATCTACACTAATATTGTAACGATTGCTCCATTATGTTCAAAATGAACTTAATAAAATTGAGATTCGCAGTAGTGTGAGGTTTGTGGGGGGGGGGGGGGGGGGGGGGAGAATATTGGGTAGCAATTTTGATCGTTGTGGTGATGATGTATGTTGTATTTGGTAAGCCATATGGTATAGTACATAGTCAAAAGTGAAGATTATGTACGTCGTCCTTGAACGAATAATTCTGAAAACGATGATTCCCTTTGGAAAAAGAATAAGTAGAATCTTACAGTACAACAACTCCTATTTTGCAACTAGCTGCTTTAAAAAGTGAGCTACCTACCTACCTAGCTCCAATAGAACAGTAATCTTCTTTGTTTTCTTCCAAATATGATTGATGGAAATACTATCCTCTTTAACTACTACTTCATTCGGTTTATTTTGCGTGTCATGTTTTGTTTTTCACTTTTTTAAGAAAATATTAATATGAAAAGTAATTTGACTAAATTATTCTTATATTTTTTTATCTCGATTTAACATTTTTTCTTTTTCACCACACTTATAGAGTAATAATGAAGCCATAAAGGTGGAAATCAGTAATAAATTGTGTCTTGAATTTCTAATGGAAAGAATTTCTCTATCTCCTAGAGCTAGTTAGGGGTAAGATCTTTATACACCCCAGCCTCGTCAAATCCTGTAGCTATTTGTAAAATTTCACTAGATATATTTTTGTTGTTATAATCTTTATTTTATAAAATGACAACTATTTTAATTTAGAACATTTATATTTAATAAAAACGACAAATAAAATGAATCGGAGGGAGTAATTCAGTAGTGACTTTATGCTCATTTTTTAGAAACTAATTATTGTGTGTTTTACTAAATTGTTCATATTAACTATATATATATATATATATATTACTTTCATCATTAACTAAGTATTTCCTAAACTTAGTTAATATGAACAATTTAGTAAAACACACAATAATTATATATATATATATATTTCTTGATTTGCTAAAATGAACATATATATATATCTTAGTACAGAGTATATTAGTAAAACGAAACGGCCTTTTTAGTACTAATATTTTCTCCTCGTGGGAAGGGATATCAAACCTTCTTAGAGAGAGACATGCAACTAAGTAAATTTTAAATTTGAAGTTTATGGATTGTTACCATAATCTTAAATTAATATATAATAGTATTTATTGTCATATAATAATTTTAATATATATATATATATATATATATATATATATATATATTATATTTAATTAAAAATTATTAAATTCATATAAACTCATAAATTACAACTTAGATTTGCTTCTTTAGCTAGGTTCTCTTATTTTTCCTTGTTGGATTAAAATGTTCTGGCTCATTTTATGGTAGCCGTCCAAATGAAGTGAATAATAGTGTCTTGTTCTAATCAAAGTGTGATTTAGAAATTAGAATATTCTTGATGACTTGATTTCTTTATGGAGCTACACTAATGCCACTTGAAAACTATATATAGTAAAAGGGGCTTCAATTATATATGTACTAACATTATTGATCCATCTTTATTGGAACTTTTTCCTCCTCTTTGGATCTCTTTTTCTTTTTCTTTGTTTTTTCCTTCCCTTTCCTTTCTATCTTTGTCATTTTCCTTCTCCTCTAAGGCACTAACTATTCGAATTATTGGCAAATGTATGTCCTCATTACCAACTTTACTTCAATCAATTGGTTTTGCAGGCACCACTTCGTCTTGCATGGGCTTCTCATCCACTCACGTGTTCATACGCGTATTCAAAATTTTAACTTTTATCAGTTTGAATTCAAAAAAGCTTGTCATAGCTTATTTAATTTTGTCAGATTAAAAATGTATTAATCAAATTTAAAAATAGGTATAGAGTTTTAGCTAAATTATTGAGTTTAAATAAGTTCATATCTTTACACTAAAAAGGAGTTTGGTTAAGCTGGCCAACTAACTTATAAACACTTTTTTTGTACTTATTTATACACATTGAAAACATTCAAGATGCTTATAAATCAAATCAACCTAAAACCATAAATTGATGACCCTCAACTTATGATTTTACTGCTTAGAAGCGGTACTTTTGATTTGAACAAGACTTTTACGATTTTATTCCTCATATAAATAATTAGGGCATTTCTATCATTTTAATTGAAAAATTCTTATTAGCACTTCTTTATCAGACACATCTAAAGTTTTAGCTTCAATGTAACATGATTTCTATACACACTCAAAACTACTTATGAAAATTAATTTTAACAACTAAAATATTTGATAATATATACTCATCAACTATTTTGAATCACCTAATCCAAGCGGGCTTTAACTCACCCTCCCTAAGGGTGTGTTTGGTATGATGGAAAATTTCCAATTTTCCCTTGTTTGGTTGTAATGAAATGTTGGGAAAATATTTTCCACAACAACTCATTTTCCTTCATTTTCTGGAAAATGACTTCCCTCATGGGTCAAGAGAAGTCATTTTCCAGAAAATGATAAATGAGACTTATGACCCCATCTTCATTCCTTTTCCCCACTCCAACAACACTCATATTCTTATGATTAAAAAAAATTACATTTCTCAAAAATTTGCATTACTCGAAAATATTTTTCACGGTGCTTTGCTTCAATTTTTCACTGCTTAAAATAAAAAAAAGTGAAACCCGAATTTTTTTCATTTCCAATGTTCGTTGAATGTATTGTTATTTTTATATTCATAGAAAAAGACTTACCTATGTTACTTTTGCTAATTGCATGTTTCATCTTGTCATCGATGTAACTTGTTTCACGAGGTTGAATAAGCTTGTCATTCCATTATATTTCTATCGATTGTAGTATTTTGAGATTTTTCTGACAAAATGTTGAAAAGTGTCTCCTATATTTGCTAATTAATAGTTCTTAAATTTAGTGATTGTAGTATTTTAGAATTCGATATTGATATTATTTGTTATGCTTAAATTATTTCTTACAAATTGTTGAGTTGTTAGAGACATTGATATACTAGTTAACAGTTAGTAGTATTTTCTAAAAAATATTTTTTCACTCACCAATCAAACACTAAAAAATATTTTTCTCAAAAATATTCTCTACTCACCAACCAAACACCATAAAATATTTTTCGGAAAATATTTTTCACTCTCCAACCAAACATGAGAAAATAAGTAGAAAACCAACTTATTTTCCTGGAAAACATTTTCCATGAAAAATATTTTTCATCATACCAAACACACCCTAAAAGTAAAAAAGAGAAGTTCAAAAGTACCTAAGTACTATGGAGTAGTATTTGTAATGTTAGAGTGAAGTTTCCCTGTTTCTTGCTTCATGATAATTAATATAAACCTTTAAAATGGGAATGTGAAAATGCAACTTTAAGTTTGGAAAATGACATATGATTCTTTAATAACTTTGATATGGACTTAAGAGACACCATGATTGGTGGTGTAGACCATAATGTAATTACAAATAGTTTATTTTGTCCCTTGACTCTTCCTATACGAGAAGGTCACGTAATTAAGTGTAAGTTTTAAAGCCAATTTCAGTTATCCATGCTTTTGGAAAAGATTATATATAAATGATGAAAGCACATATATAGCAATAGTGTTACTTCCATGATCCAAAAAGTCACTGAAAATGATCCTGCAGCTAAAACAAACTTATATTAGTATATAGCATAGTATTTTTAAGTTCACAAATTTTCTATGAGAAATATAATCAGTGATGATTCATATAATAGACATTAACTTGTTTGAAATTGAGGCATTTGTATAATTATTGTAGTTATAGTTATTGATCAATGAGTCGAGTATCCAGCGTGTTTTAAGATTTGAATCTTTGCATCATATACATGCTGAGAATATTCAACGTAAATAGAGTAGAGCTTGTTGAGAAAAATGTTTTTAAAGGCGTTTTTGGGGTGAGTCCAGTTTCGGGGTGAGGCGTGCCAAAAATGTTCCAGGGCGCAAATGAAAGCCGTAGTTTCATGGTGCGTAAATCCTAGAATTTGGGGCGAGCTTTGGCATAAAAGCGTACACCCTGCACGTTAATTTTGATTTTTTCAAAATTATTTAAAAGTATTTTGCTATAAATCATGTTTTTATTATATATTGGTCTAGTGATATTTACACTTTATGCTATCCTCTTTTCTTAGAATAAAATTATAAAAGTGAATACATATAATATATGCCTCCTAGATCCTTGAGATTTAATATTTCGGGGCTTACACTCGACCTACGGCCCGGTTGTTAAAACACTGATTGAGAATACAATTAAGTAAAAATATGGTCGTTCTACTAATTTAATTAAGCCTTTAAATGAAATGACCACACATTTCAATATAATATATTAGAGCAATGAAGGTCCTAGATTCGAGTCTCACCACCATCCAATATAAAAAAATAATCTCCCTCCGATTAATTTTACTTTTCTTTTTAGGTTGTTTCAAAAAGAATGTGTCTTTCCCTTTTTAGTAACTCTTTAATTTTCACATGACATATTGAAGATCACATGATTAAAGGGTATTTTGATACATTTAACATATCTTTAATTTAAAACTACAAGATTCACAAGTCTTCTTTACTTTTTAAAATCATACTTCAAGTTAAATTAGAACAAATAAATTAAAACGGGGGAATAATAATAATTTTTTCATGTACTTAACCAAAGAAAAAAAATCATGCCTACACGTTAGAAATGTTCCAAAAAGAAATAGTATATACAAAGTAGCTGTTTGGTCATGAAAATTACTTTTTTTCTGGAGTTGGAGTTGGAGTTGAAGATGAAGTTGGAGTTGTGTTTGGCCATGTCTTTTTGAATTTTTTTTTATGTCTTTTTGAATTTTTTTTTTAGACTTTTGAAAAAACTTTTTTAAATATGATTTTATGCCCTCAACTTTTAAAAATTATCAAAATCACTCAACTGCTAATTTACCTACTAACATACAACCAAATGTTGAGAAAATAATTTATTTATCTTCAATTGATAAAATAATTAATAACAAACTAATTATTATGATTTTTGTTCTTCTAAAATTTGAATAAAAATATCACAAGTACGAGCTAAATAAGTTTATCTAACCATAATCGATTGAATAGAGAAAATATATTTTGATAAATATGATTGATGGATATAAATATATTTTTTATATTCTTAAATTTATTTATGAAAATTATTAATTACTTTCACTTGAATTAATTATTTTATTGAATACGGATGAATCATTTCTGAATAGATTAGTGCTAATTATTTGTTTTTTCTTTATTGATGATATTAATTTTTCTTGAATATTATTGTATCGTAAATATGGATCGTTATGTTATGTTTGATATGAGACTTTACTGACCACTTTTTAATAATTTATTAAAATCATAATAGCCATTATATGACATATACAGAAAATTAGAATGACAAGAAAAAAAAAAAAATTAAATTTTTCATTTTTAGATAACATAATGTACTAGGTCTTATATTTCTATAATATAGTTTATTCAAAACAAAAGTTGATATATTTCCGCCATAGATTGCCATTTACTTCACGTTAGTAAATTTTGGTTAAAAAAAAAGAAAAAGAGATTAGAATATCTGTAACAATTAAAAATGATGTTGGACTATAGAAAACAAATAATAATTTTTTTCTTGGTGGTTGGTTGTAGTTATAAGAGGGGTTTGTGTAAAAATTTAAAGATTGAGGTTATATGTAATAATAATGAAAATTGAAAATGGAAGTGAAAAATTGTGAAAACAACAAAAAGTTGTTTTCACTTTTTTAAATCCAACTCCGGAATAATTTTTTAAATTTTCATGGTCAAACACCACAATTTTCGAAAAAGTGAAAAAAGTGAATTCGGAAAAAAGGAAAAAGAATTTATGGCCAAACGGGCCCAAAGATTAACATAATGAAAATATATTATAACCAGCATGAGTTGTGGTGCAGTGGATGTGGCTGCTCCACCCTTAACCAGAGATCGAGAGTTCGATTCTGGGTATGGAGAAAATTCTGTTGGGAGCGCTGCCACCTTAATGGGCCCTGCAACGCGCTATCCGAATTAGTCGAGGCTCTAATGAGGACACCGGACACCGGATGAGAAACAAAAAAAAGGAAAATATATTATAGGAATTTTTATTTTTTTATTTTTTGCTGTCATGATGTAAGGATCCAACCCAAGGTTTAAATAAGTACACAAAAATAATATGAGAAACCTATTCATTTATTTAGAAATGATGCTACTCAAACGTCAAGATGTATGGTATGTATAGTCTTCTATATATACCCAAATTACAAGTTTTTAAACTTTTGGGCTCTTTTGGCATAATGCAAAGTTGATTTCTCATTAGGTACTTAATTAATAGTTATTATCTCAAGAAGTTAATTTGGTTTCTTAAATTCTTAAAGGAAATTAGAATCAATAAAACATGGTGATTTTCTGAGATAATAACTATTAAATGAGTAACCGTCTGAGTAATCAATTCCTCAATTGCATTGTCAAAAGGAGCTTTAATGTAAAGATTTTTGCATCAGATTAGCAACAACATGTACCAAAAGAAAAGGGAAAGATAACAAAGATAAGGGTTAAAAAGGAGAAAAAGAAGAAATGCCAAAAATTGTCATGTCTCAATAAAATACACAATGCTTACTATAATTGAGTAATGCAATAACTTTATATATATATATATATATATATAAAATTATTTATCAAAATTGTTTTTTGGGATGCATGATCTCCACTCAAGGTTTTGGACAATTATGTGTTGATAATAGAGGATATATAGAAGAAAACTACTGTTCAGTGAAATATCTGATCTTATGTACTATAAGGGATGATTTGGCACGGTGTATAAGATTAATACTGAATAAGGTGTATTAGTAATGCTTGCATTATTAATGCAAGTATTAATAATGCTGGTATTAGTTATACATGCATTATTTTTTACGCAACATTTGGTTTTATGTGTTTAAGATAATATATATTTATATAATTTTTATAAAAATATGTTTGTTTACCAAATTATCCTTAGTCCTTCCTTGAATTCTTCCTTGTACATTGTATATATTTTCAATCGTGCAAGAGCAGCAGTTACACTAGAGAAATGAAAAATCCACTTTCCATTTCTTCTCTGAATTCAAAAATTCCGGCAATGAAAATAACAAGAGCAAATCAAGAAAAAGGCACCAAAATTCAATGAGCAGAACAACTGCTCAATCTTGAAGACAAATCCAAACCAATCTACAATCTTAAAAAAAAAAAAATTCCTTTATCCCATAAACAACTAGAAATAACCAAGAGAAGTGTACCAAACATGCAATGAAGATGTTGAAAAATGGGCAAAAAAGAAGAAAAACTATAATTGTTGTAGTAGAAATAAATGGGTCAACCTATTGTCATGATCTTTGTCGCAATTGCTGTCTCATTTGCCAATATTTGGATCCAAACTGTTGTAATATAGTGGGAAAAGAACCCGAAAGAATAATTTTAAGGGATAATAATGTCATTTAATAGGTTACTACATGTGTTAAAAGTTTTGTATTATTAATACATGGAAAATGATGTGTATTGGTAATACACACTTTAATACACAAAAGTGTGTATAACTAATACAAGTATTAATTATGCATAGTCTAAAAAAGAATACCAAACATGATACTATTAATACGCAAATCATAATGCATGTATTATATTTTTAATACACTCTACCAAACCACCCCAAAAAATATAGTACGGCAAGTTGAGCCTGTAATAGTTTAAATATGAGTAAAGGGTGAAAATCATTTTCATTCCTCAATTTTACTTTAAAAATCAAACTCACTCTTCAATTTTGAATAATAATAAAACTCCCTCTTTTATCGTATATAATGTTCGTTTTACCCTTATTTTATTAATTATATTTATATAAAATATATCTATGTTATATATAATTTATTATTTTGACCTACATATTTATAACTTTTTATTTAAGTTCATTATCATTATGAGTAAAATAATATTTTTATAAATTTGTCATAAAATTTAATATTATTTTTATGATTGTTATTTCAATATTATATGTATTAAGCATGTGTATATGTATATATATGCATGTGCATATATTTTTTTCTTTTTGCACTCTCTTACTCCATGCGTTTTATACTTCTTGGCACTTCTTGATATGATACACTTCTTAAGAAAAATTTAATTAGAAATTATTTTACTAAACTAACCTTATTAACAATTCTTTGAAACTTCAAATTTGACTGCTACTATTCTATGTAGTTATTTAAAATAAAAAAATATTAAAAAATTCTCTTAATTTCATAAATTGGACAAGTAATTAAACACAAATACTTTTAGTATGAGGATAAAGTAATTTAAAACAGTGGAGATATTGTCAGTTGTCTATATAAATAAACAAGTTTTGATTTTCATTAATGAAATATTACATAAATTATAGTTACAAATAATTTAAAATCTAAACACATACAATATTTAAAATTTTTACTTTAATTTAATTAATTATGTTGTATTTTCTACATCAAAGTATATTTATTTAGTTATTATTACATATTATTTCTCTTGTATAAATAAATATTAGAGTTTTGTTTATTATTAATAAAATTATTTGTTATTATACTAATTTATTTAATTATAGAAAATCATTAGCTTATATACTTATAGTATTTATCACTTTTTTCGCTCAAAAGATAATATTTATGTTTTTATGAAAAATTTGTTACATGAATTTTAAAAAAATAAAAATATCATGATTTTTAAAGAAATAAAAAGAAGAAGCTGATAATGAACGGGTGTAATAGCTATTTTAAAAATTTTATTAGGATAAGGGGGGAGCTTGATTATTGTTCAAAGTTGGGGGGGGGGGGGGGGGGGTAATTTTTAAAGCAAAGTTGGGGATGAAAATGATTTTCACCCTATGAGTAAATGGTCAAAATACATTTAAAATATTTTTTTACCGAGTTTCATGCATCAGTTATCCATCATTCTCTTTTTTTACCTAAATTATCACTTCTTTTGTATTAAAACATATCTCGATATAGAGTTGACTAAACATTTGTTTCCAATCAACATCAGGGTAGCTAGGGGCGGCTCAACATAATTGAAGGCCTAAAGTGAAATTTTAAAATGAGGCTTTGAATTTTTATTTTTTTACAAATCTATATTTATAGCTTTTTGAGGTGTAAAATTATAAATAAAACTATTTTGTAATTGATTTATCTGAAAAAATCCCTTTTCAATTAATAGCATGCTTAATTCATTTGATATCTCTTGAAATATTTTTTTTAAGCTTAAGTAATATTTTTAAAATTTTATTTTAAAAAAACTTCTTTCAGCTAAGACAATTACATAGGATCAAGAAAAATATGCATTCATAAAATAGTAAAATCTTTTTATTTAACCAAAATACATCTTATCTTTCAACTTCTTTGATTCAACTATAATTGTTGCTTTGATTCTTTTCACCCCATTAATCAAAATAATAAATAAAAGGTATGGTTTTCTGAGTTGTCTCTATTTACTAGATGTTCTTTTTAGATTTGAGAGTATTAAAAGAATTTTTTTTAATGTTGATTGTCAACTTTAATCTTGAATTTCTAAAGTGATATTTTTATTTGAGCTTAAGAGAAATTAAAATGTGGTGAAGAAAATATTAAGAAATATTTGATATTTTCTAAAGAAAAAAATCTAAAAAAAACTACAAACCTATAATGCTTTAAAAAAAATGAGGCCTCCAAAAATCGGAGGCTTAAAGCGCTTCCTTCGGTGGCTTCACTTTGAAGCCGGCCCTGAGGGTAGCGCGTGTAGGACAACGTTGCATCGAGGTTGTTTTAATACAAATAAAGTAATAGTTGAGATATGAAACTTGTGAAAAATTATGGAAAATTAAGAAACATATAAAGTCACATAATCGTGGAAAGGTTTCGGAATAAACAAAAGTTTAATTTGAGTTGCCTTCACATTCCATCAACTTTCCCTAGATATTTGAACTTTGAATATACATATTTTTCGTTTTTAATTAGAATCTTAATTTGCGTCTGTATGAATTTGTTTCTACTAAAAAACTACTAAAGTATATAAATAGGATGAAGAAAATCTTTATCTTTTTTATTTTTCTTTGCTTTATTTAATTATTGTATATATTTATTCGAATTTTGCGGTATATAGCAAAGAAATATATTATCAAAGAAATTTAACTAGTTATATATAATAGCTTTTTCCCCAGTTATCTTACTATATGGTTTGTTTTGAATAAATATATATTTTTGTCATGTTTCCTTCTTTTTGATGGGGGCACTTTCCCCTTTTCCACAATCTTCCTCTCACTTTGACTGAACCCCCTCCCACAAATGGGCGGAGTCACAAGGGTTAGGGTGGTATGATGTATATTTTTCGTTAGAAAATTATATGACATATAGAAGTTTAATGTTAGTTATTATGAATGTATATTAGTTTTTATAGTTTATACATTATGTATATTAGTTTCTATAGTTTATACATTCTTAATATAACTGAGAAGAAAATTTATACATTCCTCACCGAATTCTCGACTTCGCCGATGCTCCCACATTGAGGCGAATAAGACTAATTTGGGTAGAAGATAACATCAGGAAGTAAGAGCAAATACTTAACTTGCTCTACTTGTGTGTCAAAAAGCCACCAATCTTTTGGTAAAATTATACCTAATCTTTTTCATATAGGTATAAAATATATATAATGGTAGCTAGGTAGGAGGGAGTTTCTTGAGAAAATTGAAGGAAAGGTGTCTTTTAAGTCTTGAATAAAGGATTGGTGATATTAACCAACTTAAAGGGTCAAACATCATTAGGAAACTTGATTAAGTAAATTGTGGATTTGATTAATATTTTCAAAACTTTCTAATCTTTTCAAAAATACAAATCAACCCAACCCACACCCCTCTTCAATCCAAATCAACCACCCCCAGTCTCTCTCCTCTCTCTCAACAGCTTCTCTCAACTCTCTCCCAACCAAAAGTTCTGCAAATTTCTCCTTTCAATCCTCTACGACTTCAACATCCGACGATAAATAGTTGGACTTCGAGTTCCTTTTTGACTTCAACCTTTAATCGACGTGACAACCTTGCTCTCCAGGCCATAAAAACGTCGAATTCTTCAACCTTCAATCGACGTGACAGCCTTACTCTCCGGCCACAACAACTTCGAATTCATCATCGTTCCTTTTTTTTTCCACAAGTAAAAATTTATGGCCTTTTTAGTTTTGAAGAAAACGAGGAACTTAAGCCAACTTCTCTTATAGTATTGGTTAACAATTTCAATATTTGTTGCTTTAATTTGAAATGCGGTCTCATTAAAATCCTAATTTCTGATTTTTCTTCTCTTTCCTTTTCGAAGTGAATTATGATTTTTTGTTGTTTGTTGCATTTTTTTGAAGTTTGATTTTTGTTGTTTGTGTTTATAAAAATAAAACAACGATTTAGGTTGATTTGTTCTATTCTTGTTCTTGGTAAAAATGGTGTTATTGCTCTTTTTTTTCTGTTGAACAAAATCGTGCTACTATTTTTTATTTTATCCAACAGATTATCTATTTGGTGCAACATATTAACCATCTGATGTAACAGATTTTTCAGATGATGCAACAGATCAACCATCTGATGCACCAGAGGAACCATCAGATTATAATTCTGATTCAACAGATTAATCATCTGATGCAACAAATTTTGCATATGATGCAACAGTTTAACTATCTGATGCAACAAATTAACCATATGTTGCAACAGATTAAGCATCGAATAAAAAATCTGATGCAACTGATTAACCATCTGATGCAACGAAAGAACCATCGAATTAATGATCTGATGCAACAGATGAACCTGCTGTTGGATAAAATCCTATCAACTCTTTCAACAGGACATGTCCCAGATATGATTTTTTCAACTGATCATTCATCTGCCGCAATGGAGGACCCAATGTTGGAAGAAATCTAAACAATATTGATCATTGATAACTGTTCCAATAGATCACTCATGTGTTGCAACAGATATGTGACCTGTTGCACAGACCATTCATCTTTCTCAAAAGATGAGTGATATGTTTTGTATTGTCGCAACAGATTACTCAGCTATTATTGTAGGTTAGTTAACTATTCTGACAGATATGTTGCAACAGATGTGTGATCTATTGCACAGACTATTTATCTTTCTCAACAGATGAGTGATATATTTTATATTATCGCAACAGATTACTCAGTCATTGTGACAGGTTATTTAACTGTTCTAACACATCACTCATATATTGTAATAGATGATGTTGCAATAGATGTATGATCTGCTGCACAGACCATTCATTTTTCTCAATAGATGAGTGATATGTTTTATTTTGTTGCAATAGATTACTCATCCGTTGCAACAGGTTATTTAACTGTTCCAACAGATCACTCATGTTGCAACAATGTGTGATCTATTACACAGATCATTCATCTGTCTTAAAAGATGAGTGATACATTTTGTATTGTTGCAACAGATTGCTCATCCGCTGCAACAGGTTTGTTATATGCTGCAATAGATATACTAATTGGTACAACAGATAAATGATCTGTTGGAACTGTTATTTTACTTGTTAGATTTACTGTTATCCCTTTTTAATGATGCATTAATCAACTATAATATATATGTTTATGTTCCTGTTAATTTTAGATAATATGGCTCCCAAAAGAACAGAAGCCGAATCAAGTCCAAGTAAAGGAACAAGTGAAGCAGCTAGGCTACATCCACTACTCTATGAGCTTGTTTTAAAAGCGTTATCTCTATCAGGATCAGAATATGATGAACACGGGAAAGAGGAATATTTCAAAAGAGATGATCCAAATGCTAATAGCCCTTCCGCCGAAGAGTTGGTCAAAACCTTCAGCATTGATCGTTATCCTGTGAGAATGCAGTACGATGGTGCCATAGATTTAACGGGTGATTTTATGGTTAAGTCAGCCATGGAAAAATCTTTCAATGCCTTCAGAAAAATACTTCGAGAATAAAAATTGGATGCATATTTCAGGGACAGCTGATTTGGAAAATATCTTAATTTGCCGGAGGACAACAATGCTCATTTTCAAATAACAATGGTATATGAACTTCTCAACCGTAGGTTTATGTATGAAAACAAAGATAAGATGGATGAGGTATGGATAAATTACTGTGGCATGCTTGTTTGTTTTGGTTGGAAGGAGTTTGTCATAGTTACCGAACTAAAATGTTATCCTCCTTCTCAAGTTAAACCTATTCTAACCCAAAAAAAGCACCCCGCACACCCAAAAAGGGAAAAATAAGTCATGTGATCGTGATGACCTGGTGTCCATTGTTGGTCCAAGCTTCAAAAATAAAAATTTGATAGAAGCATTGAAAGGTAAAGAACTTTCAAAGAAGCACAAACAGTCATTGTGCTTTGTTTGGTTTGTACATAATATTCTTTGGGCGAGAGACATTAACAACAACATAAGTGTTGGTTTAATAAAGCTCTCCGAGGATCTTGAGGCGTTTAACAACTATCCTTGGGGTTTTGAAAGCTTCAAAATGACTGTCCAATATTTGTTGACTCTGTTAGCACCAAAGACAGTCAACTTATATGGCTTTCCATAGGCTTTCATGGTAAATGTTTTGTTTCTTTCTTTTATTATGATATCATTCATTTTTTTTACTCAATAATGGTTTTGATTTATTGGCATTATTTTATAGGCTTGGGTGTTTGAAGCCATTCCTCATTTGAGACAACAAGTGAACTACCTGAAAAAAGTTTCCTGTCCAAGAATCTTGAGATGGTTGTCGGCCAAAACTGATAAAAATGCAAAACTTCTTATTCTCTTCAACCCCCGAAGGATGCAGTAAGTATAATTACAATTAAGTTTTTATTTTAATTAATGATTTTTTTTAATGATCTAATCATCATTCTAATAGATATAATGATTTATGTTAGATTGTGCATCCGTCACTAGTTTCGACCAATCGAGTGTTGAAAATGCCATTTTTTCTTACTTTACGATCTGTGCAAACTTTATTGGATCCTAAGGTCATTTTGGAGCAACAACCATTACAACGAAAATAATTTTGGATGGTGGGCTTGTTGTTGTCGATGGTCATAGTGGTGATAGAGCTGTTGATGGTGGTAGTGGTGTTATTGTTGGTGCTAATTATGCTCCTCTTATAGTATTTAAAATAAATCATTATGAATATGATCATACTGGTTATACAGATTTTGACTCTCCCAGCGAATGTTCTACATGCAAATATCAAGCCTGCAGGGCAAAACATGATGTAGTAATTAATATTATTAACGCATTAACTGCTTCTATAAAGGAATTGACATCTAAGAGGGGTGTCATTCCATCAAAGAGGATTTTATTTTCATCTACTTCATTAGATATTAAGGTTAAGAGGAGAAGAAAAGTGATTTCCAAGGCATTATCAAGCATCCAAAAGAGTGAAATTGTAACTCCTCTATCCGTGTGTTGCACTGAGCAATGTACAATGTCCAAAGGAGAGCAGCACAAGCTGAATAAGGTGAATATATGTCTTTCAACTAACAAACAGACATATTTCTATTTCAATGGATGACACATCTGCTGAAAATTATCAAATAGATATATACATCTGTTGCAACAGTTTACTAACTTGTTGCACTAGATAAAGTACTTGTTGCGACATATGTCTCGTCTGTTTAAGCAAATCAAACAGCTCTTCGTACCATTTTTATTTGTACCAACAGATGACCTATCTGCTGCAATAGATGAGTCATATGTTGCAATAGATGGTTCATCCATTGGAAATTATCATACAGGTCTTCCTCATGTAGAAATTTGACCCAACAGTTGATTAATTGTTGCAACAAAAATATAATATGTTTGGGACAATTTAAAATAGGAGGAAGACCTATTTGATTTGCTAGAACAGACGAGTTATCTTTTTTTATTTTGTTGTATCTCCGTGATTAGCATTGACCAATTCTGGCTTTCCAGGTGGATGTAGAAGCTGCTGCTGAACAGCATTGATAATATGCAACTCTACTCTTTTCATGAAAATACGGAGAACAGAAAGTGTAGAAAAAGTAAGCAACAATAATGATCCACAACGAGAAAAGTCAAATTTCATAGCACCGGATGAAGAACAACTTGTCCATATTGAGTAGATCTTTATAACTTGAGTCTGCCAAAGTAATAACCTCACCCCTCCTTAGGAATCCTTGGCATCAATACTTAAATTGTTGATGTATTTGTTGAGATCTGTACCCATAATAATTTTTGTACATTTAATTTATTCATTGATTTTATTTCAGCTAATTTCTCAAGGCTTCGATTTATTTTATTTTGTCTATGAATTTTATTTTTCCTTAGATTTGAACTTATTAATTGAAATGGAGTACTAGATTTAAATATTACAACTGATAATGTATCTGTTGCAACAGATGGAACATCTGTTGTAAAATATCAAACAGATTTGACATATGTTGCAACAGGTAGGTAATCTGTTGGATTTATCAAACAGGTCTTCCTACTGCTATAATAGATAGACTTAGATAGAAATACGAAACACCGAGATAATACAATAGATGACCAACCTATTGCAATAGATAAACTATGTATCATAAAAGGTAGAATATCTGTTATAATGGACGGAGAATCTATTGCATTATTAAAATTCAACTTTCATTGAACATAACAAAATTGCCACTACATGTAAAAAAGTGAAAGTGAATTGAAATAAAAAATACAGAATCCATCGACAGTGTTCAGTTCACACACCTAAAATAAAATAGGCATCAAGTAGACAGTGTTTATTTTAAACCCGTAAAATAAAATAAGCACAAATGTGTTAGGTTGGCACTTTTTGCTCTTGGCGTCTAATTTTGCCCCCAACAGTCACCCCCCCCCCCCCCCCCCCAATATCTTATATATTTATCTTCTTCCTAAAATTTAATTCTAAATTCTCAAATCTTTTTCTTCGTCGTCATCTTTTTTTATCTATCCAAATTTTTTTAATTATTTGTATTAGGTCTTTCTTTTCTTCATTTTTTTTTTTAAATTTTTTCCAACTGAGCTTGACAATGTCGAGCGCATCTTTCACTATTTTTGTAATAACGATTTTCGATGTTGTAAATGCGGTCATAAAGCTCTATTGAAGATTTCTTGGACTCAAT
Organism: Capsicum annuum; assembly: GCF_002878395.1. Classification (NCBI taxonomy): domain Eukaryota; kingdom Viridiplantae; phylum Streptophyta; class Magnoliopsida; order Solanales; family Solanaceae; genus Capsicum; species Capsicum annuum. The sequence goes on from NC_061114.1 coordinate 199,076,064, forward strand.
AAAATCCAAATCGTAGGTTTTTTACTTGTAAGATTTCAAAGGTAATATTTTTTTATTTAATTAGTTGATTAATTATTCATTGTAATTATTTTGTAATTTTGTTCTTGTTTTTATAGAAATTGAGCGGATGCGATTACTTTGATTGGTATGAAGAACGACAACCTCACAATCAAATCATGTAATCTGAGATTTGTTGAAGAAAGCCAAGGCTTCTGAAGAGAAACAAAATCGAGCAAGAAGATACTACATTGTTGCCGTTATTGCTACTGGTTTGGTGGTGTTGGGCACATGGATTTTCAAGCTTAATTGCTGAAATTTTCATGGTAGTGTATTTGCTACTGGTTTGATGTTGTCGAGCACATGGATATTCAAGCGTAATTGTTGTAAAATATCAAACAGATTTAGGCATATGTTGTAAAATTTAAGTCATCTGTTAGAAATTATCAAACAGGTCTTCCCATTGTTGCAACAGATTAGACTTAGATTAGATAGAAATAACATCGGCATAATGCAACAGATGACCAACATATTGCAAGAGATAAACTATCTTCCAGAATAGATAGAATATATTTTACAACAAATTAACAACTTATTGCATTATAAAAAACTCAACTTTCATTCATCAGAAAAAAAAATTACTGCCACTACATGTATATGTAATTTAAAGTAAAGTGAAGTGTGACTTGAAATAAAAAATTATTATTTCACATGCTCTTCTATATACACAGGGTTCAAGCATCCAGTTAGTACCCCATAAGCCCAGACCTCTTGCAAATTTGCCATAGTGTTGTCACACAGAAAGGTCGTTGGCTCAGCCATTTCTGTGTCGGTCAGCAAACATTCGATGTGTGCAAGAGCATGCGAGCCGCTCGCGTAATCGGTATCATTTTTTGGAAGGGTCATGCCCTTGTTTGGACCTTCAAAATCCCATGATTTCTTTATCAACACTTCCTTTGGAAAATGATTCATCAGTTTATTATCCCTCAACAAGATGGGCAACAACTCCAATAGTAGCTGCACGAGGAGAAAAAGATCGACATTGTCGACGGCAGATTCGTTGTAGTTATAAACTTTGATCTTTTCCTCCTCGAGTAGTATGTCAACATCCCGATAATGTATGTCGTTCATACTAATGACTACAAGAATCCTCTTTGCCTTGGTCCAGCTCTTGCCGTGTGGATTTAGTCTCTCTCCTGTAACATATTTTATCATTTTTTCTTCATCTCAATCCAACGTAGAAACTAATAAATCAAATCTCGCGCCACAGTCTAATGCGGAATTATTGAGTTGATCATACTTATCCTTGAGTTTCTTGTAGAATTCGAGGTCCATTATCCTATTGGCAGCGTCATAAGCTTTCGGGTACGTTAATTGTCTTTTCCTTATAAGACAAAGAATTTTTTCAACATGTTGTGATATAAGAAAACAATTTTTAAATAGGTTAGTAATTGTAAATATGGTTCATATGTTGCATAGGATTCTCTGAATTAATAATCCAATGCAACTTATGCAATAGATGAATAGTAAATTGTAACAGAACCACTACCAGTTGCACAAAAATACCCAGTTGTTGCAACAGATTTCACATATGTTGCGTAGCTTCTTCTTCATGGGGTAGATTAGATTAGAACACTAGATTAGGAAAAGTAAACTTGTCTTGTCCTCGTAACACATACGCATATCTATCATAGTCTAGAAGTCTTGGTGGGGAAACAGAGGCCTGGGGTAATCTGGTGCGCTTGGCTCGACATTCTTGGCCTATCACAGATCCCTCTTCTCTTTGGCGCCAAGTTCCGCGTATATGTTCACCTTCTTGAATGACCCCTGAACTTTAACAACTTTTTGAGAGGGAGAATTTGCAATTACTTTTTATTTCCGACAGGGGAGTAGTCAGTTATTGCTCTTTTCTTCCACCTAACCAACACTGTAGAAGTGTATCGCTCCTTCAACTTCTTGGATGGTATGACATCCCTCTTGGATTTGAATTTCTCGACAGCTTTAGAGATAGCGTCTACTTTTTCAAAGAGTTTATCCTGGCTATTCTTGTACTCTTCGCATTTGCAACGAGAACACAAGGGTGAAGAGAGGTGAGAGGGACCTGTGTAAGGGTGAAAAGGGATGTTTTCATACATATTTATTTTTTCTCGAGCATTAACATGCTCTTCATCATGAGTGGTAGTAGCATCTGCATGCCTGCTACCAACACCAACAACTCCACCAGCAGTAGCACCCAGATCTGGCTTAGTAGGTTGGTCATGAAGAGCCTCAACATTAGGTTGACCTTGCCTAACTATTCTTCTTATGGTTGTTGCTCCAGCCAATTCCTTCCTTATTAACTCCACCGTTGGGTCTGCTATAGTATCAACATAACCTAGAGTAATATAAGAAGTCATCAATGACTCCTCTTCAGTAGGCACGATCCATAGATGCATAACCTAGAAATAAGACAGATACATTTAAATTATATAATATAATAATTTTAATAGTTGTGTTAACATTTTAACTATCAACTTCTGCCACAGATTAATAATATATTACATCAAATTACCCATCTGTTGCATAATTTGCAGTAGATGGTTAAAATCCATTTTAGTCGGATTCATAGAACCAGAGCAACACATGGATAATTTGATGAAAAATATCAATCATCTGTTGCACCAGTTTCACAAGATAGGTAATTTGTTGGGTTACATATTATGCAACAGATGATCTGTATGTGTATTAATAATATGTTACATCATACTATACATCGGTTACATAATTTGCAGGAGATGGTTAATTTGTCAGGAGTTGGGTTCAGAGAACCAAAGCAATGGATGGGTAATCTGATGCAAGCTATCAATCGTCTATCGCAGTCACAACAGATTATCTATCTGTTGCATCGGTTGGCACAGGACAGGTAATCTATCCAATAGATGTCCTATCTGGTGCATCAGATATATTATCTATTGCACCAGATATAACATATGTTCAATATCTTTCATTGAGTAAAATTATTTTACTTGAAGAAGATGTACTACATTATTCGGAGGTTTAAAGAGATCAGTCTCCTTAATTTTTAATTGCTTTTTGCAGCCAACTACCTAAACATCCTTGGATGAGAAACCTTATTCGGATAATCCATTACCTGCTTTCGGAGGGGAGGAATGGCTTCAAATGCCCAAGCCTAAAAAATATAACAGAAAGATGTCATAATAACTATATTCAAAATAACTTAATGGATGAGTTAAAATAGTGATTAATTTTACCATTAAAGCCCAAGGAAAGCCGTAAATTTGGTCGTCCTTGAAGATAGCTTTGTCAGTAAATATTGGACAGTCAAGTAGAAGCTGTCATATCCTCAGGGATGGTTGTTAAATTTATCAATATCCTCAGCATGCGCCAACAAATCATCTTCTATGACCTTGTTGATGTATTTTGCCAATATAACAGAATCAGCAAACCAAAATAAGCACAATTTCTCCCTGTACTATTTGGTATGGTTTTATCCATGAGATCTGTCAACAAATTCGATGATTTATAGCCATGTTGAGCAATGTCAAATAACCCATCTATTTTTTTCTTGCGTTTTCTTGCCTTGGATCTTTTGCGGGGTGTTCCCTTGGCGATAGGTGGTTCTTCTGGACGATGACATCTCAAGCCCGTCACTATGCAAACTCTTGCAAGCCAAAACAAACTGATATGCCACAGTAGTTCATCCAGATTTCATCCATTTTTTAGCCCCTCTCCTCTGAATGTATATAATCCCCCACGTACTTAATCCTACGCTTGAGAAGATCATATATCATCCTCATTGGAAAACGAACAAGGACTTCCTCAGCCAGCTCAAGAAAGCGTCCAAAGCAGCTCTTCTTACAAAGTTCATCTATGTTTTCGTCCTTTATAATTTTTCTAAAATAAATAAATTTACTCCCCATCTGACATTTAAGTACAATTTCACCAGTTAGTTCTTTTTCTTCTTTTTTGTCATTTATCGGCATCGCAACTTGAAACTTGTCAATAATAAAAGTTTTGACAGGATCATGTTGGGATGTCGATATTAATTCATACCCCATTGGTGATCCATTATCATTATGTTGATGATTATCCTCTTTCTCTTTCTCACTCTCTAATTCCTCCTCTTTCTCACTTTCATTTTCTTCATCACCATCTACAGACCCTTGTCTACCTCCCTCAATGTTGTTTTCATATCTCTCCTTAGCTTCACTTTGTTTCCCTAACTGAGATTGTTTAGTAAGTTCCTTCGAATCCCTATGTTCTATAGCCTTCTTTTTGGAGTGGTCAGACGTTGATCCACTTTCACTTTCTTTTTCTTTTAGGAGACATATTTTACCTACAAACAACCAAAAAACAAAAATTACATTACAATTGATGTATGCATAAATTTTAAAAAATACATTACAAACACCACCAATAACGACACACCAACAGCCACCACCACCACAAACACCACCAACCAATGCCAGAAATACCTCGAACATCGACACCACCGACAGCCACCACAAACACCACAAACACCACCAACCAATGTCACCAAGAGCCACCACCAGTGCGACGACGACGACGACGATGATGACCACCACCACCACCAACACCATCCAACAATACCACGATAGTAAACGAAAGACTATGATAGAAACTAGTATTTTCTCGAGTTCTTCCTACGATTTTACCATCAAAACTAAAAATTGTAAACCCATTCTCAAAGATAATACAACTAAAATTTTTCTTTTTCATCATTAACTTAAAAGCCCTTATTTTTTTTGAAAAAAAATATATAACTCTTCTCTAACTCTGTTACCTACGAAGACAGAGAAAATGACTGGTACAAGCAAGAATGAAGTTGAAAATAACACCTATGTGGTCGAAAATAAGAAGAAAATCGATCTGTTGTGAAGGGTAGAGCAATTTGTTAAGTAGATGTAGTTGTTTTCTGTACTGTATAATTGAGAGAGAAAGAGAAAAGAGCAAAAACTCAAGATTTGAAATGATGAGACCTTTTTCTCGCAAATGGATGATTTGTATGGGTTGATTTGTATATTACAAAAGAATGACAAGTTTTGAAAATATTAATTTGGTCCGAATTGATGTTGTTTATTTTTTAAAATTATAAAAGATATGCATAATTTTTAAACCTCTCATCATGCAATTGCCAAAAAACTCCATTGAAGTTGTAGTTGACCCTATGAACTCATCCACCCTTGGTCCTTGATTAATCAATTTAAGTATATAAACTCAATTGAAATTATATAAAAATAAACTTCCAACCTGTTGCATCAGATACTCATCTGTTGCAAATTATCAAATAGATTAAGTAATCTGTTGAGATAGATTACTTATCTGATGTAAATTATCAAATGGATTGTCACATATCGCAGCAGATTATCCATCTATTGTATATTATCAAATAGAGGTTATCATCTATTGTAGTTGACCCTATGAGAACTCACCCCTATTCCAAGATTAATCAATTAAGGTATTGGTCTAACATATAAGGTAGTAATTATCGGTTCATCTCAGAGTGATCGATCAACGACTCTGATCGGGAGGAACGTAATACCATCTCATCACTTAATTGCCAAAAGACTCAATTAAAGTTGTAATTGACTCTATGAGAACTCACCCCTAGTCCTAGATTAATCAATTAAGGTATTGGTCTAACATATGAGGTAGTAAGAATTGTTTTAGCTCAGAGTGATCGATCGATGACTCTGGTCGAGAGGAATGCAATACTGTCTCATCATTCAATTGTCAAAAGACTCTATTAAAGTTATAGTTGACCCAATGAGAACTTACCCCTGGTCCTAGATTAATCAATTAAGGTATTGGTCTAACATATGAGGTAGTAAGAATCGGTTCAGCTCAGAGTGATAGATCGATAACTATGGTCGAAAGGAACACAATACTGTCTCATCATTCAATTGCCAAAAGACTCAATTGAAGTGGTAGTTAACCCTATGAGAACTCTCCGTTGGTCCTAGATTAATCAATTAAGGTATTGGTTTAAAATATGAGGTAGTAAGAATCAGTTCAGCTTAGAGTGATCGATAACGACTATGGTCAGGAGGAACGTAATACCGTCTCATCATTAATTACCAAAAGACTCAATTGAAGTTGTAGTTGAACCTAAGAAAGCTCACCCCTAGTCTTAGATTAATCAATCAAGGTATTGGTCTAACATATAAGGTAGTACGAATTGGTTCAGCTTAGAGTGATCGATCGAGGACTCTGGTCGGGAGGAACACAATATGTCTCATCAGTCAATTGCCAAAAGAATCAATTAAAGTTGTAGTTGACCCTAATGGACCTCACCCCTGGCCCTATATTAATCAATTAAGGTATTGGTCTAATATATGAGGTAGTAAGAATCAGTTCAGCTTAGAGTGATCGATCGACAACTCTGGTCGGGAGAAGTGCAATACTGTCTTATTATTCAATTGCCAAAAGACTTAATTAAAGTTGTAGTTGACCCTATGAGAACTCATCCTTGGTTCTAGATTAATTAATTAAGGTATTGGTCTAACATATGAGGTAGTAAGAATCAGTTCAGCTCAGAGTGACCGATTAACGACTCTGGTTAGGAGGGACACAATACCGTCTCATCATTCAATTGTAAAAATCTCAATTGAATTCGTAGTTGATCCTATGAGAACTCACCCCTGGTCCTAGATTAATCAATTAGGGGTCATTTGGTAGAGTGTATAATAACAATGCAAAATAAGGTGTATTAGTAATGCTTGCATTAGTAATACTTGTATTATTTATGCTTTTATTAGTTATGCATGTATTATTTCTTATACATTGTTTGATTTGATGTATGAGAAATAATACATCTTACATAATTTCTATAAAAGAAATTTTTGTTTACAAAAATACCCTTCTTTGATTTTGTACACTTATTTGCAACAAAGTTCTTTTGTTCTTTCAAACATAATTAATATTGTTGAACTATTATATAGAGGTTTAGGATTAATTGTAAGAACTTCATCTTTGCGCAAAAATGTTACGCTGATGGATTAACATAGTCGAAATAAAAATAAAATACAAGACTTAAAATTAAGAAACAGTCTCAATATTTTTTAAATTTTTTTAAAGACTCTCGAAGCAAAGCAAAAATATGTTATAGTTATTTAAATCAACCATTTATTGTTGTAAATTCAAATAGTGGAAAAAGAAATTATGAAATATTTTTGAAAAGATTCACTAGTGCAAATTAAAATGGCAGGAAAAGGAATGGTGAAATATTTTGAAAGAGAAATTGAGGGGTATTAAGATCATTTAATAAGTTAATGCATGTGTTTAAAGCCTTTGTAATACTTAGGAAATAGAGTGTATTACTACTACACACTTCAATACATAATAGACTGTATAACTAATTCTTGCATTAGTTATACATAGGGAAAAAGTCGTACCAAACAAGGTACTAGCAATACACATTAACTAATGCATGCATTATATTTTACAATACACTACAAAACGACCCCTTAAGGTATTAGTCTAACATATGAAATCAATTAAAATTGTATAAAAGCAAATGTTCATCCTGTTGCAATAGATGTCTTTTCGGTTGGAATTAATCAAAAAAATTAAGTCATCTGTTGCAACATATTACTCATTTGTTGTGATGGATGATCGAGCTTTGAAAATTTTCAAACATAAATTGTTATCTGTTGCACTTAGATGTTTTAAGACCCTTTTTTTTAAAAGCAATTTAGGTATTTTCTGTCCGAGATAAAAAAAAAGTTAAAATACTAAGGCGGTAAAAAATATTACTTGGATAACTCAAAAATCTCTTGAGTGAGTAGTCTTATCGGGTCTTTTCAGTATCACTGTCTCCTCGAGCCCCTCAAAAGAAAAAAGTAATTAATGAATATTTGAAAACCATATCTAGAATAATACTCTCTCGTTCAGCCATAACATAAGTAAGACTCAACTCAACTTATCTATCACTTTTTCTTCTTTATTCTCAATTCTCTTTCTTTCCTTTTCGCCTCTTTTTTCTCTCTTATTTCGGATGAGGATCCTTTCGAATCTCAATCGATCAATATATTTTTTTAACTGAACTGGATGTTCTGATCTCTTTGATTTTTTCACATTGCAGGTGTGGTTCACTATTGCTCTTTCCATCTCGTCTTTTTTTTATATGTCATTTAAATTAGATATTTACATCTGTTGTTATGGATGATTTACCCATTACCAGTTTCCTATTTATTGAGAAAATTGAAGGAAAGTTGGCTTTTAAGTCTTGAATGAACAAACTATTATTTTTATATCTGTTGCAAAATGCCTCATTGGTTGAACAAATAGGTAATCTGTTGTATCAAATTGGTCATTTGTTGATTCACTTAATTTTGTGTTACCCTTTTGTATAGACGGAGCAACTGTTTGAAGAAATCAAAGCAGTAGCAAGGCTGGTTTGATTTATTCCAACAGATGACCCATCTATTACAACATATCATCCATCTGTTGCAACAGATGCCTCATAGGTTGAGCAGATGGGCAATATGTTACATCAGATTGGTCATCTGTTGATTTTCTCAATTTTGTGTTACCCTTTTTTAATGTTCTTTTTCTTCTCTTGTTTGACATCAAATGTATTTCTCTTATTTGTAGATAAAAGGAAGTGAAACTGGATGCAATTTTGCCCGACCAGCATTAAAGGCTAAAGTAAAGATGGGTTTAGAGGAATAAGCTGCTTGCAGATGGAACCACTTCATATGTGGGAGGTATGTATTACTGATCAACCTATTGTGAAAACTCACATCCAGTACAATGATTTTGTGAATGTTTGTTCTTTACCTATTAGGCGTTAATTCTTCAAACAAGATATGACATTTTACAATTAAGATTGTTAGGTTCAAACTGGTAAGGCTGAGGGACCAAGTAGGTGGTGTTGATACCCTGTTATAATTTAAAAGCCATTTATGCTTATGTTTTTGTGTCAAGTTTGGGGAAGGATTCAAGTTTTTGGTGGTAGTGTAAATATCTAATAGTGATTGGACCAATTTTAATGGCGCAGTGGACTTCTTGAAAGGCCTTCAAAGCCTCGCACTGCAGCAAACACCGATGGAACCAATAGAAATTCCCCTGGTCAAAAATTATATGGATGGGTTGCTGGAGGAGACTATTATACAGCAGTAGGTGCTTGGGAGGATACCTGTGTGGGAAGGGGGAGGTTGAGAAGGTCATATATCATCTCAGACCTTGTTTAAGAGGAAACACATGGTAGGAAGGAAAGTGTAGCGAAATTGGCTGATGAAATTGAAATGAAAAATGAAAATACTGGATGAGCTGCGAATGTGAAAGCGTATCCAAAAGTAAAAATCCACCAGTCGTTGAAGTAAAAGAAGAATAGTCAAGAGGACTGGAGTTGGTCATTTTGCTAGAAACTCTTCCCCAATCTTGACACAAAAATATAAGCATAGACCGTCACTAAATTATAACAGGGTATCGACACCACCGTCTTGGAACTCTTCGGCCTTATCAATTTGCACCTATCAAACTAAACTATACAATGCAGGATCTTGTTTGAAGGATTAGTGTCTAATCGGTAAAAAACTACATTCATAAAATTATTGCACTTTATATGTGTCTGTCGCGGTAGACTAATCAATAATACATAACTCCCATGCATGAAAGTGGATTCATCGCACGTACTTTATTCTTCTTACCTCATCAAAGATGCTACAGTGTTTTATATTCATATACACGCATGTGATGACTATTAAAAAAGAGTCATGACTTTTTTATCTTAACACATTCAAAATAGCTGATGAATCGAAATCTCCATCTGTTGCAACTAATGAATCAGTTATTGGAAGAAATCAAAACATCTTCTTCAACATATGATCCATCTATCGCAACAAATAATCCATATGTTGCAATAGATTATAAATCTGTTGTGATAGACCAGACATTGTTTATTCATCTGCACACATGTGATGACTATTAAAAAAGAGGTGAAGAGTCGTGACTTTTTATCTAGAACATTCAAAACAGCTGATAAATCAAATTCTCCATTTGTTGCAACTGATGAATCAGATGTTAGAAGAAATCAAAACATCCCCAATATATGGTCCATCTATCGTAACAGATAATCTATATGTTGCAACAGATGATAAATTTGTTGCGGCAGATGAACGATCTGTTATAACAACTCAATAATAACGGTTGTTATCAAGTTTTCTCAAAACCATTTTGAAAAGGTGAGAAGTATTAATGTAAATGAAAAAGTCGAGATTTTCACAAAAAAAATTCCATCAGTTTGAATGTAATTACTACAATGGAGCTTAACAGACGTGTCTTTTGTCTTTACACATCCAGATTCAATCCTCTAAAAATAGGTCCCTTTTTAATCTTCATTCTGCTAAACTTTATTTATTTTTTGCATTTTTTCTTTTCGTGTGATATCTTCAACAACTTCTCTTCAAAGAGCATATTCCTTTATCATTGAGGTAAGTTTTTTTTTGGTGTAAATCTACTAGTTTGTAGTATACGTTGTATTACATTTGGTCTCTTTTCTTTACATTTATTAATTCATACGTCTTTTAGATATGACTGATCCTGTTTGGGACATTGCTATTCTGCGTGACACAGTGCGGGAACTTCAGAGGTAGGTTAATGACCTGCAGAGGGAGTTGGTCGCCGTGAGAGCGACGATGTTCAGAGAAATGCAGAGGCTGTTGAGGACCCTGCTACTGCGAGTTGATTGGACGGTTGTTATTAATAATGATGATGATGATTATAATAATAATAATTAGAATGTATTTTTCTTTTAGCGTATGTATTTTAATTTTTCTGTATCAGACCTTTACCTAATGTATTTTATTTTTCATTTAATGAAAAAATTATTTTTAGTCGATTTTGACTTTTTAATTCTTACTCAATTTTCACTCTGTCTATTTATTCTTCTAAATATTTTACATATTAACATGTCGATGGTTGGAGGTAAGGAGCAATTTTGAATCTAGTTGCAATAGCAATTTTGGCTTTTTAGTTCTTTCAATAGATGGACCATGTGTTGGAACAGATTGGTCATCGGTTGAATTTCTGTCAACAAATTATCCATCTATTGCGATAAATTTATCATCTGTTGGAGAAAAACATTCCAATTTTATGGAACTGTGTTATGTTCTTCCAGCTAATGTTCATCTGTTGCCATAGATGGGTAATCTGTTGAAAATACTTATGATCTGTTGTATTGTTTAGTTCATGTTTTGCCTCTTTTTATTGAGGCACAAGTTATTAAAAAGATATTTTATATATAATAAATGATAATATTATGTTCAAAGCAATGAATTAAATATATAAAAGTCCATAACAAACAACTATTCAAGTTTCTGCAATTACAATGATCATGTTGGATTACGATCCGGGCATGTAGTTCTTTTGTGGCCAGCGCGCTTACATATGGAGCACTTGTTTCTTCTTGATGAAAAAAATTCTCCGACTCCACGCCCCCCTCTTGTATGGCTTTCTTCCCGGTTTGATAGTGCTTGGGTTAATATATGGAGGAGGTATTAATCTCCCCATAAGTTCTGCAGGAACAACCCAAGATTCTTTGGGAGGCACCAGAGTAATTTGCCTACTATATGTCATTTCATATTTTTCCACCGAATAATATAGAGAGGAGTGCTCATAAACTTCAGCTCCATATTTATGACCGTATTGAGCTCGAAGCGCTACCATAGCATGTGGACAGGGTATTTTGTCCAAGTCAAAAACTCTGCACGTACAAGATCTTATTTGAAGATCGACCGTGGAACATCACCATGACCGGGGATACTGAATTTGTAATCTGCTATTTTATGAGATAATAACCTATTCCCCAAACTGACATTCATTGATATTATTTTTTCGATTTCGATAACAAATTGAGATTTTTTTTGGTCACTTGAACTGCACACGCCTTTGGTTAAAACATTTGTCATACTTCTTGGCTCCTGCTTATTTTTTCAAATATAGCCTTGATGGGAAATTTTCTTTTATCATCAAATAATGAATTCATCGATTCAGCTATGTTTGATGTCATAATATTGTACCTATACAAAAGAATCATTTAGTACGACATCATACTAAACTTGTAACTCAAACAAGACATTAAATCGATAAGGAAGTACCTATCAGCCGGACAGAATGCTGGGGTCCATCTCTCAAAATCGACACGTACGAGAAATTTTGCTACCTTGGAATTCACATTCGTTATTTGATTGAAATGGTCTAAAAACTCCTCTCTACTATATGTTTTAGCTGTTCTATAAAAAAGGGTCACTACCCTTTCGTTGTGATAGTTGGTCCGAATATTCTCTCCAAGATGTCTGATGCAACAACCAAAGTAAGCTAAAGCGAAGAAACGTGAACCCATCTTTGGAATACTTGGATACTTATCCAATACAAAATACAACTCTTTGGTATCTTCGGCGCAGCTTCACAGTTGTTCAAAGAAAAATTGATAAGAGGTATCACATTCCTTGTCCGCTACACAAAAATCAATAGAAAAGATATGATTCTACGCATCCTGTGCCACCGCCGCTAGCAGAACTCCATTATAGCTGCTCTTCAAGACGGTACCATCGACGGCTATGCCTTTTCTCAAATGTCAAAAACCTTGAATCCAAGCACCATAGGATACAAAAAAGTATTTGAACCTTCCGTTTTCATCAAGATTCAATGTCGTCTTACTTTTGGGATTTGTGGACTCAATCATGTAACAGTAGGCATCCAGGACTGCATACCCATGCTCGAGTTTCCCCCTAACCAAGACCTTGACAATCCCCATGGCCGTACATATCTTCTAATAACTGACCAGGATACCCAATTCCGTTGATTGGTCATAACCCTTGTTGTAGAGCCTTTGCCATTGAGGAAATTACTACTAAAATATCCACCAAGGACTTTTGCCGTAGCGTGAGGATTTTAGCCCCAGATATGCTTCGAACCACATGTGTGTTGCTTTTCATATTTATGAATGACGAATCTATCAGAACTTGCATACTTCACCGCTCTCAACCATTACTTACAGTTCAAATTAGCACATTTGAAGCAAAAGACACTGCTCAAATTAATCAACTTCTTTATTCTGAATTCTTATTTTTAAGCAAGAAATAAACAAAACGGTAGATGGTTCATTCTTGTCCTTTAATGACATTCTAATAAAAGAGCTGGTCTCATCGTCTTGAAGATTTCCAGACTGTGTTGATTGAGAGGAACTAAACACCATATAGGTCATATCAACAGGTGTAGGTGTTTGATCATCATCTGAAATATTCATGTCTAGATCATCCAACCTATCATCAAAGATGTCTTGTTTTTATTCTTCCTCTACGTTCTGGTTCTTATTCTCTCTCATCTTTTCAATCGCGTACACCCTCAACACCAACCTGGATGAATCACTAAGATAAGCACAAAACTAAACCTGATCGGTTATCTTGAAAGGCAGTACTCTCTCATTTTCAAAGGAGTTGTGCATGTAACTGATGATGAGTTCTTCCGATTGACAATTCAGTGTACAATAACTGATGATTAAATTCACAAAATCATCATATAAAACATCATTTTGGACTGTCATAGCTATCATTTTTAGAATTTCACCCTCATTCCAACGCCATGCATATCGATTGCTCTTATCGATCCATTGACCATGACAATCCACCCCTATTGTTATTGATCCTTCTATTAGTGGTACCTAAATAAAGCCATTAGTTAAAAAAAGTTAATAGTGATTTCATAGTGTCGTAAATAAATCCCAACAGATGTATAATCAGTCACAACAGATTACTTACCTGTTAGGATTAATGTTACGCTCATAAAGTTGATTTCAACAGATGAGTCATCTGTTGTAATAAGTGAATCATATGTTGCAACAAACTATATATCTGTTGGGATTGATGTTACAGTACTAAGGCACTTTTAAAGCCGATTCCAACAGATGAGTGACATGTTGCAACAGATAATTAACCTGTTATAACAGATGACTTACCTATTGCAACAAACGATGATCTGTTGGAATCGAGGTCAGGTTCTATCGCAATAGGTTACTAATATGTTGCAAAAAATATTTACCATCTGTTGGAATAGAGTTTGGATTTTGTTGTAATAGGTTAATAATCTATTTCAACAGATACATATCCTGTTGCAATAGGTTAATAATCAGTTGCAACAGATACATATCCTGTTGTAATAGACAACACATCTATTAGAATCGAGTTCAGGTTCTGTTGCAACAGGTTTATAATATGTTGCAATAGATATTTAGCATATTGCACCAGATAACTAATCCATTTAAATAGATAAATCATCTGTTGCAACAGATGACCCATCTGTTTGATTCATGTTACGACATATAGAACCATAAATGTGAATCCAACATATTATTCTTCCATTGAAACAGATGATTTATCTGTTTAAACAGATGGCTTTTATATTGGATTCATGATCGGATTCTATCTATTGCAGGAAAAACAGCATAATAACAGTTACACAGATGAAAAATTCAACTAAAAATTATAATTTGACTAACCAAAGTCTCCTATGAAGTAATGCCAAAGTGAAAAGTGATGTACAAAATAAGATTTGACCTAATAAATTGGTCAAATAGCAACATTAACGGTAACAACAACAATAACAACAAAAATGGTCAACAAGAAGAAGATAAACATGGTAATGAAGTAGAAGATGATGATAATGAAGCAGAAGATGATGAATAAAGCAGCAGCAATAATGTACAACAAAAATCACTAAGAGAAAGAAAACAACAATGGATGAGAAGAGATAGAAAGGCACATTTTTCCCTCCGTTTTCCATTTTATTAGGTAAACATTTGGATCAAAGTGTAAATTTAAAAACTTCTAGGCTATTCTCAAACTTACCAAACTTTCTTAATCCATAATAAAGTAATTGTCACCTCTACTCATAATTAGGACTTGTGTCACCTACACCTCATTTTAAAACTCTTTTGTCTCCTACAGCTCATTTTAAAACTCTTTTGTCTCCTACAGCTCAAGGCCCCAAGTTTCTTTGATTGTCTTTTTTGAAATAATAAGTTAGGTTTAGAGGATCCGGCTCCTGTTCATTTCTCTTCTCTCTAATTTTCCTAAGTTTTCTTCGTGGATTGAAGACATGTGTCATAGTTTAAAATTAATGGTTGAGATTTAATTAGTTAATTTAAAGTTGTAACCATAGTTATCTACTTCCATATATTTATTGCTTAAATATTTTTAACAATTTATTATATCATTCTTAAATATATTAAACTACTTTTTTTATCCTTGAACAATTTTTTGCTGGATTTTTACTTTTTTTTTTAACTAATGTTTGCCATTTTTCTTAAGTAATATTTTTCAAATAAGAAAATAAAGATTTTGGCTTGAAGTTTTTCTACTTTTATTTTCTTTATGTGCCAAATAAATTTATTATATGTGTGCCGAATCAAATATAAAGATTGTGCCAAATAAATTCATTATAGTTTCTTTATACATTTTGTTTTTCTAATGCTTGCTATTTTTCTTAAGTAATGTTTTTCAAATAAAAGAAATAAAGATTGTGGCTTAAAATTTTTCTAATTTTTTTTATTTGCCAAATAAATGTATTATATGTGTGCCAAATCAAATATAAAAATTGTCAAATAAATCCATTATACTTTCTTTATGTAGCTCTTTTGAATTCTCAACTATAAAAATTAAAATTTTAACTTTAGTATGATTTTTAAGAAAAATAAAAATATTTAGGAAAAGTTTTTAATATATATTTGTGGCAGTAAAGGTTTTTTAAAAATATCGAGTAAAAGATATAATGGATATTTAAGGAAGAAATATAACTAAATATATGGAAGTAGATAATTATGATTATAACTTTGATTTAACTAATTAAATCTCAATTATTAATTTTAAACTATGACATGTGTCTTCAATCCAAGCAAGAATTTGGAAAAATTGGAGACAGAAAAAATAGAGAGGAGCCAGATCCAGGTTTAGATACGTGAAATATGAGTAAATTAAGGTTGTTATTGGCTTAGCTTCCCTTGCATGAGGTGTTTGATCATGAAAATTTAGAGTTAAGGTTTAGAATTTAGATACATGACTATAAAGAAATTAAGATCATCAAATATGAAGTTAATTTAGGTGTATTTTTTACTCTTAACTTGAAAGAAAACTAGGAAATTTTTTTGTGTGTTTCACTGAAAGAATAGTGTACATGACCTAATGTATTTATACAATTCTTCTACGTCTATATTCTCTCGAAACATAAAAAACATATTTTCTCTGAAAATAAAAAATTTTGTGCAACAATAAAAGGAAAATTTTGTATAATAATAAAAGAAATATTTGTTTTCCCTTCTCTAGAATGGCATACAGTTGTTGGTTACGCGTGGGCGATCCTAATATAATCCACGCTGGTGGTGCTGCGACGTGTATTGATTTATATTAAAATTATTATGTCTGAAAGATTCAGCATTTTTGTAATCTGTAATTACATCTTTTTGAATTTGTGTTCGCCTTCTTTCTTTCAACTTATGTGCAAGATTCATAGCCACCATAGTTATGGCTTCTTCGATTCTTGTTTCCAATTTATTTTCTTAAGATGGCGGGGAGAGAAATGACACTCGTCTTGAACAAGATTGGAAAATGTAAAGAACCCCCAAAAGCCTTAGTGAACAAATCAGCTAAATGACAAATCTAGGCTGGTGTGAGTGAAGTAACTCAATTTTCCCACTAGTTGCCTGTAAATAGTAGGATCTACTAGTAAAGACCCTGATAAAATAGTCAACTTAGATGAAGGATCTATAGGAAATGATATTGTAGGCAAAGAAGCACTCAAATTCCTGTAACAATTCTAAAGCAATTTTTTGTTGACTAATAATACATTCATGTAATTCTCGAAAAAATTTTAAATCAAGAAAATAATGAAGCTCCATAAATCTTTGATCCAAAATTCAGTGTTGAGAAATTCCTTGATAGTTGCAAACTCAGTAGAATTATTATCAATAATTAATATATCATCACCATACACAGCAACGATAGAAATCAAATTTCTTGTTCTCTTAAAGAATAAAGAGTAGTCGTTAAGAGAAGTTGTGCAATCTTTAAAACTCAGTGCACCAGTAAGCTTGGTATATTATTGCCTAGAAGATTTCTCAGAACATATAGGGATTTTTTTTAAGTGTACAAACATTGTGAGGATGGGGAGGGCGGGGGGTTACAATTCCTGGCATGTAAACTTCTTCTTGAAGCTCTCCACTAAGAAAAGCATTATTAACATCAAATTAGGAGATAAACCACTTATTTTTACTGCAATGGCAATAAGACACCTGATTATTGTCATCTTAACAACAGGAAAAAAAATATCATTATAATTAACTCCTTCATATTGTATGTCTCCCCATTCGCAATCCCTGCATTGTTGTATATTTTCAAAGATCCATCAGAAAATGTTGTTTCACTTTAAAAAATTATTTGTAAAGCAAAGTCTTCGTCCCTAGTGGTAAGATCATTATCTCTCACACATGATTATATTTCAAAGCTGCAATTTCCTTCTTCATTGCTTTCCTTAAATTAGGATCTAAATAAGCTTGTTAAAAGCTGATAGGCTCATAAATAGCACTAATTGAACCAAGTGTTGATTTTGTAATCATAAAGCTCCAAATAAAAAGAAAGAAGCTGGTGCAGGTTAAACAAACTATGTATCTGAAACATTAATAAGATAAACATAATTACAAAAGAAATAACTTAAATAAATAAGCTTTTTGGTTTCCCTGGTGAATCTTCTAGCACTATGATTGAAAAAAGAAAGTACTCCAGTGTTGATAGAAAGTACAGAAAAAAGGACTAGAATAAGTAGATGGGTGTGAGGTAAAAGGTAATGATATGAGCATAGAAAATATAGAAGGGATGGTGGGATCATCAAAAGCATCTTGGGTAGGATAGAGAAAATAGGTCCTTAGATAGGATCTATATTAGAAAAGGGAAAAGACATGCTCAAAGAAGTACACGTCACTAGAATAATGACCTTTTTGGTTATAATATTTAGGAGTTTATAACCTTTCTATCCCTGTGGATATTCCAAGAAAACATAAGAATCTTCCCTAGGATCCAATTTACTCTTATTCACTTTTAAGATAGATATATAGCATAGACATCAAAACGTTTTCAGGAGCTTATAATTTGGAATCTAAGCTAAAAGTAGTTCATAGGGAGTTTCTCCATCAAGAACTATATTAGGTATTTTGGTAATCAAGTATGTAGTCGTCAAAGTACATTCTCCCCAATAGGATTTGGGAAGATGTGATTGACAAAGAAGTGCTCTGGCCTCTTCTAATAGATGTATATGTTTTTTCTCAACTATCTCATATTGTTGCGGGGCAGCAGCATAAGAAGTCTGATGGATTATTCCTTAGGACTTCAAGAATTCTACCTCCTGAATTCATTTTCCCAACTCCAATGCATATCTAACCTTATCTTCTAAATTTTAAGATTAAATCGCCTTTCAATTATCATCAAAAAATCTTTCAAAGCTGAGAATGTCATACTTTTTATAGTATATAAGAAATTCTAGGTTTCCCTCCTGAAATCATAAACTAAGGTAAGAAAATACCTATATCCATTATAAGTTGAAACTTTGAAAGGTCCGCAAGTGTTTGTATGGATTAATTCAAACAGTCTTTTAGGAGTAATTTGACCGATGAAAAAAGGTAATTCGATTTATTTTGCAAGAGGACAAATTAGGAGAAAGAGAAGTAAAATTAAAATATTTTATTTGTGAGAATGAAAAATGCCCTAGTTTAGCATGCCAAAGGACTACATCTAAATTTGTACTATCAGAGAAAGAAAGACAAATAGAAACTTACTTGGAGATATTTTCTTTTTAAAAAAGAATATACATTGCACTTAGGCAGATTACTATGACTAGAATGACTGGCTCTAGTAGGTAAAGACTTTATCTAGCTTTACCAAAAGCTTGTTTGCTCCTCATTAGAAGATCCTGCATGACACACCTTTTAAAATAAAATAAAAGGGAACATGTAAATTGACTATGAAACTATGAACAGATTACATATTATATCTGAACGAAGGAATAAAAAGAACATTTTATAGAATAAAATCAGGAAGAATTTCAATTCTATCGGTATGTGTGATTTGGATTTTATAAGAGTTAAGCAAATTTATAGTGATTGGGACGGGCAAAGGAGTAAGGTCTAGGAAAGGAGATGATTTAAAACACATTTATTCTGAATCCCTGAGTCTCTAATTTAGGTTTTTAGAATTACAGACAGAAAAGCAAGATCTAGAGTACTTAGTGATTATACCGACTATAACATTTGCGTTAATCCCCGAGTTGTTACTTCCTTTCCTATTAAATTGTGCTTGTTTGAAAATCTATTTGATTTGAGAAATTTGACTCTTGCTGAGTTGATTCAGAAGTTTTCATCAAAGTTATCATTTTGATATTTTTTATTAATTATTGTTGTCTTTCCTCAAAATAAGGTTGAAACCCTCTTTGTGAATAGGAAATTATTTGATATCCAATCAATTTGTTGCATTCTCTACTATATGCCAATTTTGAGACAATAAGAACAAGCCACATTAAGGTTAAGTTTCTTTCTTCTTACTTTCTCAGTTTTCTGTGTTGGATTGAATCTTGGATTGTTACATGAAAACCTCTGTCCTTCAATCTAATTTTCAAAATTTCTATGGTTGACTTTGATTATCAAATCTCTGTATTTGGTTATCAATTGTTTGTTTTGTGTTGTAGTTTTCTGTCACAAAAGAGGAATTATTAGGAGAAAATTAAGGGTTTACATAGACTTTCCTCTTATTTTCATCTTGAAGCAAGAAAGAATAAGATTGATTGATTTTTACCAAAGGATTTAACATCAAGATATTCCCTCTTGCTTTAGCATAGATGTCATTCAACCCCATACAGAATTGAATGAGTCCTTGATCCTCAACAGACAGGTATTTTCTCTTTCTCTTCACAAACACACACAAAGTTACAACAAATATTTGAGTTTAGAGAATACTTATCATCCCATAATATTTTTACCTTAGTGAAATCACCAGCAATATCACTGGATCTCTGCACTAATCTAGTCGTCTCTTTTTGTAGGTGATATAACTTAGCCTCATTTGATTGATCAAACCTCTATTTTAGATCTGTCCATAAATCTTTGGTAGATTTGAAATAGATCATGAAATAGATCACAGAGTAGACAATATCCTTAGACAAGTAATTGAGCAACAAGGAGGTGACTATATCATTGCACATATTCTATAAAAAAATAATCTGTTGCATCAGCTTCAGATTTATGATAACTTCTATTGATGAAACCTAGCTTATTTTTGATTGGGAAGGAAATCAAAATAGATCTTCTTCAACTTTGATAGCCTCTATCGTCAAAGATTCCATTCACAAAATTCATTCTTGGATCATCAGAAGAATGGAGAAAAGAGGGTTGCTAAAGTCAAGAGTGACTGCATTAGCAGTGTTTCCTTGAGTAGAAGTGTTTGAGTTTTAGTAGGGATAGTCATGATTTAGATTTTTAGGAAAAATCACAGAAAAACAAAGATGAAGATGAAGAGCATAAGGATTTGGATCTATTATTCTGATATCATGAAAGAAAATCAAACTTTTTTTTATGTATTTCACTGAAAGAATATTGTACATGACCAAATATATATTTATATAGTTTTCCTACATCTATGTTCTCTCTAAACATAGAAAATATATTTTCTCTAAAAATAGAAAACTCTATGCAAAAATAAAAGAAAAATCTTGTGTAACAATAAAAGGAATATTTATTTTCCTTCTAGAGTGGCGCAAAGCTGTTGGTTCCATATGGACGGTCTTGATATAATCTATCATATAATTAATTCACGTTTGTGATGCTGTCATGCTTCTTGATTGATATCAAAATTTTTATATCTAAAAGATTCAAAATTCTTGAAATTCAGCTACATCTTGAATCTTTGTGTTCTCCTTCTCTCTTTCAACTTTTATACAAGATTCATAGCCACCATAGTTATGGCTTCTTCGATTATTGTATTCAACCTAACTCGCTAGCAGGGATTTTCTTTGACTAGCTTTATGATTGATTCATCAATATATATTCTCAAGAAAAACAAGTTCCTTCAAAATTCAGAAATATATATTACTTTCCTATTAATGAAAGTATAGAAATGTTGTTGCAGAACCAATTCATTCTATTACACTTGATATGTTACTATTATTGTTATTAATGAACTATAAAAATGTAAGTTCGATAAGTGGGCATCACATTCATGGACAGGAATCTCGAAGTTTATTGGTTCTAATTAATTACTATTTTCTTTAAATTAATGGGCTATAAATTAATAATAAAACATGTAAATATTTCACGATTTTTTTAAATAAATATAAAATTTAAATAAAGTTATTGAATTCAATCGAATCCATAGTTGACACTCTTCGCCCTTGGGCATTCCTCTCAAGCATGTCTCCTCCCTACCCCTAATAACACACCCTGATTCCTCACCTCCCAAGCACCATGTTCAGATAATGTTTATGCTAGTGTTATACCTTTTTTGGAATAATTAATTGTTTAATTATGGATGGAGATGATATTTAACTTATCAAAATATTATTTTTAATTGTAGTAAGAGTCCTATACTCTCGTGACAATAGAAATCAATTATTTGTTATGTGATTACTTAAAGCCTTATAAATAAATCTTAAGTGATGAAGTTTCATTGGTAAAAATTTATTTGCACCTAGTATATTCAGCTAATAGATGCATATATGTGTTTGTCAGTAACTTTTTATTGCTTAATCATGATTAATTAACACATATTCTTGTCATATTAAAACACTTAACAGCAGTAAATCTATACGATTTGATATAAATATCCCAATGCGGATACAAGTGGCATCAGAGTCTTCATTAGTCTCAATGAATTTGTATATTTATTGAAAACTAATAATTTTTGTCCATACTTGATTTCTTTTTTTTTTTTGGTTAAGAGGGGAGCATAATATTAAAATTAAATAGTGATGATACAGGATTGCCTTTGAGAGCCTGGTCGGTCTCTCGAAAAATGATAGACGGTAGTATTTATTACAGTTGTTACATGATTAGAGATAACCCTTCTAGAGTACTTAGTTCCTAATTTGTCTGTTTCCAGTAGGTTATGTACAGACAATGGTGGTACTATTAGTAGTTGCAGCTGACCAAAACGTGGCTCCCCTCCCCTTGATTTAGCTAGTGCATCAGCGACCTTATTCAATTCCCTGAGTGTGTGCTTTAGAATCCGGTTACCTATTTTCTTCATTAAGTACCTGCATTCAGAGATGATATTGCAGAAGCCAAGATGGTTAGTTTGAATCATATTTATTGGAGTAGTTGAATCCGAGTTTATTTTGAGAGAAAATAAGTTTCTGGAAAGGGCTAGCCTTAGGCCTTCTAGGATAGCTAACAATTCAGCCTGATGAGCATTCACATGAGGGAGGTCTTTAGGATAACCTAGGTCCAATTTCCTTCATGATCTCTAAACACACCTCCCAGCTTTCCTGGGCCCGATTAGCAGGTTACACTGGCATCAGTGTTAAGTTTGTGCAGACCTAGTTGGGGGGATCCCAGCTAAGGTAAATGATATTGGTGTGTTTGGAGAAATTAGAGGTGTTGTTAATGGCTAAGGCATATTCATTGGCAAGTGCTAAGGTTTAATCAATGAAGGTGTTGTCATCCTTGTTATTAAACACATTATGGTTCCTAGTTAACCAGATATTCCACAGACAAAAGGGTAAGATTTTATCCTAAGAGTTCCATGTGTTGAAAGGTTTATTCCCCAGAGTTTTCCAAGCATGAAACTAATTGAGCCTATTGAGCTGAGCTGAGTTAAAATAGTTGATGGGGGATGTTTTTGAAGGCAATCCCCTCCCAGAAGGTTATAGATTTGGGGCATTGGAAGAAAATATGTGATATGTCTTCTTCCATGTTAGGGCATGATTTGCAGTGAGGTGATACCCCCATACCAAAGCAGTTTAAATAGCTTCCAGTAGGTAATCTGTTATGATAGAGCATCTACAGAAAAGTTTTAATATTGGGGGGGTCTTAAGTTTCCAAATCCAGAGATAGTCCTTGGTGGGATCAGGGCATTGATGGTTGGTTTTGGGTTCGAGAGAGTTTAGGGCATTGCTGAGGGTAAAGTTACCATCAGGGGAAAAATTCCAAATGAGTTTATCCCCTTGGTTAGTTTGGAGAGGGATATAACTATTGAGAATGATAGTAAGGAGGTCCTGGGGAAGGACAAAGGAGAGGGCACTAAAGTCCCAAGTGCCTTGCTTGTGGACAGCATTGAGGGTCATGAGGTCCTCATCTTTGTTAAGGGTCCTGTCACACAACTCCTGATGAACTGGTGATTGGGTATCCATTTTTTCATAAAGAATCTGATTCTGTTCCCTTTATAGACCGTCTATCTGTGGTGTTTTGTGCAAATGGCCCAACCCTCTCTAATGTATTTCTAAATTCTGGAGCAAGCCCTTTGGTTCAGGCTTGTACGATGATTTCTACAATACTTATTGTAGAGGGTTTTACCCCAAAGGGACTGAGTATTATTGTACATTCTCCAAGCTAAGCTAGCATAAGCAGCTTTATTTTTGTCTTTATATTTCTAGAGACCAAGACCTTCTCTCTCCTTGGGTAAAGAAATAGTATCCTAGCTAAGCATGTGGAGTTTCTTCTTATTAGTAGTGGAGCCCCAAAAAAAGTTTCTTTGAATTTGGTTTATGGTTTTGGAGATTCTATCAAGGAGTTTGATGAATTGCGTGACATATAAGGGGATGGATGCAAGAGTAGATTTTGTGAGCACCATCTTTCCAGCCATAGATAACATGTTGGTCTTCCAACCAGCAAGTCTTTTATGTATGTTGTCTATGATGAACTGGAAGTCACTGTTGGTTGGTTTAGCATGGAAGATAGGAAATTCCAAGTATTTACCAAAGGTGTCACTGGGATTGATGTTAAGAATGGTAGTACAAGAGGAGATGGTAATGCCTGTGCAGTTATGGGAGAAAACTACCTTGGATTTGGCTTGATTGATTTTTTGGCCTGCATGAGTACAGAAAGCCTTAAGGACATAGTTGATATCCTGGCATGCTTCAAGATTGGCTTTAGAAAGCAATGTTAGGTCGTCAGCAAAAAAAGCGGGAAATAGGAGGGCCATGGGTGGAGATGCTGATAGGTTGTCAATCCTTAGTGATGACCTGTGAGGCAATATCCCTGGAGAGCCTTTCTATGCAGAGAATAAAGAGGTAGGGGAAAGAGGATCTCCTTGCCTAATGCCTCTTGTTGGTTTGAATTCCCTGGACTTTGAGCTATTGATAAGTATGGAGATGGAAGTGGTGGAGACACAAGACATAATGAGTTTGATAAAAGGCTGTGGAAAAGCAAAGTACTGGAGCATGTCCTTAATAAAGGACCATTCCAGTCTGTCAAATATTTTTTCCAAGTCAATTTTCAAAATCATGTGGCCCTGTTTCCCCTTTATTTTGTTGAAATAATTGATGAACTCTTGGATTATAATGGCATGACCAGAAGCCTTTCTTTTAATTAGGAAGTTGGCCTGGCTGGGGCCAACGATTTTGGGGAGGAGAGGTTTTGTCCTGAAGATAATAATTTTTATGATCAGTTTGTACAAGGTATTACATAGTCAAATGGGCCTGTAATTTATGATAACCACAAAATTCAGACATTTAGGGATCAAATAGAGTAAGGTTTTATTCACAGAGGGGTCCATAGTATTGGAGGTGAAAGTTTTATGGAAGAATTCTTTTACTTTATGTTGCACTATGGGCCAATATTTTTGGAAAAAGATGGGCTAGATTCTATCAGGACCAGGAGCCTTGAAAGGGCTGAAGGAGTTAATAGATTTGGCAATCTCAGTGTCTCTAAGGGGGGAGGTCAGGACAGATTGGTCAGTAATGGTTAGTGTGTTAGAGATGAAAGCTGATTGGTTGGTGTGGTAAGGAAAGTTGATTGAGGCTATGTGGTTGGTTGTGTAGAGGCTGGAGTAGAATTCATTGATATGGGTTTCTATATCTCTCAGGTTATCAACCCAGTTTCTAGTCTCATCCTTAAGAGTCAGGATTTTGTTTCGTCTCCTTTTGTTAAGGGTTGAGGCATGGAAGAAACTTGTGTTGGAGTCCTCTTGTTGGAGCCAGTTTATTCTTGACTTAGTTCTCGAGAAGTCTTGTTCAAATTTGAGCATGCTATCATACTCACAAATAAGTTCAGTCTTCAGATTTTGAAGAAAAGGGTTGGAGCCATAATGGGGAGAATTCTGAATACCTTTTATTTTGGCTATCAGTCTTTTCATTTTCTGGAAGATGTTTCCGAAAACCTCTTTATTCCAAATAATGGAGTTTTGTTGCAGTTTTTTGATGGCTTGTAAGATTGGAAGATGATGGTCAAAAGAGTGGTGGACAACCCCTTCAAAGCTAGGGTGTCTAATCCACATAGGTTCCATTCTGAAGGGTTTGTTGTTAGGTGATTGGTTCAGCTTAGTAAGACTAACCAGTATGGGACAGTGGTCAGAATGTGTTCTGGAGAGGTGAGTAATGTTAGTGTCAGGGTATTTGAGGACCCAAGAGTTATTGACTAGACATCTATCTAGTCTTTCAAGGATGATACTGGCTCTTTTTCTATACCTTTTGTTAGTCCAAGTATATTTACTACCCTTAAAGCCTAGGTCAACTAGACCACTAAAGTTTAAACAGTTCTAGAAGAGGTTGTAACTGTGATAGTTTATTTAGTTTCCCCCGTATTTTTCTTTAGCCTGGAGGACTTCATTAAAGTCACCCCCCATAAATCAGTCAGAGTTATGACTCTTGGACAAAGTAATGATGTTGTCCCATAAGGAAACTCTGGTGAGGAAGTCAGTGCTAGCATAAACAGCAGTGAAAAATCAAGAGTGGGAGGATTGAAGTACCTTAACTCTGGTGTGGATAAATTGCTGGGTAATGGAGATATCCTCAAGCTTGAGGATGTTTTCCTTCCACATGACCACCATCTCTCCAACTCTACCTATTGCAGGAAATTGATGCCCTTGTGCTCAGCCAAAAGTGATGCCTTTGTGCTCAGCCAAAAGTGATGCCCTTGTGCTCAGCCATTTTTGTTTCCAGCAGCACAAGCATGGCCGGGTTGTGGAGTTTCACTAGGGAGGTGCATTGTCTCCTGAAGGTAGAACTGTATGCTCCTCTAACATTCCATATGATAAAGTTAATCATTGGATGCATTGGGATGACGGATTATTGATGATGGTCTTCCCTTTCCCCTGTGTTTGTGGGGGTTGGGTGTCTTGAATGGCCTCATTGTTATTTCAGGTAGATTCTGATCCAATAAGCTCTTCACAGTCAAAGAAAAAATCATTGATTTCTTTGGACAGAGCATTATGATGGCATCTCTTGCTAGTTTTTTGAACCCCTTTTGAAAGTAGTCCTCTAGGAGAAAAGTCTCTGGGACCTGATCTCCAAGGTTTTTTAGAATTTTCTCTAGGTCCTGGTTGCATTATTTTAGATTGTTGAGGTTGTAGCTTCCTTCCTCTTCTTGGTTTTTTGCCTATTTTCTAGGAAAGAGCGGCATTTGATGGTTCATGAGAGTACCCATTGGATTCCAGGGAATGAAGGAGGGGCCCACAAAGGTGACATTGGAGGCTTAGGTTGGGTAAAAATAGAAGTTCTGAAATATTTGGTATAGGAGCTGATTGTGATCCTGGGTGTAAAGGTGGATAGAGTCCATGGTTGACTGTGCCTGCAGGAGGGTGTGCATCTACAGTTGGTTCCCCAGATGCTTGACAGAGCGGTTCATTGCTTTCTTGACCATATAGGCTAGGTAGTAAGGATCCTGTAAGGTTAGGATCACAGGCTGGTCCCCAATGCAGGCATTAAGAGTTAGAGGGAAGTCCTGTAGCAGTAGTTCCAGCCAGGATGTTGGTGAGTGCTCCTGAGGGGGTGGTGCAGTCACCAGAAAGAAGGGGTTCTTTGGTGTGAATGGTTGTTGAGTGTTGTCCATGTGTATTTTTATGGTAACAGGATTGAGGGGTGTTAGGTAATTTTTACCATTTTTAAAAGGAGAAGAGAGGTTGGTAAGGTTTGAGTTAAGATATATGACCTCCATGGTCATATCATAAGCGTTGGGGGCAACATTAGAGCTATTTTCAAAGAAATTAAGGGTGTCCATTATATGGGTTGATCCCTCGGGGGAGGCATGTGGTTTAATGGACATGACCTTAAGGGTCTCATCATCTATAGTAGTATACTGAACATTCTTTTCCTCAAGAATATTTTCGTTTAAACCATTAAATCTATTTTTAATGGTTTGGGACAGCTTATGGTCCACAGAGGATCCAGGATTGGGATTTTGAGCCTTATCCTTCCCTGACTGGGATTTTACTGTATTTGCCTACCTAGATGGATCGTTAGACCTCTTTGGAGGCTGGGAGAAGGTATTCGATCTCATGGAGTTACCAGTGGACGAATTAGTTTAGGGAGGGTACTTACTTGGCTTTGCTACCGAATCGCGAACCTGATCTGTGGAGTTGTTTTTCTGGGTTCTTCTTTTGGGGAAACTTACCAATTTCCACATATCCTCCTCTTTGTCAGTCATGGGTATAGAAATAACATTGATGGCAGATAAAGTTGGGGTGCCGTCGTTTGTGGGGGTGGAGTGAAGGTACAGGTTTTCAGAATGTGGCTTACCATGGGAACATCCCACACATAGCACGTCGTCTCCGTCGTATTCAACCTATTGCATGTAATCATCGATCGATATAGTTTTCATCACAGGCTCTCCTAGTGGGATCTGGATGCAGATGCGTGCGTATCTCCCTCGAAGCGTTAACGAGGCGCATGAATCGATTTTGAGTAGGGAGCCTAGATGGTTTCCTATTTTTTCCAAGATCTTCTGGTCGTAGAGCTCCGTCGGTAGTTGTGGTAACCTAACCAAGATGACAGTATGGGTAATCGTTGAAGTGGAAGGCACAAAGTTTGGTTTCCAGGCAATCACAGATAGGAATCCCCCCACAATGAACCACGGTCCTCCATGTAAGGTTGTAGTCTTGCTCTCTTCCTTGTTAAGTTTCGCTGTGTGAAACCATGGCCCAAATCGATGAGAGTGAGTGGTTCTGACAGCTTCCAAAGTTCCATAATTTTGGATCTGAGGAGTTGGTATGAGATTTTTCTTCCCATTAACTTCACTGTTACTGAATTTCTCCATGGAAGGTAGATTCTTTCTTTTTCAAGATCTGATAGTTGTATTGACTTTTTACCATATGGGAGTTGTGGAGCCGGAGTAAAAGTTAGGGTATTGTAAGATTGGTTGAGTTCTTGAGGCCGATCAGTTAAGATGTCCTTGAAGGAGAGCTTGTGGACGGTAGTGTCTTCCATGGTGGTGTCGTCATTGAGAGGCTGATCCGGTGGATCTGGTGGCGCCGTCGTTAGTGGGAGCATTTTTTCGTTATTCTAATCTAATTATTTCTATATCACAAATAATACTGTCCATACTTGATTTCAACCAAGCTTGATCCACGCTTATTTTAACGTACGCTATTTTAAAGTCATACTAAGGAATTTAATAAATTTATGGTGGTAATTCCATACTTAAGTTTCTAATTAGTCGCTAATTTCCTCTACTATAATATTCTTTGTTTAATATTCAGCCAGGGATTTGTCATTTGTCCATCTAGATAGACAAGAGCGGAGACAACACTTTGTTTAAGAATTTGACAGAACTTAATAATTTGATTGATTTGGATCTTATATTTCGATTATATATATATATATATTTATGTATATGATTCTTCAGAATTCAGTGAATAAAAATTATTGTAATCTAAAAATCATATACTAAAATTCTTGCTTTCATCTCTGACTTGACAGTACAATATTTGGTGATTTTGGTGGTGTTAGGAGATGAAATATTTTACGCCATTCGAATTGCTATCTTCATTTGTGGGGTTCCCTTATTCTAAAAGTGCAAACTTAGAAAAAGTGGCAGACACACTTGAAGACAAAACTCAAACATAAATTCCTCTCTGTAATTCTAATTTTAAATCCTGGAGCTATACAAAAGATTAAGAAGAGTCGTCTGCAAGATAAAAAATAAAGTTTTGCTTCACTCGAATTTTATTGTTAGGCTTGTCAACTATATTATTGTTCAACGTTGATATTATGTTATGAGAAAGATTTATAGCCGCAGACCTCAGTGAAGAGGGTAGTTTTTTTGCAATTCTAAATGATAGATTACGTATTTACACTGCATAATTACATGATTCCTTAAGAGTAATATGATGCTCTAGATTGATATTCTCTTAGAGTTCGGTTGGTTGTGGAACTAAATTATTTTGGAATTGTTGTTTTATCCTTAATGTGGGGTTAAAACTACCGTTATTATTACGAGATTATAAGTTATCTTCCAAACGAGCCATTAGAGTATATGATTCCTTTGAGAAGTCTTGACTAAATATGGTTGGTGTCCGACAAAACTAAAATTGCATGGATTCTCAGGTGCTAAATATTCCTTTGGTTTTTCTTTTGAAAGTTTTCAAGTTTTCAACAAACCCATGCATCCATTCGAAACTTAGATCATACACTTGTCCATCCTATTATAATTAAGACCATGAATATATTTATTATTTATTGAAAAAATAAGATTGCAGTAAAGTGGCCTTTAAAAGTTAGGAGCACAAGGGATTAAAAGTGGCAGTCACTTTCAGTTCATAAATATTTTTATTAATCTTAATTTGAAAGCTTAGTTATATGGATGATCGCAATGAGGGACCTAGTGAAACTTTTGAGCACTTATAAACATAAACATTTGAAATGATGGGAGTTACTTAATTACTTTGCATATTGTGATTTCAGATAGTTATTTTAGTCAATTTCTCCTAGCTTTTTGATAGCATATATATATTAATATATAATATATTCAAAGTTTCTCGTAATATTCAAATCCTTCTTTTAATTTTTATTTTTATTTTGGGTTAAAGTAACTTAGATGTGTCAAAGGCACCCATGGATATAAATATCATTCACTATTAAAAGAAATAGGAATTAGAGAGAAGACGAATTTTGCAGCTAATCCTATTTAGTTGAAGGATTAGCGATAATGTTTTAAAATTTCTGTTATTTATAAGCTATTTAATGATAAAATAAGGATCTAATGATAAATTAGGTGTCGACGATGCATAATGAATGTACATGTTATTTCTTTGTATTAGTTATCAGTATTGCAAATTTGGTGTATAGTAGATCAGTAGATATGTAATTGTTTTTAAACTGTTATAGCACATATATGTACATACATATACAGATAAATAGTAATAACTAATAAGCATGTAGATATCTATGATTGAACTATGTAAATTATAATGCTAAACGTAGCTTTTCAAAGATAAATAGTACTAGTAATAATTAGTACTGTATATCTGTGGTTGAACTTATAAGAACGATCCTTATTTGTGCCCAAGCTTACTTGTTGCTCAAGTTTACTTGTGACCCGAGTAATATTCATTATTAAAGAATAAATCTTGTTTGTAGATCGGTTAATTGATGGACGTACCGAATTAAGTATTAACCTCTATAAATTGGTCCTTCCTCCGCTCATTAAGATTATCACATATACTCTCTACTTTCCATCACTAAAGCTTGTGATAACGTAAGGCCGGGGCAAGGAAATAGAAATCAATTTTCTACTAACGGTTCCGCTTCTCTATGTGCTAATGTCTTCCGCATCAGGTATGTTTATTATAATATATCTCTGTAAGATTATCGTGTTCAAGATCTTGATGTCCATTAAAGTTTTAAAGTTTACAGAACTATAGTAATTCATAATGTTAACACGTAACTTAAAAGAGAAAATAATTGTAGTCACTACTAAACGATATAAAGATAAAATCACAGGATACGCACTACAATAATTTGAGACAAGATTTGACTTTGTTTATGGAGAAACTAACTACCTTTGGAATTCAAAAGCAAAAGAAAAGCTAGCACAACTTTGTTATACTGGTTATGCCCATATTCATGTATATCTTTCTATTTTGGTACATCATTTTTTGTCTTCATTTTTTCTTTATTATGTCAAACTATTTCTAGTGAAACAAAGTGATAAGAAAGTGAAAGTCGTAATAGCTAGTTTGGTTAAAATGCTACCAAGCAGTAGCTAGACTAGCCACTAGGGACAATATCAAAGATTAAATGTCAACATTTTGAGCTCAAGCTAGCTTAACTACTTTGAAAAGAGCAACACTATGTAATATACATAAATTGATACTATCAACAGTACTTGTATCATTTGGATATTAAAATTGTAGAATTATAGGAAGTGAGGGTAATACAAGATACCTGTAATATCAGCACCTTACTGCTAAAGTTCCTATCTTTCTTTGTTTTGATATTCAAATGGGTCTGATATTGTTGGTTGTCTTAATAAATAGGAATTTTTGCGCCTAGATTTATGAAACATAGTCAGATCTTTCGTGATTAGACACTGCACAAGTATTTTGGTTTCAATACATAGTGGAATACACTGTATACATGTAGAATAACTGTGAAATAATACACTATAGATGCTTGAATAATAAGTGTATTCACACGTATATAATATCTTTGTTATGGAACACAGTGCAACTGCATGCGTAACATAGTTAAATGCATTGTATACAGCGGATAATAAGTCGTATTTGGCACACTTAATAAGTGGATCCATGCATATACGATATCATTGGTTAACTGCATATGTGCATATAATAAGTCCACCCATGCATATCTGTTATAAAACCCCCAAACTGTCACTATATATGTAATATAATTTCTTTAAACTACTGCTATTTCGGATAAATATGGGGTCTTAATTTGTTGTGTCATGTAATTTTTCCATCAATATATTGCGACACGATGATCCAGACGGAAGAAATAGTTCCATCAATCCCAAATTTTGAATTAGGAAATTGGGTTTTAAAAAGTTGCAGAGGAAAACTTCAGTATCATTTGGCAGAATTCAGAAACAACACAGCCCAAAATCCTCCCTGTAGTCCAATTGGGCTTCATCAGCCCAACAGTCAATTAACTTCTTTTATCTTTTAGCTTTCCCAATTCTGATATAGGGTAATATGAATTTTGTTTAAAAAAAAATGATAACAATAATAAGGTTAAGTAGAGACCATTTCTCAGATCATTTTCTGGTGTTAGAATAAAGTGACTTAGTGCTAATAGTAGAATATGGTGGATGAAACATGGATAGCTTAATGATGATTTGGGTTTTAACAATATTTCAGGAAGAGCGAGATTGAATGATTGTGTGGGAATATATTTTGCTTATTCGACACTATAACCCCAAAACACTATAAAATGATAATTTATAAATACTTTTTCGTGCAAAGCGTTTACATTATACTAAAAAACCTTTAGTTGATCTAAGGTGACTCTTTCGACATATTTATATTTAGTTTAACAATTTAGCATCCGAAACTCACTGGTTCGGTTAATCTAAATTAATATTATGCAAATCATTTATCACGAGTTTCTCCATTACAGAGCTTAAGCTCATATTATTAAAACTAGACGAATTTCATTCATTCCACCATATCAGTAACTCTATTTTTTTTTTTTGTTGTGCAATATGGCGTAACCCTTTGGATTCATATTTCTTATCCATTGTAATGAATATGGCCAAATCACATAGATATACAATGTAAGAGTCAATATTACAAAAACTACCACTAGTTTTTAATTTACAAAATATAACAAAATCTATCAAAGATTTAAAAAAAACCAGTTAAAGTAGCATGATTTAAAGAGACAATTTAATGATTGATATTTTATCTTATAAATTCTCCTACTTTATTTTTCAACTAAGTTTTAAAAAAAAAAAAATAGTAAAGAAGTTAATCATAAAAACAACACATTTATTTGATATTTTTTTATGTTTTTAAATTGAATTTATTTAATTCAATGAACATTAATTTTTAATACTTCTAAGAAAAACCATCATTAATGATAGTAAATTCTACAATTGATTCAAACCACATCTTATACAAATTTCATACACCATAAAATTATTAATACACTTATTTCTATATCGATCAAACACCATAAAAATAGATCAATTTCTATACATTCTAGACACCATAAAATTATTGTTACATCAATTTCTATACATTTTAGACACCATAAAATTATTGATACGCCAATTTCTATATATTTCATACACTATAAAATTATTATTATTGATACACCTATTTCTAAAGAGTTCAAACACTATAAAATTATTGATACATCAACCTTAAAATAAAATTGATGATATACCAATCTCTATATAATTTAGACACCATAAAATTATTAATATATCAATTTCTAACTATTTCAAAAATCATAAAATTATTGACACCAATTTTTATACAATTCAGATACCATAAAGCTATTGATACACCAATTTCTATACAATTCAGACACGATAAAGCTTGTGATACACCAATTTTTATACAATTCATACACCATGATACACCAATTTCTATACAATTCATGCATCATATAAATTATTGATAACCTTCACTTGCCGGTGTCATCCAAAAATTTTTGAAACTCCTCAAAATTGCGTAGCTATTCTGTCTTACCGCCTAAGAAATAACTCAAAAAAAATCGTTGCTTCTTTTCCCCAATTTGAACTGGACCAAAACTCATACACTATGTTGTTATCATGTCTGAATGTGTGTTTAAAATAATGGGAACGAGCTGGAAAGGAAAAGGGCCAGAAGTTAAAGCTCTTGTAGATCCAATTTCAGAAATAGTTCGACAGTTTCAATTTTCTTTTGGGTGTTTTTTTTTTTTTTGGATGATTTTTGATAACTTTGGAAGAGGTAGCTACGCAATTTTTTGACTTTTTGATGAATTTTTATTTTTTCCACTTCGTTTTAACAGTCATTAAAAGTTAAAGGTGTGATTTTTTAACTGAGAGAAAGAGAGGAGAGAAAAAAAGGAAGAAGAGTAGGGGCTTTTGGATTAGATTTTTTTATAGAAAAAAAAAAAAACTAAATAGTTGGTATATTTTATAAATAAAAACTATATTTTGTAAATAAAAAATAATAGTGGTAGATTTTGTAATATTTATTCTTAAAGAATATATATTTATGTGATTTTCCCAATGAATATTGAGGTTGTTGACACAATTGCATAAGTTTCGAATTTTGTATGGGCCTGTAGTTCGTTGCTCGGGCCTCAGTGAAAAGATGCAACCCAATATGCCTGATCTTTTATTACTTTTGGTTTTAAGGCAAGTTATGCAAGTAACAATAGTTTAGCATGTAACGACATTTGAAGAGTGTGAGGGATTTGTCCCAAAGCCCTTAACCCCCTCCCCCTCGCCCTTCCCCTTTCTAAAAAAAAATAAGGAAAAAGAACATAAATAGCACTTCGGATGAAATTATTAATATGAAAATGGCTGTCGAATTTTTATTTTATTTTCTAGTCATTTGTTGGCAACTTTATACAATATAGATATAAATTTGATACATATCTTATACAGATATGTATTCTACACAATAAAGATACAATTTCTATATGCATCACACACACACATATATATTATACAATAATGATATAAATTCTATGCACATCATATTAAAAATGCACATTTCGTATAACAATGATACAATTTTTATCCCTAAATTCGCTACTCTATTTTTTTTACAAACTGTATCAGTATGGTA
This sequence comes from Capsicum annuum, assembly GCF_002878395.1. NCBI lineage: Eukaryota > Viridiplantae > Streptophyta > Magnoliopsida > Solanales > Solanaceae > Capsicum > Capsicum annuum. Next base: position 199,110,794 of record NC_061114.1, read on the forward strand.
TATGAATTGTATTTGAACCATCTGGGCCAAAATAGCTCAAATTATAAAGGAAAAATCACATAAATATATAGATTTAGAGTCTATATTAAAAAATATACCACTATTACTTTTTGTTTATAAAAGGTAATTTTTATTTACAAAATCTACCAACTATTCAACTAGCATAAGTTCTTTTGAAATAACCTTTACGAAACACCACTTTCTATACCATGTTTGTATTATAATTTTTTTAATATAGTTAAATAATCTTTATAGAATACTAATTTCTCTGTCAATTTCATTTTATATTTATAGGAGCACCATTTTATATATCATTTTTATATCATTATTTTAGAAGATAATTATACCTCATAGAAATATACCATATCAAATGTCATAAGGTTTTTTATATAACCTTTATGGAACACCAATTTCTATACCATATTTATATTATATATTTAGAATGTAGTTAAATAATTTTTAGATGGCACCAATTTCTATATCAATTGCACATCATGTTTATAGAAACACCAATTTCTACATTATTTTTATATCATTTACAAAATATATAACCTTTATGAAACACCAATTTTTATACCATATTTATAGCATGTTTATAAAAACATCGATTTCTACTTTATTTTTATACCATTTACAAAAATATGTAAATAACCGGAGAAGATATAACAGCCACGATTTCTGTTGCTACAAATCGGATATCACCGATAACAATTACTTATTTGCTGCAGCATAAAAAATAAGAAAAAACCGCACCAAATTAAATTTCCACACGACCAATCTGTTTCGTTCATCCCGGGTGGATCTCGCCGGCAACTGAAATGGGGGATCGGTTACATATTAGATGTGTATAATATATCTAACTACTCAGTACACAAACGCGTTGATAGTTGGGGGTCATCTGATAGCCAACAAAATTATGCATGGATTGTAATATACACATCAATAATTTTATTGGATATGTGTTTAAGAGACAATGCATAGATAAAAATCACTTGATTTGTGCATTGGTATCTTATTGTAAACGCGTTTCCTGTTTTTTCCCTCTCTCCGTTTGTGTCCCTTTTTTCTTATTTAATTCTCTAAAAAAAAAAGATCTCCTATTTAATAGGTTTTATTAGTTTTGTATTGATATATTGTGTAAAATAAAATTTTTGATAGATTTTGTAATATAGGCTCTAACTTTGTATATTTATGTGATTTTTTCAATTATAAAATGATCATGATATGAAATTTGTTTGGACCAACTGACCATGAATGTTCAATGGTCAAACACGGGCCAATTATTTTAAAAGGACAAATAACATAAATCTCACCATTTTGAAACATAATTACATTCTCTTCCTTTTTTTCAATAAAAATTTCTCTCTCCCGATACTGACCATATACATTACTACTTATGTATCGGAACTAACCGATTTGACTATTTAAGGAAATAAAATATTTGTCTTAAATACATAACGCAATTAATGCTATATTTATGGAATTGTGGTTAATGAATTTCTTAAATTCAGTAATAGCTTTTCAATTTCAAAAATTTGAAGCATTGTATCAATTTCAACGATCAAACTTAGAGATTGAGGAATCTCGGATTGATTTCGACAATTGCATCCCCTATAATAATATACACTGCAAATCAATATTAGTTTAATATGCAACAAATTTAAACAAAATTTTTCAAAACTTGAAAACATAAAACAATGCTTAGCATTTATGTCTAATATTCATATACATAGCAATGTTATGTATATAGGCTGAAATAAACACACCTCAACTTGTCTAAAAGAGCCATATACATAATTGTATTATATATAACAGTGTTAATACATAACATATACATAACTTTGTAATGTATATGTTCTAAAAAAATAACGGTCCAACCGGTCTCAACACATATACATAACAGAATTATGTATATGAGTTGATATACATAACTTTGCTATGTAACTGTTAATGGATAACATATACATAACTTTGTAATAATGTATATTTTCTGAAATAAACAGCCTATTAGTGTTTGTTTCACCATATATACATAACAAATTTAAAGTATATGTGTTCATATGCATAATATTATTCTATATATATGGGATGAAGTAACAACAAATTCCATACATATGTATATGGTGTGACATAAAAACTCTCGACAATGTCAAATTTTATACATATACATACCTTTTTTTTTTCTTCCTCTTTTTTCTTTTCTTCCAACAATAATGATATCACCAACAACGATCCAAACTATCTTGTGCATCTTACCACGTATAAGACAAAGACATTTAGTACCATCAATACACATAGCTTCACATCTTCCATTACCAAGCATAAGGTAAAGTTATGTGTACGAATTATAGAGAGAGAAATTGTAAATATGAAATTTTTGTAATTAGTTTGGGAATTTGAAATATTGCATAATAAAAGAAAGTAAAGTTGTGATTTTTTTTTTTTTTGTAATTTTTTAATTTTAGGGTCAGCCTATGTTTTTAAATTCGGGAAACTAATGAACCTATTTTCCTAAAAAATATTTTCAAAAAAGAAAATTGATCAACCCAACATGGAAGAATTGAAAGACATTTTCCATTTTCCTTCATATCAGACACACTTAAAGTTTAAATTTTGAACCCGTCTTTGTTTGATATTATATTAAATTTGTTATTCCACTAATCAAACATGTTTCTAAAAAAAAGTCTCTTATCTATATATATATAAAAATAAAATATAAGCAAGACAAGATGCCACGTGTCAAGTTATTAAAATAGTCACGTGGTAATTTTTAAGACAATATTAAAAAATATTTTAAGACAAAGTTAAAAATATTGTAATAAAAAATTTGAATTGAAAAATTAAGTATTTGAATTTGAATAAATTATCCTTTTACAAAAAAGATTTTCATTATCTTAAAAATAGAAACTAATAATTAAAGAGTTCTAATAGATATTTACTATTTCAAACTTATCGCTTATAAAATTTAAATGTTATAAAATATATTTAAATATAATTTATTTACATATTAGGGAAAGATAAAAATTATTGATGATAGTAACAATAACGATAAATCTGCAGTTAATTTTAAAAAATATTTATAAATATTGAAAAAAAAGATAAAAATATTAATATAACTAATATTAATAATAGTAGTACACACTTACGTAGTAGTACTTATAGTTATTTTTTTAAACAGACGTGGTAGCAGTAGTACTGAATAATAATAATAATAATAATAATAATAATAATAATAATAATAATAATAATAATAATAAAAACAATAATAATAATAATAATAATAAATAAATAAATAAATTATAGCAGTGGGTAGAACATAGTTATAGTGATAGAAGAAGAAAAAAAGTGGGAACTTTTTGTTTAAAAGAAAATAACATGTGAATTAATCTTATTGATTTCAATTATTTCTCTTAATTCAAATATATACATTATAAGATAAGTATGTATTTTATTTGAAAAATTATGGATAAGGAAGAATAATAAATTGATCTTCTTTTAACTAACACATATTATATTTGAATTTGAATTTGAATTTAAATGAAATTTAAATTGAAGTAGAGTTCTATTTTCTTAATATCTCTTTAATATCTATATAACAATATAGATAACTATCTCAAACAATAATACATAGTACATTTCAAACTTATCTCTTTTAAAATTTAAATGTTATAAAATATATTTAATTATATTGTATTTACATATTAGGAAAAGATAAAAATTATTGATAATAATAATTATTATAAATATTCATTTATTTTTAAAAATATTTATAAATATTGAAGAAAAATATAAAAATATTAATATAACTAATATTAATAATAGTAGTTAGCACGTATTAGTACTTTTAGTTATTTTCTAAAGCAGACGTGGTAGTAGTAGTACATAATAATAATAATAATAATAATAATAATAATAATAATAATAATAATGATAATAATAATAATAATAATAATAATTAAAAAAAATTGTAGTAGTGGGTAGAACATATTTATAGTGATAGGAAAAAAAAAGGGGGGGGGGGGGGGGATTTTTTTAAAAGAAAATAACATGTGAATTAATCTTATTGATTTCAAATATTTCTCTTAATTCAAATATATACATTATAAGATAAGTATGTACTGTATTTGAAAAATTATTGATAATAAAAATAATAAATTGTCCTTCTTTTAATAAATACGTATTATCTTTGAATTTGAATTTAAATGAAATTTAAATTGAAGTAGAGTTCTATTTTCTTAAAATCTCTTTTATATTACGTAGTACATAGAAATAGGATAATAGTATCCTTTAAATGCACTAACTTGCCCTTTGTTATTTTTTTCTTTTCTTCTACCACCCTCTCTTTTTTCTTTTTTGTTTTTAAAACTATTTTTCGGGTGATTATTTGTCTGTTATAGGCTGAGGAATAGAGGTCAGTATAAGTTGTATTATGAACAGATGCACAATTATTTAATTGTTACAGATTTTTAGTTTGTTATTATTGAACAAATAAAAACTTTTAAATGTAATCACCTATTATGGCATTTAAATTTGAATTGGAGTGAAGTTAACTCTTAACCTCTCTATATACTCCTGCAATGATGTACACACTAAACTTTTTTTTTTTTTTTTTTACTGTTGTTGCATTCTTCATATTATTCATTTTCTTGAAACACTTTTGATTTAATTTCTTCATTTTTATATGCAGATGAGTGATGATCATATTATTGGCTATTTTTCTTTTGTATATACAAGCCCAAATTCAAGTAAGTAATTTATTATTTTAATATTATTTATTTAATTTTTGATAAAAATAATACATTTGATTATATAAATGAAAAATAAAATTATGTTTCTCTTAAGATTTTGAGTCGCATATTAGCTTTTTAAATGTTGACTTTTATTACCATTTTTATACTATTGGTTTATTAAAATAAATGTTCATATTTTTTTGTCGTATATGATACTAAAATGTTAAGTATCAAGTAATATTTATCAGATCATATTTAAAAATATAATAACATTATAATTGAAAAATTAAAGTTCAATTAATATTTAAAATACATGTTTTTCTGTATGGAATCGGTCCCCATAAACTTCTCTTAGAGTCTCTAACTTTTTTTGGGGGTAAACATTAGAGTCTCTAATTCATGCATACCAACAAACAATAATATTTACGTTTTAATTTCAAATTAATTTGCGACTGATATTTTTACGAATTTTCATTATTAATCATGTTGTACTCTTATTAAGATCTCGATGACAAGTGTGCAAAGCCAAAGTTGTTATTGTCACTACATGGATTAGTCCATCTAATAATAAATAAATAAATAATAAACAATAGTAAACAACATGTGTTAGTACTGATAAGTAGTAGTAGGGATAAATATAATAATTATAATAAATAAAAAAATTATTTAGATTGACTACAAAATTTTCTCTAATTAAAATTTATAAATTATAGAATAAATATGCATTTAATTTTAAAAAAATTAAGGATAAGATAAGAATAATAAAATGATCTTCTTATAACAAATTGATATAATATAATATTTAAATTTGAATTTAAATAGAATTTGAATGGGAATGGAATTCAAAATTCTTAATATTTCCTAAATTTATAATATTTACTACTATTTTTATAATATACATTAATAATGATAAAAATAATAGATTAAATAAAAATAAAAACATAATAATACTAAATTAACAAATAAATAAATAAATAATAAATAAACTCTTACTATTCATAAACTTTTTCCTTTTAATGTTCTAAAAAAATTCTTAAATATTAAATAAAAGATTAAAAATATTAAGATAACTAATAATATTATTATTTAGTAGTACACACGTAGTACATAGTAATAATAAAAGCAAAACATAAGCAAGACAAGATGCCACGTGTCAAGCTACTAAAATAGCAATGTGAAAATTTTTAAGACAATATTAAAAAACATTTTAAGACAAAATTAAAAATATTGTAATAAAAGTTTTGAATTGAGAAATTAAGTATTTAAATTTGAATAAATTATCCTTTTATAACAAAGATTTTCATTATCTTAAAAATAAAAACTAATAATTAAAGACTTCTAATAGATATATACTATTTCAAACTTATCTCCTATAAAATTTAAATGTTATAAAATATATTTAAATATAATCTATTTACATATTTGGGAAAGATAAAAATTATTGATGATAATAATAATAATGATAAATATGCATTTAATTTTTTAAAAATATTTATAAATATTGAAAAAATAGATAAAAATATTAATATAACTAATATTAATAATAGTAGTACACACTTAGTACTTAGTAGTACTTTTAGTTATTTTTTTAAATAGGCATGGTAGTAGTAGTACTGAATAATAATAATAATAATAATAATAATAATAATAATAATAATAATAATAAAAATAAATAAAATAAGTAAATAAATAAATTGTAGTAGTGGGTAGAACATAGCTATCGTAATAGAAGAAAAAAAAGTGGGAAATTTTTTTAAAAAGAAAATAACATGTGAATTAATCTTATTGATTTCAAATTTTCTCTTAATTTAAATATATACATTATAAAAAAAAAATATATTTTATTTAAAAAATTATGGATAAGGAAGAATAATAAATTGATCTTCTTTTAACAAATACATATTATATTTGAATTTGAATTTGAATTTAAATGAAATTTAAATTGAAGTAGAGTTCTATTTTCTTAATATCTCTTTAATATTTATATAACCAGTATTAGTGGTAGAAACAATAATACATAGTACATTTCAAACTTATCTCTTTTAAAATTTAAATGTTATAAAATATATTTAAATATATTTTATTTACATATTAGGAAAAGATAAAAAAAAATTATTGATAATAATAATAATGATAAATATGCATTTAATTTTTAAAAATATTTATATATATTGAAGAAAAAGATAAAAATATAATATCTTTAAATTGTGAATAATATAATAAAGAAAAATATAAAATTGTGTAGGGGGATATTTTTTGTAAAAAAAAATTAATTGAGGAGGGGTGGAGGTGGTGGGAGGGGTGGGAGGTGGGTGAGGGTAGAGAAAAAAATATTTTATTTTTATATTTCATTGAGAAATAATATCATGGTTGATTTTTTTTAAGATAATAGAATTTAACATATTTGAACAAACACTACAACATAAAATATTAAAAATATTATTTTTGTTATAAATGTATTTACATTATAGTAAATGTCTATCAAGATCTATAAATGTATTTACATTATAGTAAATGTCTATCAAGATCTACTTTGATATCTATTAGGATTTGAAGCATCTGTCTTTTACTCAGACGAGGAGTAAATTTCCCCTATAAATAGAGGATTTTGTTCATTGTATTCGCAATCTGATGATCTCTCATCCCTCAAGAGAAGAAATAAGATTCACTCTCTCTATTTTCTCTACTCTTCTTCTTTATTCTTCTTTATTGTTTTATAAAACGTTGTCAACACGAGACTCTGCCAAACAAGGTGAGATTATAAATCTGAAGGATTTCAAGGTTAGTAATTCTTTATGTTATCTTTCTTTTGCTACTATTAATATAATTATCATTGGATTTGAGGAAAAATAATTGGTTTGGAACCATTTATATTTTAAATTTATTCCTCAAAAATAATATTATCAAAAAGGATGATACTATGTTCGGTTCAAGTCTCATCAATTCATGCTTAAGACGCCTTTATATGGATATTGAGTTTGAATCTCAACACACCATATTGATGATACTATAATGGCTAAGGCAAAATAATGGGTGTTTAATGAAAAGTCATGAAATTCGACCCATTGAATATGCTCCATTCCATGAAGTGAATGTGGTAGCAATATATGAGAAGTCTGAAATATGACAACTTACTTTATTCTTGAGGTGTATTTAGTAGCAGTGCATAATATGTCTGAAAGAAGGCAAGTGATTAAATGCACGAATATATGCGTGGAGGGACAATATGATAATTATCATCAAAAGTGATGATATTTTCACACACTTATATGATTATAAGATATACTAGAGAAGAATTCTCTACATCATATGTATGCCTCGATTTGCTTTTGAAGTAGCAAAATCTTGAAAGAGGTTATAATCTATCATAATTTGATAGGCTTAAGGCACGATTATATTCAATTTCTGGGGAATGAGAAACTTATTAATGCAAAAGTGCACTTGATTGTGATTGTATCACAACTCACCTCCGAAAGAGGTTGAATAATTTTGAAATCTACTTCTGAAGTAGTAAATCTGAAATTTATTCATATAATAGTAAATCTGAAATTTACTAAAGCAAAAACACATATCATGGTAAACTTGGAGTTTACTAGATTAAAAGTTCATAAGTTGACATGAACAATTGTGATATCCCAAAGATGTGCATACTGAGTATTGAACATATATTGAAGAATTAGAAAATTCTTCTTGAACTTTAATGTTACTTGTTCTCATGATAAGTTGGTCCAACCAACTAATTTTGGTATTGGATCGCTCAAAATCTGAAAAGAATAAAAGGTGAATAAGGTCTCGTTCACCTATCATGTGATATGTTGAAAATATGCATCAATAAAAGATGATCACATGTACATTCATGGTCAACCTACGTTTGATATTCATAAAGTTACATGTTCAATATAAATTGAGCATAATTTTAATATTGTGTAATCAAGATAATTCATCTTGATGATGATGCTTTAGTATTGAATGCCTTCCATAAATAACTGAATCATTACTAATGAGAACAAAGTTTCATGTATTGGTATGAAATATGATATGTTGCATGCAATAGCACTTGTATGCATTAGACGAATATATTATGATTATTTCTTCCCTCTTAATTGGTTCAAGGTCGGAAACTAATTATTTCATCTAATAATTTTGATGTACGGTATACGATTAATGAATATACCATAATACACAAAGATGGTTTCCTCAAAGAAGTAAAATATGTATATTAGTTTTCCTAACATAAGGGGGAGATTATAAGCGCTATGAAATATGTTAGGAATTATCACCAGATTCTCATCCAAAAGATAATTCAAGTCAAATGTTGAAAGCATCTCATATTAAGCACAAGTGCTCTTATTATGTGTTTCTAAAGGACAAAGTCTATGCATGCGTGAAGTGTGGTAGACTAATCGGTTCCAAATGAAATAGTCCTTGAAAAATAAGGAGCAAATAATCATAATAAAAGTCAATGAGCTCTTGAAGAGCCTACGACATAACACTTTATGAAACCTTATGAGAGGTTCATGTACCTAAAAATAATGAAGTGATAAGATCTCAAAATGTTATGTCGCATTGTGAACCGATACTAAATGATATATCATTAATATCTTTGGCACAATATTGGCGCAATATTATGAAAGATTACGAGGATCTTAATTCTACTTTAATTTAAGCATGCTGACGTAGAAATATTTATCAAGTAACATGAAAGGATGCATCTTGGTAAGTATAAAACTTATTTGATTTGCAGTCCAGACACTTGAAGATGTCACTCATGAAATGTTGAATATTGTCACTTGACAAAATTTATGTGAAAACATTTAAGGATTCAAAATGTTTGAAGCATATAAAAGTTTCTATGAAACTTATTTATAATCTTTATATTGTATAAGCTTATAGCTTGAAAATCATTGGAACTCTTGGAGATTTTCAAAGCAATAGATTATTTGCTGAAATGAGAAATATACCGAATTATATTGGTTATGAAGTACCATATCTTAGTGCAAGTGGTGCACTCATGTATTTTGCAAATACTACAAGGCCCGATATAGCCTTTTCAGTCAATTGGTTAGCAAGGTATATTTTTTATCTTACTAGGAGACATCAGAATTGGATAAAACACATGATCTTGTTTTATTCTAAAGATTGCATTTCCGATATTACTGGTCATGCTGATGTTGGGTACTCATTTGACCCGCATAAATCTCGATCTCAAACATACAATGTGTACACATATGGGGATACTGTCATATCTTGGAGATATACAAAGCAGTCTATCATAGCCATCTTATCGAACCATGCGAGATTATAGCTATTCATGAAGCAAACCGACAATGTGTGTGGTTGAGGTCCATGATATACCGTATAAAGCTCGGTCTCAAATAGGCTATGTATTCATATGTGGTGGTACTGTCATATCTTGGAGATATACAATGTAATATATCGTAGCTACTTCATTGAATCATGCTGAGATAATAACTATTCATGAAGCAAGCCGAGAATGTGTATGGTTGAGGTCCATGATACATCTCATTCGAGAAAAATGTGGTGTGAAATATGATAATCTACCCACAATTTTATGCAGAGATAATTCAGCATACATAGCACATCTTAAAGGAGGATTCATAAATGGAGATAGAACGAAACACATTTTGCCAAAGCTTTAACGAAGCACATTTTGCCAAAGCTTTTCTACATACATGAGCTACAAAAGAATGATGATATTAACGTGCAACAGATTCGTTCAACTGACAATGTGACTGATTTATTCACCAAAGCTTTTCCAATTGCAACTTTCAAGAAGATGATGCACAAGATTGAGATGCAAAGGTTCAAGGATGTTCTCATTAGGGGGAGTTAATACGCGATGTACTCTTTTTCCCTTACGAGATTTTGTCCTACTGGGTTTTCCTTGTAAGATTTTTAATGAGGCAGCCGATATGCGTATTGTTAGAAATGTGTACTCTTTTTCCTTCACTAGATTTTTTTTCCTATTGGGTTTTTTATAGTAAGGTTTTAACGAGGCATATTATCTATCAAGACATTCAAGGGGAGCGTTATAAATGTATTTACATTATATTAAATGTCTATCAAGATCTATCAAGATCTACTTTGATATCTATTAGGATTTGAAGCATCTATCTTTTACCCAAACTAGAAGTAAATTTCCCCTATAAATAGAGGGTTTTGTTCATTGTATTCATAATTTGATGATCTCTCATCCCTCAAGAGAAGAAATAAGAACCAGTCTCTCTATTCTCTCTACTCTTCTTCTTTATTCTTCTTTATTGTTTTATAACAATTTTAATATTATCCGCGCATCATGTGGGTACGTAGACTAGTTTACACTAATAAGTATAATTAAGCCAAGAAGAAAGAGTTCTAGTCAGTCTCACTTCCCTTGCAATAGTAAAACCTGATTTCCCTTCTATATAATTGAGATAAATCATAATTAGTAGAATCTTCCTTACCAATTTTTTTTTTTTAAAACAAGAGTAAAATAATCAACCTCACCCAGTGAAATATGTTACCTCAGAATATAACTAAAAATAATTTCTTTTTGCATAATTCCTTCTTCAAATTCCATGTTTCTTGAAAATATGGATCATCACACTGTGCAATAAGACTATTACAATTGATGAAATGTGGAAGCATGAAAATCATCATTCATTTTCATGAGCCACAATTGCTAGTGAGAATTTTTCGATACACATGCGATTATTAAAAGTGCAAACAGTATTTTCATCTTGTTACACAAGTAATTTATGCCCGGCAAGAACTTGCTTACATTGTTTGTCTCAAGATGAGAGGTTGACAGTTGACAACTAATGTAAAATTAGTCAATTAATGATGTTATTTCTTGAATAATGGCCTACTTAATTAAACCTTTATGGATTTTCCTTTGTGAAATTAAGAGTAAATTTTCTCATAAAAGTAACCTGTTTTTTGTGCTTCAATTTTATCTATCTCCCATACGTTCAGTTAAGGGAATTATACTTTTGTTACAATATTACAAAGGTCAGTTGAAGTAGAATATAATCTTGAAAGAGTAAAAGCAATTTGCATCTTTAAAAAAGGCTAAGAATAGATTCTTTAGGCATCCCTTCTGTATTGATTCGATCTTTAAGCTGCAAAATTAAACCCTTACCATAATGGTGGTTTTGATTTTGCAAAATAAAAAATGGAAAAAATTGCAAAATTACATGAAAAAAATGATAAAATCAAAAAAATAAAGAAAACCGAACATTTCCTATCCAAGATAGGTAGTTAAGTAATGGTACTGTAAAAACATTATATCATTGTAAACAATAAAATTGTATCAAATTTAAAATCCATACAAAATTTGGATTATATTAAATTCAAAATATATTAGTCTCAAATAAATATTGCGGATTAATATAATTGGATTTATTATTTAAGTCCAAACATATATGAATTTAATTAAAGTTCAATTTTTATTGGGCTATAAAATAAGGAGCCCACTTTGCTAAGCCCAAAATATTGTCATATTCTAGAGGCCCAAATAAGCACCACGTGTCAAGTAATGTGGCATGCCAAGTCAAGTGAAGAAGCCAATAGAATCGTGCCACGTGTCAAAATGATGCAGCAGACCTATGAAATAAAAGCCCATAAAAAGGCGCCACATCACTTAAAGCTGATTGGTCAAAGGAAATCCATATTCATCATGATTCTTCCTATCCTACAACTATAAATAGTGATCTCATAATTCAGAGAACAACCCCAGATCTCTAAAAAGTAGCAAGAGAAAGCTTGTGGATCAAACGCCGCAATTTCTCTAAAAAGCTTAAGCATTCAAATCAAGTTCATCAAGATTCAAGATCAAGACCGCAATATTCAAGAACAAGCTCAAAAGCCCTTGAATTCAAGAACAAGTCAAGATCAAATCCCTCAAATCAACAAATCAAGTTCAAATTCAAGATCAAGCTTCAAGACCTTGAATTTATATTTGAAAAGGCGAATCAGAGGACTCATAGAGATTGTAACACTCGCATTGAAATCAATAAATCGATTGTTGCAATATTTTTCTTGTCTCGATTATTTATTTTTTGGCCTCAAAATTTTATTGTCCAACAAATTCTGGCATGCCCAATGGGACAATCTCTACCTCTCATCTCAACTTTTCATACTTCAAAGTTTAAAAATAATGAAATGACTTCCAAGAAGGTCAATTCTCAATCAACTACTTCCAAGGATGTAGATTCAAAGTTCTCTGCTGAAGTAGAAAGCATCCTTGGTGTTACTTTTGAAAGCCTGGGAGCTGTCACAAGAAGCAAGGCAGGCTTGCAAGGACAACAAACACATCCAGTGTCGTCCCCTCCAGCTCTAAATTTTAGATCTTCAACCTCGAACGGAACGAAGTCTAATGCAAGTGCTTCAGAAGACGGAAATAGTGTGGCAGAATCACAGAAAAAGACTCTAGCTCTACGTGAGCATTCCGGTTCCAAATACTCTGGAGCCAAGAACGATGGTCGTTCAACAAATGCGTCATCTCCACTTACACCACATAAGCTAAGTACTTCAAAAATCAACTTATGTGATAATCCGTGTTACTTTCCAATATCTCCATTGATCATGCAAGCAATGGTAACTGATGCCTCATCTATGAAGGAGCAGCTTGCAAATCTGACAAAGGAAATTGAAGGCCTGACCAACTATGTTCAGAATCAAGAGTCTAGGATTGATAAGATAGTGGATAGAGTGGAAGGCTTGATAGACGGAGAATCCAGCCATGCACTGGGAAAATCTTCAGAGGTTCATGAGATAGAAAATCCTATAAAACAAACACCATCGACTAAAAAGGTGCAAGTTTCTGCTGAGGGAATGATCCCGATTGGGCAATTGAGGGAATTTATTGAAGGAACCCTCAAAGACAAGTATGATGTTGTCACCAAGTTATTTCTCACATATGCTAAACCCTACATTGCGATGATAGATAGCCTCAAAATGTTTGTCGGCTATCAACCCCCTAAATTTCAACAATTTGAGGGCAAAGGGAACCCAAAATAGCATGTCGTACACTTTGTTGAGACATGTAATAATGTTGGAACTTACGGTGACTATATTTTTAAACAGTTTGTTCTTTCCCTAAAGGAAAATGCCTTTTATTGGTATACGGATCTCGAACCCAACTCCATCGATAGTTGGGAGCAATAGGAACATGAGTTCCTGAATCGTTTTTATAGCACAAGGCGTACAGTAAGCATGGTAGAGCTCACAAATACTCGACAAAGAAAGGACGAACCAGTCATTGACTTCATCAATCGGTAGAGAAATGCTAGCCTAAACTATAAAGATAAGCTCAGCGAAGCTTCTGCAATAGAGATGTGCATCTAAGGAATGCATTGGGGGCTTCTCTATATCTTGCAAGGCATTAAGCCAAAATCCTTTGAAGAGTTAGCTACTCGTGCTCACGACATGGAGTTAAGCATGTCTTCTGTTGGAAAAGAAGAAGCGCTTATCCATGACCCTCGAAGGGGAAAGGATAAGCAAGAACCCAAGAGATGAGGTAAGTTTGCCCTAAAAATGATAATAAAGAATCCATGAATATTGACGTGTCTCCTATGAAAGTCACCACAAAGGTGAGCAAGAAGTAAAGTGTAAAGACGACTTCTGGAGCACGTCCAAATCAAAAAATGTTAAAGGAGATGTAAGAAAAGGAATATCCCTTCCTTGATTCTAATGTTGCTGAGATTTTTGATGAACTCCTTCAACATAAGCTCATCTAACTCCTAGATATAAAGTGTCCCAACAAAGCCGGAAGGACCAATGACCTTAATTATTGCAAATATCATAGGCTTATAAGTCACCCTCTGGATAAATGCTTTGTCTTTAAAGATAAAGTTATGCAACTGGCAAAAGAGAAGAATTTTTTTTTCGACGATGAGACAGCCAGTTCTCATCAAATCTCTATCACTTTTGGCTCGCTCGACCCGGTTAAAATTTGTGTCAAAGAGAATAATGAAGAGATATTAGAGCCTGACAGGTCTTCGGTTGACGAAGACGATGATGAAGGTTGGACTCTAATGACTAGATGTAGACGCAAGAAGATGAGTCTGCGAAAGGAGACGTACGAGAAGCTAATCGAAAGGAGAGTGGTGAAGAAACTAAGGAAATAGAAGTTGGTTGAACTTCCAAAAAATACAAGGGTGACGAATCTTGACAATCAGAAACTCGGCGTCTGGTGACTTTAGAGGAATTCTTACAGAGTTGGTTCCTCAATAAGACTGCCCAAGTCAACCTTGAGGTGTCTTGTTTTAATACCACCAAAGGGGTGGCAAAGGGTGAGAATCTACCCATAGAAGTTCCTTCATCTTCTGAAAGATTGACTGAAACTCTTGGCGAAGAGGCACGTGTGTGTGATACAAAAATCACATTCACAAATAACAATATTCTGCTTGGTGAGACCCTAGATAACCGTCCCTTATACTTGGTCGGTCAAATTCTTGGAAAGAAGATCAATAGAATCTTGATAGATGAAGGATCTAGAGTCAATATCCTGCCTATCCGTACGATGAAGGAGCTTGGCATCGCTACTAGCGAACTGGACGAAAGCCATATAATGATCCAAGGCTTCAACCAAGGGGGCCAAAGGGCTATGGAATGTATCAAGTTGGGGATTAGTATGGATGATTTTCAATCAAACCCATTGATGCATGTGATCGATGCCAAAACTTCATACAGTGTATTGCTTGGTAGGCCTTGGGTGTACGGGAACAAAATTATCTCATTCTCTTACTATCAATGCTTGGAGTACCTCAAAAACAAAGTAGAAAGAATGATAGTCGTCGATGACAAGCCATTCACTGAAGCTGAGTCATATTTTGCCGATACAAAATCTACTTAAAGAATCATATTATAGATGAAAAAAGGATTGAAGATGTCACCAAGACCAAGTGTGACGATCTTGCATCTAAGAAGGTCGCGGTGACTATCAAAAAATTCACCAACAGGAAGCCCTTCTTCACTTCGAATAAAGAAAGCATCGCTCCTACAAAAAAGAAGGCAGCTCCTGTTCTTCGCTATGTGCCAAAGGTAAAGAAAGAGGAAGATCACTCACCTGATGCCCAAGATAATGTGCTAAAGGGGCTAACTTTACCTATCATAAAGATTGATGCAATAAATCCATCCTCAAGGCCACTTGGGGAATCTATGGCTCAAAATCCGCCACTAGATATGGCACTCCCTACGAAGCGTACAAAAGAGGGCTTTGATCCAAATGCATACAAGCTATTTGTAAAGGCTGGATACAATCCTAATGAGCCATCAAGGTTGGGCAAACTTCCATCGGAGGGTAACACCAGGCAAGCACGTGAAGGGATAGGATACACACAGCCACCTCCAATTCGCATCTTCATAAGAAGGGCAGTCAGTAATTATATCACCGTGGAAGAAGAATCCACTGCCGCTAATAAAATACCCTCCGTATTTGATCGACTTGGAGAATCAACCGCAAGAACTTCTGTGTTCGAAAGGTTGGGTCCTATAAATAAGAAGAAAAATAACAAGCATCAAAGAAGTCGTCAAACAAAGATGCAACACTCTTCATTTAAAATCTATAAGGATTTCCAAAGTTTGATTCCTTATAGAATGAAGCGACAGACGGAAATGGTAGTTTCATGCAACGAGGTGTTAAAAGCGAAGGGCATACTGTGGTTTATACCAAGCAATGCGAAAAAGATGAAGAGATTTTTGGCTCCTCATATCATGTTATGACCCAGAACAAGAAAGACGTCTCTTCTCAAATAAAGGTTGATGAAGAGATAGAAAATGCCTTTTGATGTTATCATATATCCGTCAATGACGATGACCCTCAAGAGGAGAAAGATGCTGGAGATGCTCCATCGCAACTTGAAGAAAGAGTAAAGACCACAATAGATCCCTTAAAGGAAGTTAATCTTGGAATCGATGAAGAACCAAGACCAACTTACCTGAGTGTTTCTCTAGAAGCAGGGGAGAAAATCGTTTATATGGATATACTTAAAGAATATATGGATGTCTTCGCCTGGAGCTATAAGGAAATGTCTGGCTTAGATCCAAAAGTAGCGGTCCATCAGTTGGCAGTCAAGAATGGTGCCCATCCTGTTAAGCAAGCCCAAAGATGCTTTAGGTCGGAGTTGGTTCCACTGATCGAAAATGAAGTTAACAAACTTATTGAAGCTGGCTTTATTCGTGAAGTCAAATATCCTACGTTGAGTTCAAGTATTATTCTAGTACGAAAAAAGAATGGCCAAATTTGAGTTTGTGTCGAATTTCGAGATCTCAACAACGCATACCCTAAGGATGATTTTCCAATCCCCATACCAGAGTTAATGATTGATGCCACCATTGGTTATGAGATAATGTCCTTCATGGATGGTTCATCCGGCTACAATCAAATCCGTGTGGCGCCAAAGGATAAAGAACTCACTACATTTCGTACGCCTAAAGGTATTTATTGCTACAAGTTGATGCCTTTTGGTTTGAAGAACGCTGGCGCCACTTATCAAAAGGCTATGCAGAACATCTTTGACGGCCTGCTCCATAAAAATGTTGAATGCTATGTGGATGATCTAGTGGTGAAGTCAAGAAAGAGAGATGACCACTTAAAAGACCTAAGAATGGTATTCGAGTTACTTTGAAGATATCAACTTAAGATGAATCCATTGAAGTGTGCCTTTGGAGTTACTTCAGAAAAATTTCTTGGCTTCATTGTGCGACACTGAGGAATTAAAATTGACCAAGCTAAGATTGATGCAATTTTGAAGATGCTCCAGCCTGAGGATATTCATGAGTTAAAAAGCCTTCAAGGAAGGTTAGTATATTTAAGGAGGTTCATCTCAAACCTGGCTGGAAAATGTCAACCATTTAGTCTTCTTATGAATAAAGACACTCCCTTCGAATGGGACCAAGCTTGTAGTAATGCCTTTGAGAGTATCAAATCATACTTAATGAAACCTCCAGTTCTTGCGGCACCCATACCTGGGAAGCCGTTGATACTCTACGTCGCGGCACAAAAAAGGTCGGTTGGAGCACTACTGGCTCAAGAAAATAGTGAAGGCAAAGAAAACTCTCTATACTATTTGAGCAGAATGATGACACCAAATGAGCTAAAGTATTCTCCAATTGAAAAGTTATATTTGGCATTGGCCTTCTCAATTCAAAAGATGAAACACTACTTTCAAGCTCATAAGGTTCGTCTCGTGTCTAGGGCAAATCCCATCAAGTTTGTAATGTCGAAACCTATCCTTAGTGATCGACTTGCAAAATGGTACCTTCAATTTCAACAGTTTGAGATTGTGTATGTTCTCCAAAAGGCCATAAAGGGACAAACATTGGCTGACTTTTTAGAAGGCCACCCGATACCTGATGATTGAGAACTGAGCGATGAACTTCCTGATGAAGATGCAATGTTCATTAAAGCAAGACCCCATGGAAGATGTACTTTGATGGTGCCGCACATTGAGATGGAGCTGGTGCCGGAGTGGTATTCGTCACTCCACAAGAAGAGGTTATCCCATACTCTTTTACCCTAATAAATTGTTGCTCTAATAATTTTGCTGAATATCAAGTTTTAATACTTGGACTTGAGATGGCAGTGGATATGAAACAACTGCAATTACAAGTCTTTGGTGACTTTCAATTGGTGATCAAACAGCTTTTGGGAAGTTATGAAGTCAGAAAGTCTGAGCTGCGACCATACCATGATTATGCACGAAGTTGATGGGGTGGCTTGGAGGAGTAACCCTCCAATATGTGCCAAGAAGAGAAAATAAGCAAGCTGATGCCCTAGCTACTCTGGCCTCAACCCAAACTCTTCCAAATCAGACCCAAGTTACTGTCCGCCAAGAATGGGTAGTACTGCCGTCATATGAGGATGTGGAAAATAAGATTGAATACCTCATTGTCGTGTCTGAAGCTGTAAAAGAAGATTGACGACAACCTATTATTGATTACTTATGTTATGGGATACTTCCAGAAGATCCAAGGAGAAAGACTGATATTCGTCGTCGTGCACCTCGCTTTCTTTACTACAAAGACACACTGAATAGAAGATCATTTGAAGGAGTACTTTTATGGTGTTTGGGAGAGGTAGAAGTAATTTAAGCTTTGCAAGAAGCGCACTCGGGAGTTTATGGATCACATCAGTCTGGATCGAAGCTCCATTTTCACATTAAAAGAATGGGAAATTATTGGCCAACGATGGTGAAAGATTGCTTGGACTATCCGAGAAGATGCAAAGCTTGCCAATTCCATGCAAATTTCATACATCAACCTCTAGAGGTGCTACATCCAACTGTAGTCTTACCTCGCTCTCGATTTCAATCAGCCACAAGTTGCTATTGTTATCTTGCAAGTCTGTGCAGGTACAAGAAAAAAAGGCTACGCTTATGGGTATTTATAGGTACGATAAGGCGGCCTATGTTACCTTGTTATCTTTAAATTGGGAAAAGTTCAGAGGAGTTTTAGTAAAAAAAAAAAGGAAAAGGAACTGACCAATGCTAGTTAAATTAAGGGCAAATTGATCTCCTAAAAGAAATAAAATTGACAATGTCGGTGAAAGATTCCTGATTATATCTAATTTGGCAAAGAAACAAAAGGAAGTATATGATTATTAACCAAAGTAAAGGTCAAACGACCTTTTTATTGCGTGCAGCTACACGTGAGGATGATATATGATAATAATAATGAATAATTTTCACAAAGTGTTCAGGGGATTCCTTATTTGATTCCAAAGTTCAAACCATTCTTTTTCCATGTGATATGCACTAATTCATGTATCTCTACATATGAATAAGTATTATTTCTTCACTTCAAGCCCAGTCCTTCAAACAAATACTCGACAAGTCTTGAAGTAGAGGTACTTTGTAAGCAATAAAATTGCATCAAATTTAAAATCCATACAAATTTGGATTAGATTAAATTCAAAATATATTAGTTTCAAATAAATATTGCGGATTAATATAATTGAATCAATTACTTAAGTCGAAACATATATGGATTTAATTAAAGTCCAATTTTTATTGGGCTAGCCCATTGATTTGGGCTATAAAATAAGGAGCCCACTTTGCTAAGCCCAAAATATTGTCATATTCTAGAGGCCCAAATAAGCGCCACGTGTCAAGTAACGTGGCATGCCAAGTCAAGTAAAGAAGCCAATAGGATCGTGCCACGTGTCGAAATGATGCAGCAGGCCCATGAAATAAAAGCCCATAAAAAGGCGCTACATCACTTAAAGCTGATTAGTCATAGGAAGTCCATATTCATCATGCTTCTTCCTTTCCTATAACTATAAATAGGGATCTCATAATTCAGAGAACACCCCCAGATCTCTAACATGTAGCAAGAGAAAGCTCGTGGATCAAACACCGCAATTTCTCTAAAAAGTTCAAGCATTCAAATCAAGTTCATGAAGATTCAAGATCAAGACCGCAATATTCAAGAACAAGCTCAAAAGCCCTTGAATTCAAGCACAAGTCAAGATTAAATCCTTCAAATCAACAAATCAAGTTTCAAGACCTTGAATTTATATTTAAAAAGGCGAATCAGAGGATTCATAGAGATTGTAACACTCATATTGAAATCAATAAATCGATTGTCGCAATATTTTTCTTGTCTCGATTATTTATTTTTCGGCCTCGAAATTTTATTGTCCAACAATCATAACTCTACCTATTATAGGACAGGTTTACTATTTACTCGAGGTTGTCAATTAATTGTCATAGCTATATGAAACTATCTTTTAATAGGAAAAGAGTCAAAAACTGTCAGTAAGAAAGGTATACTTGATCTATTTGGTTGGTTGAAGGATATTTTCGAGCAAAATATGTAATAGAGGATAAAAATTAACCTATTTTGAAGAGTTCAGCGATATATTTGACCCTTTTTTTCTTCTTTTAATGGAGTAAACAGATTTTGCAGAATTTCTTAAAATGTCAATGCACAACATTTTAGCTCTTATGTTGAAATCAAATACTACTAGTGTACTCATAATAATCACTAATACTATCGTAGAATAAAGGAATATCTCTAGCTAAGGGGGTCATGTATTATTTCTATTTCTTATTCATACAATAAGAAAAGGAAACACTATCAAAATGGATTTGAAGAAATAATTAGCGGCCTATTTATTGGACCAAAATTTTAATTAATTCTAGTATTTTCCAAATTAGAGGCTAGTAATATGATCTTGTAGAGTCTGGCTCCATCCTAGTAGCCAATAGGGTTAGGATTTATTTTTGTGTATGATATTTATTTATTTCGTCTATGTTGATTTTGTAACTGCCTAATTAATTGCTGTCTTAAAGAACAAGCTTGTAAGGAAGTAAAGTTACAGTTAAGAAGATCATTCCCATCGCGTATCACATATGTTTCCAACTTTTATTCTCTACTGTTGAAAGATATATAATAACCTTCCATATGTATTTAAAATCCCATCACGTATCACGTATGAATTCTCTAATGTTAAGAGATCTACAACTACAATCTCGTTGATTTTAGGTTGTTAAGTGGCTAGGATATACTCTCTTAGGTTATAATTATTTTCGTAAAATGAAAATGCTCATTCTTTTACGAAAGTGTTTTGAGATAATTCTTTTTTCACATAAAAATCCTTATTATATTTACATTTCGTACTTATTTGCTATAGGAGTTAATAGAATCAGTAATTCAGTACCGAAAACCCAATTCTAATGTTGTTACAATTGAGTGTTTTTGGGAACAGAATTTTAATAGGTCCAAAATCTATTATTTCCTCTGTTCATTTTTTACTTATCTACTATTGACTTGACACACAATTTAAGAAACAATAAATAATAGGGGTAATTTTATATATATCTAACCTTTGAATTTAATAAAATTTAATCCTTTGGAGGATAATGAATAGTGTTTGGTAGCAAGGATAAAATGAAAAATTGATAATAAATAAATTAATGATGTAATTTTAATTTTAATATAGGGGTGTACCAAACTAACACTGGCCACTAATGGAATCAGGCATGGGCTTCAAACGAAAAATGTATAACTGATTGGCTAACCAACTATTGGATCTAAATGCCTCCCATTTGGGAAACAAAGGAGAGTTGAGCCCAAAGTTTAGTCCAAAGTTCACTATCCTCCCTTTGCTAAGTTGCAAATTGCAAATCTCTTTGCGTCAGTTAAAAAAAAACTCAAAATTACCTATACACACAAGTTAAAGTTACATAATTACATTAAATCTCAAATTGGTAAAATATTTATATAAATCCCAAAATAATTACAAAAATCCCCTTATTTGATAATTTCTCTCTCCTTAATATTATACATCCAAAAAAAGGCCGTCTTTTCCTCTCTCTTTTTTCTCTCCCATTACAAATCAGTTTATCCTCCATTATTCAATCCCTTTTTTCACGCCTAAAATCAAGCAATCATACTTAGAGTTTACCATTGTAAGTTTTCAAACATTAATTGAACTTATTGATTTCATTCATTAATTTTTATTTTTTTCTGAACTTCACCAAATCAGAAAGTCATGGACTTGTTTGAGAAAACAAAGGCGCAAAAAATGGCGACGAATTATCAGAAGCTTCGAAAAATCTCAATTGGGTCATCATCATCAGCAGCAGAGCATAATGGGGTGGAACATGACACGAAAAATGAATCTTGTGAACAGAGCACAACGGCGTTTATTCAAACGATTGAATCAACGAAATCATTTACTCAATCTTCTGTAAGAATTTAAATCCTAATTATTTGATTATTTAATATTTGTTTATATTATTCTATTTTTGAAAAGGAATGATCTTGCTCCATTTAATATTTTTTTAATACTCTTTCAAAGATTCTATTTTGTAATGTCAAATTCTTTCAATATTCTTGGATCTAACTTTATGTTTCAAAGATTCTATTTTATATGTTTCAGTATTTTAGCTAACTTTATGTTTATTTTTTGTTGAAATAGGCTAGCTTTGTGGTTGCAAAGATAACTGTAATTTGTACACTAAGGCTACTCAAAAGAATAAGTGATTTGCTACGATGAAAAAAAATTACTTGTCATCGCGTCCAAAGATGTAGATTTTATCTATTATAGATTACTTTATTTAACACTCTTATATATAATGTAAGTTTTTGTATATATAGAAGAGGTTGTTTTTGTATTTAGTCGAATTATACAATTATAATCTATGAATTTTGTATAAGGTTAAATTATACATTCTGACAAGTTTATAGATAAATAATGTATAATGTTAATATTTTATATGTATGGTGTAACATTATACATTCTTGAAGTTTTTATTTGAAAGTATAAGATATAATATATCAGGCATTATACATTAGTTATTTTAGAAGACTAATGTATAATATAAGTCTAATGATATATATTTTCAATATGTTATACACTAGAAGATCTTACTACATTAGTTGTGTTTTATGTTGTATTTTACAATTAAAAAGTCTTATTTTTGTATAATTTTTCATTATACCTTCTGTCAAGCTTATAGGTAGGGATGTTCATAGATCGGTTTGAGTCGGTTATTGGTCAAAACCATAACCAAACCAACTTAGTCGATTTTTTAATTTCTAAAACCAAACCAAACAAAAAAATAACCGTCGGTTTGGTTCTTGTCGGTTTAGTTCGGTATGGTTCGATTTTTTCGATTTATAACTTTAACTAATGATAAAAGTTTAAAATTAAAAAAAATCAATCCAATCTAACATATGAGATGTTAACCGAGTTTTGTATCTCAACCGTGAAACTAAGATGTCAACTGATTGTTATACTTCGAGAAAGCTATGAATAACACCATATGAACACTTCTAAAAATATATTTTAAAACTACATTTAACAAAATGATATGATAAATCCCCCAAGATGTGAACACATAAACTTCTTATTCAACAAGGTTAAAAGAAAAAGTTAAAATTAATGATTGTCTATAGTCAAATGAATCTCAACTATAAATTTCAATATAGAACAAGATATTATTTTCACAATTAGTATCATTTGTCATTCAAAGTACGAAATTCACTTAGAATCTCATAAGGTACTATTAACTAGATGAAGAAATGACTTAATGTGTTACGACTAAAGTTAAATCATGATTAAAATATAAAGTGTAACATATTTATATTGTATTTATGAATAATACATAAATAATTATAATATATATATATATATATATATCGGTTTGGTTATTTTATTGGTTATTTTAGAGTAAAACCAAACCAAACCAAATTAGTATCGATTTTTTAAAATTCAAAATCAAACCAAACCAAATCTAACCAAATATTAATTTTTTTAATCGGTTTGGTTTGGATCGCGGTTCGGATTGGTTAAAAATCAAACCATGAACAACCTTACTTATAGGTCATACATATATAAAGTGAAAAATTTAGATGTGTAATATGACATTATACATTACTGCAGTTTATTTTTAAAATGTATAAGTTACCCTCATACTTATTCTAATGTATAATATAAGCCTGAAGATATATATTTTAATATGTTATACATTAAAAGTCCTTATAAGATGCATTTTATGCTTTATGTGGTATTATACTGTTAGAAAGTCTTATTTTTGTATAAATTTTCATTATACCTTTGTCAAGATATATAAGTCATACATGTTTAAGATGAAAAATTTAGATGTGTAGTATGACATTATACATTACTACAGTTTATTTTTTAAATGTATAAGTTGCTCTCATACATGTGAAATTGTTAGATATTTTACTTCGATTTTTTTACGAACTTCGTCAATATTCAATTTCATCGCGATCGTAGCAATCAATTTCAAAAAGTTAATACTTTTCGAAATAATAATTGCATCACTTTTATAGAATTGATAAATGATTTTCAACTCCCAAATTCCGAAATGACGCAAAAATATGGAGATGTTCATATTTTTTTTCCGAGAACTAAAGAAAGACGAAGACGGCTTTTTTTTTTCAAAAACGTCATTAAAAATGAGGAAAACTAACAGTGATATTTAAGAGTTCTTTTGAATTTAAATTTTAGTTATTTTATTTAATCATACAAAACATAATTATAGGTAATTAATGGCTTTATTTAAGGCAATGAAAAATTTTATCTGATTACTCTTTCCATGAATGTAGGAGATTATGTTTTATCATCTTACCTTAAACATATGATTAACTGTTTTATCATACATTCGAGCTATGTATGATGGACAACCGAATGTATGAGTATATTTGGAAAATTCGGGAGAGAGAAAACTAGAAGAAATTTTATGTAATTAGTTTCAATAGGTAGGAGATTTATGTTGTTTAAACTTAAAATTACCTATATATACAAGTTAAAGTTACATAATTACATTAACTATCAAATTGGTAAAGTATTTACACAAATCCCAAAATAATTACAAAAATCCCCTTATTTGGTAATTTCTCTCTCCTTAATATTATACATCTAAAAAAGACCGTCTTTTCCTCCCTCTTTTTCTCTACCATTACAAATCAGTTTATCTTCCATTATTCAATCCTTTTTTTCTCGCCTAAAATCAAGCAATCATACTTAGAGTTTACCATTGTAAGTTTTCAAACATTAATTGAACTTATTGATTTCATTCATTAATTTTTTTTTTTTTGAACTTCACCAAATCAGAAAGTCATGGACTTGTTTGAGAAAACAAAGGCGAAAAAATGGCGACGAATTATCAGAAACTTCGAAAAATCTTAATTGGGTTATCTTCATCAGCAGCAGAGCATAACGGGGTGGAACATGACACAAAAAATGAATCTTGTGAACAGAGCGCAACGGCGTTTATTCAAACGATTGAATCAACGAAATCACTTACTCAATCTTCTATAAGAATCTAAATCCTAATTATTTGATTATTTAATATTTGTTTATATTATTCTATTTTTGAAAAGGAATGATCTTGCTCCGTTTTATATTTTTTAATACTCTTTCAAAGATTCTATTTTGTAATATCATATTCTTCCAATATTCTTGGATCTAACTTTATGTTTCAAAGATTCTTTTATATGTTTCAGTATTTTAGCTAAATTTATGTTTGTTTTTTGTTGAAATAGGCTAGCTTTGTGGTTGCAAAGATAACTGTAATTTGTACACCGAGGCTACTCAAAAGAATAAGTGATTTGCTACGATGGAAAAAAATTACTTGTCATCTCGTCCAAAGATATAGATTTTATACATTATGCATTACTTTATTTAACACACCTATGTATAATGTAAGTTTTTGTATAAATAGAAGAGGTTGTTTTTGTATTTAGTCGAATTATACAATTATAATCTATAAATTTTATATAAGGTTACATTATACATTCTGACAAGTTTATAGATAAATAATGTATAATGTTAATATTTTATTTGTATGGTGTAACATTATACATTCTTGAAGTTTTTATTTGAAAGTATAAGATATAATATATCAGGCATTATACAATAGTTATATTAGAAAACTAATGTATAATATACGTCTAATGATATATATTTTCAATATGTTATACACTAGAAGTTCTTATTACATTAGTTGTGTTTTATGTTATAATTTACCGTTAAAAAGTCTTATTTTTGTATAATTTTTCATTATACCTTCTGTCAAGCTTATAGGTCATACATGTTTAAAGTGGAAAATTTAGATGTGTAATATGACATTATACATTACTGCAGTTTATTTTTAAAATGTATAAGTTGCCCTTATACTTATTCTAATGTATAATATAAGCCCGAAGATATATATTTTAATATGTTATACATTAAAAGTCCTTATAAGATGCATTTTATGTTTATGTGGTACTATACTGTTAGAAAGTCTTATTTTTGTATAAATTTTCATTATACCTTCTGTCAAGATATATAAGTCATACATGTTTAAGGTGAAAAATTTAGATGTGTAGTATGACATTATACATTACTACAGTTTATCTTTTAAATGTATAAGTTGTCCTCATACATGTGAAATTGTTGTGTATTTTACTTCGATTTTTTTACGAACTTCGTCAATATTCAATTTCATCGCGATCGTAGCAATCAATTTCAAAAAGTTAATA
The DNA here is from genome assembly GCF_002878395.1 of Capsicum annuum. NCBI lineage: Eukaryota > Viridiplantae > Streptophyta > Magnoliopsida > Solanales > Solanaceae > Capsicum > Capsicum annuum. Next base: position 199,137,529 of record NC_061114.1, read on the forward strand.
CTTTTCGAAATAATAATTGCATCACTTTTATAGAATTGATAAATGATTTTCAACTCCCAAATTCCGAAATGACACAACAATATGGGGATGTTCATATTTTTTCTGAGAACTGAAGAAAGACGAAGATGACTTTATTTTTTCAAAAACGTCATTAAAAATGAGGAAAACTAACAGTGATGTTTAAGAGTTTTTTTGAATTTAAATTTCAGTTATTTTATTTAATCATACAAAACATAATTATAGGTAATTAGTGGCTTTATTTAAGAGAATGAAAATTTTTATCTGATTACTCTTTCCATGAATGTAGGAGATTGTGTTTTATTATCTTACCTTAAATATATGATTAACTGTTTTATCATACATTCGAGCTACGTATGATGGGCAGTCAAATGTAAGAGTATATTTGGAAAATTCGGGAGAGAGAAAACTAGAAGGGATTTTATGTAATTAGTTTCAATAGGTAGGAGATTTATGTTGTTTAAACTAAAAATTACCTATATACACAAGTTAAAGTTACATAATTACATTAAATCTCAAATTGGTAAAATATTTACACAAATCCCAAAATAATTACAAAAATCCCCTTATTTGGAAATATCTCTCTCCTTAATATTATTACATCCAAAAAAGGCCATATTTTCCTCCTTTTTTTTCTCTCCCATTACAAATCAGTTTATCCTCCATTATTCAATCCTTTTTTTCACGCCTAAAATCAAGCAATCATACTTAGAGTTTACCATTGTAAGTTTTCAAACATTAATTGAACTTATTGATTTCATTCATTAATTTTTTTTTTTTTGAACTTCACCAAATCAGAAAGTCATGGACTTGTTTGAGAAAACAAAGGCGAAAAAAATGGCGACGAACTATCAGAAGCTTCGAAAAATCTCAATTGGGTCATCATCAGCAGCAGCAGAGCACAATGGGGTGGAACATGACACGAAAAATGAATCTTGTGACCAGAGCACAACGACGTTAATTCAAACGATTGAATCAACGAAATCATTTACTCAATCTTCTGTAAGAATCTAAATCCTAATTATTTGATTATTTAATATTTGTTTATATTATTCTATTTTTGAAAAGGAATGATCTTGCTCCATTTTATATTTTTTTAATACTCTTTCAAAGATTCTATTTTGTAATATCAAATTCTTTCAATATTCTTGGATCTAACTTTATGTTTTAAAGATTCTCTTTTATATGTTTCAGTATTTTGTCTAACTTTATGTTTGTTTTTTGTTGAAATAGGCTAGTTTTGTGGTTGCAAAGATAACTGTAATTTGTACACTGAGGCTACTCAAAAGAGTAAGTGATTTGCTACGATAAAAAAAAATTACTTGTCATCGCGTTCAAAGATGTAGATTTTATACATTATACATTACTTTATTTAACACATATAGAAGAGGTTGTTTTTGTATTTAGTCGAATTATACAATTATAATCTATGAATTTTGTATAAGGTTACATTATACATTCTGACAAGTCTATAGATAAATATTGTATAATGTTAATATTTTATATGCATGGTGTAGCATTATACATTCTTGAAGTTTTTATTTGAAAGTATAAGATATAATATATCAGGCATTATACAATAGTTATATTAGAAGACTAATGTATAATATAAATCTAATGATATATATTTTCAATATGTTATACACTAGAAGTTCTTATTACATTAGTTGTGTTTTATGTTGTATTTTACAGTTAAAAAGTCTTATTTTTGTATAATTTTTCATTATACCTTCTGTCAAGCTTATAGGTCATACATGTTTAAAGTGAAAAATTTAGATGTGTAATATGACATTATACATTACTGCAGTTTATTTTTAAAATGTATAAGTTGCCCTTATACTTATTCTATTGTATAATATAAGCCTGAAGATATATATTTTAATATGTTATACATTAAAAGTCCTTGTAAGATGCATTTTATGCTTTATGTGGTATTTTACTATTAGAAAGTCTTATTTTGTATAAATTTTCATTATGCCTTCTGTCAAGATATATAAGTCATACATGTTTTAAGGTAAAAAATTTAGATGTGTAGTATGACATTATACATTACTGCAGTTTATTTTTTAAATATATAAGTTGCCCTCATACATGTGAAATTGTTCTGTATTTTACTTCAATTTTTTTACGAACTTCGTCAATATTTAATTTCATCGCGATCGTAGCAATCAATTTCAAAAAGTTAATACTTTCCGAAATAATAATTGCATCACTTTTATAGAATTGATAAATGATTTTCAACTCCCAAATTTCGAAATGACACAACAATATGGGGATGTTCATATCTTTTTCCGAGAACTGAAGAAAGACGAAGATATCTTTTTTTTTTTCAAAAATGTCATTAAAAATGAGGAAAACTAACAGTGATGTTTAAGAGTTTTTTTGAATTTAAATTTTAGTTATTTTATTTAATCATGCAAAATATAATTATAGGTAATTAATGGCTTTATTTAAGGGAATGAAATTTTTTATCTGATTACTCTTTCTATGAATGTAGGAGATTATGTTTTATCATCTTACCTTAAATATAGAATGAACTGTTTTATCATACATTCGGGCTATGTATGATGGGCAGCCGAATGTATGAGTATATTTGGAAAATTCGGGAGAGAGAAAACTAGAAGGGATTTTATGTAATTAGTTTCAATAGGTAGGGGGTTTATGTTGTTTACCCAAAAAAAAACCTTTTTAACTTTCTAAATTGATCTATTTTTTAACAATATCTTCAAACTTTTGATTTTTTCTATCACCCCCAATTTTTTCGTATTATTCTCTCTACCCCCTTCAGACTTTTTCTAAAGGAAATGAAAGAACTTTTTTTCACAGCAAAAAAAAAAGAAGTTAAATGAAGTTATTGAGTTTGGAGGTGTACTATATAGATGGTATAGTTAGTTTAAATAGTTTTTAAGGTTATTGCTTAGGGGTCGTTTGGTAGAGTGTATAAGAATAATGCAAAATATGGTGTGTTAGTAATGCTTATATTAGTTATGCTTGCATTAGTTATATTTGTATTTTTCATATCCAGTGTTTGGTTTTGATGTATTAAAAATAACATGAATTAAATCATTTTTAGAAAAAAAAAATTCTTACAAATATCCTCCATATATATGTCGGAAAGGAAGCGAAATTTTTTTCCAGGTATAATAGTGTCTTTAATTATGTTAATGCATGCATTAGATCCATTGCATTGCTAATACAATGGATTTTGAGGTATTAGTAATACACATCAAAATACACAATAGAGTGTATACATAGGACGAAAAAGTATACCAAACAAGGTATTAATAGTACACATTAAACTAAGGCATGCATTAACTTTTCAATACACTCTACCAAATGATCCCTCATTGTTTCCCTGGTCATGTGGCTTGGCCCAGCCCTAAACTCCAATGAGGAACAAAGTTAGAATTTTAGACGAGAGGATTTAAAAAAGAGAAAAATACCTCAAGAAAGACTTGAAATACCTCTAGAAAGACTCAAAATTGTAATAATGGACTATACATTAAGTCCTTTGCAGGGGCGGACCCACATGTATTGGTGAGGGTGCACGTGCACCCATTAACGTAAAAAAAAATTGTGTGTATATATGTGTATATACCTTGAGAAATTGGAATATATATAATAGTGCACCCATAGTTGACAGGTAGTGCACCTTCGCGCGCTGACTGAAGCCAACGCTTCCATCCATGTGATCAGGAGTCGATTCCCAGGAACAATACAATATTTTCGCTTTTATCTTCATTTCTTCAGATTGCTTATTACCAAATTTATAACAAAAATTGATGAAATGGAGATTCGAACCGTGACCACTCCCTAAGGTGCACTCCCCTTCACCATTGACCTACCACAACTAATTATTAAAAATTGTTAAAAATAAACTTCATATTATAAGAAAGTAAAGTTATTATCTTAGAACTCCTATTCGTTCTATATAATTATTTTGCATTATTATTCATGTCTTTGGCGATCAATTGAATATGATAATATCCCTTAATCGACACTGAAAGTTTTTTTAATGTCTTAAGATAATATTGGTGCACCACAATATTATCAAAAGCAATAAGCGTAAAAAAACTTCAAGGTCTATTGTGTTTAAGCACAAAGTACAAATAAAGTGTGAGATTTAACCCAAAAAAAGCATAAAAGGAGAAAAGCTATAAATATATGTCTAGTCCAAGACTAATAATATAAGTATGAATGACAAATATATGAACAAAAAAATTAATTTTTTTGATAAAGTGAAATATCAATTGTTTAGCATTCGTCTATTCAAAAAGCCTCATTAACAAGGAAAAATATGTATTAAAAATTAGAACCTAAGCTGCACATTAAGCGAGGCGAGCGCTCAACACATTTTGAGTCTCGCTTCGAGGCTTATGCGCGCCTTTGACAATACTGGTGCACCCACAGACTTCAAATCCTGGGTTCACCTCTGGTCCTTTGGGTGCTGATCAATTACAGCTCATATTATGTTAAAGGGATTCAAAACTTAATGTTTATATAGAAATAAATATATTGACTTTATATATATATATATATATATATATATATATATATATTATGTAATTTTTTGACAAAAGAAATTCTGTTGAACCCTCTTGCAAGTTTCACCCCGTAGTTCTAACCCAGACAACAATGGCTAGTTGATAGGATCATAAATTATGATTTGTCTTTGATGCAAAGGAAGAATGCGATGGGAGGGAAATAGTCACAACCTTTGTCCAGCTATTCTACACTCTCATTTGATTGTCGGTCAAATATGTACTTTTAGATAGGTTGATCTTAGTAAGTCGAGAATGTAATAATAACTATATATCAGGCAATTGAGATTCAATAGATTGAAGGAGAGACATTTTTAACCCAAAATCAACATTAAGGCAATTATAATCGAATAGATAGAAAGATGACAAATTTATACCATTTTCAATATGTTGGAGATGTTTTTAACCTTTTTTTAATTCAATAGAGAGAATTACCTATTTTTGACTTTCAAATAATTTGATAATGTAAGAAAATATTTTTATTATTAATTTATATAATTTAAACTCGTGGGAAAAAGTGGTTAGTGATTCGCACAAATGCCTTTATTTTGGAATCGTATTTAATTTTTACTCAAATATGTCTCTTGAAGTAATAAATAAGTGGGTAAAAATATACTTGATGAGAAACAAGAAACAATTTTGCACAGAAAAAGGTTTATATTTTTATATCACAATAACTTGTAGGTTATGCTATAAAACACATAACAAGTTATGTTGTATGTCATAAGAACGCAATGTATCTTAAAAAGAGAGAGGGAGAGAGAGAAAAACACACAGACTCGCACATATACTCTACCATACCACATTGTTATTTTTTCAATGTTTTCGGGTACAAAAATTTGTATTTAGGCCCAATAACTTCAACACAAGTTCAAGTATAAAACCAAGAACACCTATGAAGTTATTTAACACCTTCAACACAAGATTAAGAATAATCTATCCAAGAAGTGTGTTAAATTTTAAAAATAAGATGAAACAAAATTTTTAAGGCCAAGTCCTCCGACTTCACAGAATGTCCTTAAGGAATAATTTCCTTCACTGTACCCGAGTTTATGGAATCTTCCTCCCAGGATAAAATGATCTTCAATCTAATAATAGCGGTACCTCAAATTGTAGGATTCCTCGAACTCACTCAGCGGCTAATGATCACACAGAGTTTTTGTAAGAAAGAAGAGTGTTGTCAAAAATCATGTTCATCCTGATGATACATCAGGTATTTATAGACTTTATGTGTCCTTTCAGAAAGGATGACATTAGTTCAGCAAAAAGGCACCCATGTATCTGCTCCCGCAGGTCACGCTATTGCGCGAACCAGTGTGCCTTTTGCCTCGAGGGGTCGCATCCCTTCGAGATGCGTTGCGTATGTTTTGACATGGCATCCGAAATGTGCCCTCCAAGTCCAAGTCCAAGCTAGCAACGACGACGACGACGCGAGACACCTCTTGATTTTTGCCTCACTTACCATGTGGAGTAAATGTTCCTTATTAAAAATACTTGAAAGTTCCCTTCTCCCACCAATGTGGGAGAATTAGTGGACTTTTTATTTTTTAGTACACTTTTAATTTTAGTGTGGACTCATTTTTTCTCCATTTTTCATTCATACACACCTTGAACCCAACACACATTAGCTACTAATTTTCTGTAAAATAATACAGAACATGTCTTAAAAGGCATAACTTCATAATCTAAACACTATAATAAATTCTTAAAAATGCTATACAACTTATGTCGCATAACTTAAGTTATATAGAACTAGGTAACTTGATCGTGCTTCGCGCGATCATAAAATATTTATTAAATTTATGAAAGATCTTTAATATTACATGAACATTAAAAGTAATGAAACATAAATTTTTTAAGAACTAAAAAACATTGAAATATATTTTTTTCCTTGAGCCGGGGATCTACCGAAAACAACCTACTTAACAAATATCATATTAAACCTATATATATCATTTCTCATTTGAACTCTAGCAAGAACACATCATAGATTTTCATTTCAAAAAGAGAATTTAAATGCTGTTTTTTTTTCGACAGAAAAGAATTTCGTTAAATCTTTTTATAATGAGATTTCCTGACATCCCAATATTATGTCTACATAGTCACATTAGTCTTATTTAAGATCAAAAGATTAGGAGATGATCAAGGACAAGAAATTTAACATCTCCATAAAATTTCTAAATGCAACTGATCTAGACCCTCCTAGTAACAACATCATGCATGACATCGGCAAGATGAGGAACTGTCCGAGAACTAAGACCTGCCATGCTAATTCTCCCATCGGATTTCATGTAAGTATGATACTCCCTAGTCACGAAGAAAACTTGCTTGGCATTCGATCCCGCGAAAATAAACATTCCAATTTGCTTGATGTTGTGACTCCAATCTCCTGGTGTACCTCGAACTTGCATGGCATCAAAGAGTTTTTGGCGCGTGCTAATAATTTGTTCAGTCATTGCTTTCAGCTTATCTATCCATTCATCCTACATTTGTCTATCCTTGAGTATAGTAGCAACAATAGATGCACTATGAATTGGTGGATTTGGTACATTGTCCCTGTAACCAGCTTTAGCTGGCTTTCGACCTTGCTTGCAACATTACTATCTTTGAAAACAATGCTAAAGGCACCAACACACTCTCCATAAAGTCCCAACAATTGTAAAACATACAGTGGTCACCCTATCTCTTGAATGGCACGGTTGTCAGCACCAAATATAAGCTTTGTACTCAGTTTGTTAAAATTCACTAGTCCAGTAATTGCGATATATTCCTTCACTTGAGACGTGTCATGGACAAGCATTTGTTCAGCTCGTATCACCACATTAAGAACAAAGGGCTTTCCATCCTTAGTTCGATATGCGCCAATCCCCAAATTCACTTTCAGTAGGCTGGTATTTTTGTTATAAGCAACTGTTACCCATAAGATGGGATCTTCAGGAGCGCGAACAACATGGGCAAATCCAGAATTGGAGGAATCTGCCATTGGAAAATAATGATTAAATATCCTTGGGTTTTCAGAGACGTTCGTTCTAAGATGTGATTTTAGAGGAATTTATGAAGGTGAGATTAGTACATCCTTTTTTATCATTGATAAAAAGTGTGAAATATTCATTGGGGTTGCGTGCAACGCGCTATTTGTAACACTATGACACAGTGGGCGGTTCAAAACAGAAATTTAAACATTGAAATATTTTGATGGAAGAACACCACTAAATAAAGTTAAATAAGTACCTAAAATGGAGTTTTTGAAGCTTATGATGAGCCATTCATTTGAGAGGATAGATCCAAGCCACCTTTTATTCTTTCGTCACCATGACAGGATTTATGAACTCCAATGACAATAAATTGTCCATCTCAAAAAGGGTGACAAGCAATTGTTTAGAAAAAGGGAATGAAATTAAAAAAATGTATCTAAATATTTAAGTAAGATTGAATATGATGCCCGTACGGGGATAGGTGAATGAAACATATAAAGGTTATTTTGGAGAATTTTTTTTTATCAGAGGCAAATGAAATTTTTTTTTTCTGTATCTTCTTTCTCAAGTATCACCTTTTGGTGATGCAAGTTTCTGGAAAATAATCGTGGAGACTTTCATCTCCATCGAATCTCTAACAATTAAATTCCAAAAAAGAAATGGAAGAAAGGGATTTCAAGTGCACCATTATACATTCATAACAAACTTTATTCGAACAATCAATTTTAAAACTCAAACAGAGCGAACTCATAATAATTGCAAACATGGTTGAGAGAGCAAAAAGATACAAAACCATATGAAAACTTTAAGTTCATACCAAAGAGAACATCAAAATCAATAACAATAACAATTGTTCGTACTCTATGAGCCTATTTTGATGGAGTTTTAGCTTCTGACTTATAAGTCAATAGCCATAAGTTAGGAATCCCAATGTATGAGTTTTGACTCAAGTGATTTAATCTTACCCAAACATTAAAATAGTTAAAAGTTATTTTGGTTTAAAAGCACCTAATACGCAATCCAAACAGGCTCTTTGCAGGTGAATAGCTAAATTTATCACACAAAAGAAAAGTACATAAGAAAAGCAAATAATATGTAGAACATCACGAATAAATTATTTTCTTTTCCAAGGCATCCTTTCTCTTGAATAGGAATCTACAAAGTTGTGATTGGATCCCACTTTTCGCACCAACTTTCATGAACTTATTTGATTTCTATATTCTATAATGTATGTAGCTATCAAACTATTTTGGCAACCATTTTTGTGATGGTTTCAGCACATTGCGCAACTCCATATACAATAACACTGGATGTTTCACCCTTCGTGGCTGCAATGAAACTATTATTATTAGAGTTGTCATGCTGAGATTTTTCAAGAGTTATTGATTGAGAAGTTGTCCTATTCCCAAAATTGCTACATTTCCATACAGTTGGGTAAAAGTTGTTGCAGCCATACCTTTAGAAATACTTTTCCTCCCAAATAAAATCTCTTATTCTATTTTTACAGATTTAAAAAGACTAATCGACTAAATCTCAACATCAAAATAGCATCACAATGTAACAGGGAAAACTTGCATTGATAGGTAGTTCTGCAGAATAGACTTTGGACATTTGTACATCCTCAAAAACCAAGTAGGATGCAGTGGTTTCGATAAAGTAAGCTTTTCATCCTTCTTCTACTTTTCTTCTGCAATTTGTTCATTCTAATATAGAGGCAGTGTCCTTTTCCACAATACCATATTTGTCCAGCTAAAACATTATAATGTTCTAATCTGCTCAATGAAAAAAATGTGACATTAAAGAGGAATTTTTGTTAAAAAATTTATACACCCATCGTATCTTTGATGGTTCCCAAGAATCCAATATAACTACTATTATTCAATTGAAGCAGGCGGTCTAGTTTTATAAAGATGTATGAAACATCCGAAATAACATAAAACAAAACCTAAGAATCTCAAAAAGAAAAAGATGAGATCTACCTTAGAGTGAGGAGTACATTGAATGAATCCAGTCTTCCATGGAGAATATGATGCTTGTCCTTTATCTTCTGCTGAATAAAGAAATTTGTCCAAATCTCCTCTATTAACATTCAGTTCCTCTTAATACCGTTGAATACTATCAAATTGACACAACATAATCAATGAATCTGCAAAATGAGCCAAACATTCAAGAACTCTTAACTAAACCTTTTAGTTAATTAAACACATGCAGTGATAGAGGAGAAGGAATGAAAAATCTTCTAAACAATATCCTATGAGCCTCGCTCTGAATCTCCAAAAGTTGTGACTTTCAATAGCTAAAGATACAATCTATTAAAACTACTATATATTGTAATTTTTCTCATATCGATATAACAAAAAAAGTCAAAATTAACATACTTTGATTCTCAGAAAAAACAAAACATAACAAATATTACTCTGTATAACTTTTCTCATATCGATATAATAAAAAAAGGGTCAAAATTAACATACTATCAGAAAACAAAACATAACAAATAACTTAAAATAGGAGGATGTATTACTGCCGGAGAAGGTTGACTCGATCAACGATCAAATTTCTTCACTTGGCCATCTGAGTCTTTAACTTGTTGGTTTTGAGAAAAAAAACATCGGTTGAAGAAGGAAGAAGGAAGAAGGAAAAATCGAATAGCTTTTTTGAAACGGCAAGGGTTATTGTCTCTGGTGCTGTGTGAGAGTTGTAACAATAAATGACAATAAATGGATTTATTAATTAAAGAAAACAAATGAAAAAATTAAAAAAAGAATTAAAAGGAGAAAAACTCAAAAATATCAGAAAAAAGATAAAAGTGAATACTGGCTTTAGAGACATGTCACATCACCAGTCACACATTCTTCCTTTATATATATATATATATATATATATATATATATATATATAGAGAGAGAGAGAGAGAGAGAGAGAGAGAGAGAGATTTATATCGAATAAGGTGAAATTTTTTCTAAATTTATGTCGGATGAATTTAATTTAAATACACAAAAATACTTTAATTCACAAATTTCTATTAAATAAGTAGTAAAATAAAAAAATAAAAATCATCAAATTTGAGAACAAAAGTTAAATACAACAATTTGGTAGGAAGATAAAGATAACTAATCCCGAGATTAATTTAGAAAAGGAGTTTATCCTATGTTTGTTGGGACAAAATGCATGTCTTATCCCTCAAGAGATACTACCTCCGTTTCATTTTATGTGTCGCCATTTGTCCGGGCACGAAATTTAAGAAATAAGTGATGACTTTGCAAAGTTTACAAAATTGCCCCTCTTAAAGTTATTTTGATATTTACTTTTTAGTTGTTTTTCTTAATAAGTGGGACCCACTAAGGATAAAATGGAATGATGTCATTAAATAGTTACCAAATAAGGAAATTTGACATTCTTTTTGGGACGCACCAAAAAAGAAAATGGCGACATATAAAATGGTGTTAGGATTTTTGCCTTAATTTTCTTATCAAATAAAGTTTTACTTTTTTTTGTAAGGAAAATAAAAGTAACTATAAATACTTTTGCTTTTTCCTAAAAGGAAAATATAATTCTTTTCCATATTTGGCTAACCTCTTTCTTAGAGGAAAGATTTTGAACATCTATAACTAGAAGACTCTCTTCTCATACTATAACACAACAACATCCACAATGTAGTATTTTAAGAGTCTTGTTTAGGGGGAGATTTCTCCCAATAGATTTTAAACTTTTTGATTTAGTTTTCAATATGTAGGCTTCTTGGTCAATCATATCAAATATTATGTGTTTTTATTACAGTTTTCTTTACCATCTGATTATTGTCTCATAATTTGCAACTAATAGTTTTTGCATGACGCACTCTCAATTTTGAATCCAACAAGTGGTATCAAAGTCTAAGATTCAAAGATTCGATGGTTCGATTGAGGACAATTTATGATCAAAATTGCAATCAACTTGGCGATGATGGAGTTTTTTGTCAAAAAAAAAGTTAAAAAAAAAACTACATGTGGAGAAAAGTTTCAAACAAAATTTTCAACAATCATGCTGCTAAACCATCTTTAAAACCAAATCAATTTTCAACCCATGTTTATGGGCTCCAACTTTTAACCCCTGCTTACTTTCAATGCTTGGACTCCTTTCAACTCGTGCATGTATTTTTAACACATCAGTTCTACTCTTAACCTGTGCTCACTTTCAATGAACAAGACTCTACTTTTAATCCCGTTCACTTATAACACAGGGTTCCAATAATATTAACCCATACTTTTATTTTTAACGCATAGGGAACTAATTTTTAACCCATATCAACTTTTAATTATGGTAAGCAACAGTGATATATGAAGATCGTGTGAAGAAAGAAGATCAAATCAAGTCAAGAAAATCAAGTCAAAAGGGGGAGATTTGTTGGGAGTTTGCCCTAATTTTCTTATCAAAATTAAATTTTACTTTTTCTTGTAAGGAAAATAAAAGTAACCATAAATACTTTTATTTTTCCTAAAAGGAAAATATAATTCTTTTTCATATTTGGCTAACCTCTTTTTTAGAGGAAATGTTTTGAACATCTATAAATAGAAGACCCTCTTCTCATACCATAACACAATAACATCCACAATGTAGTCTTTTAAGAGTCTTGTTTAGGGGGAGATTTCTCCCAATAAATTTTAAGCTTTTTGATTTAGTTTTCAATATGTACATTTCTTGGCCAATCATATTAAATATTATGTGTTTTTATTACAGTTTTCTTTGTCGTCTGATTTATTGTCTCATGATTTGCAAACTTTAAGCTTCCGCATGACTTCCTCTCGATTTCGAACCCAACAAATGGGACGGAGAGAGTAACTAATTTTGAAATAGCTAATCTTAAATTAATAATTTTAGAATAACTTGTTTTCCAACTAAACGACCCCATAAAGTATTAGTGTACTCCGTACGTTCGCGATGATATATTTTCTTTTTAGGTACTTTATTGTCAAGTCACCCTTCTAAAAAATACTAGAGGAGCATGGCCCGTGTCAGCACGGGCCCAACGTTAAGATATTTATTTGTCTATTCAATCTTGATATATTTAAATAAAAAATTTAAATAAAAAGAATTGCATATGTTTTGTAGGATTCATCCGAAATCTAGCATGGGTTCAACATATGTTATTTTAATATGCATTTAGATAATTTAAGTTGTTAACTATTGTAATTTATAATATTTTTTATGTAATTTTGAAATTAATATACGTTACTTTTCTTGTCCAAATTTTTGTGGCATTGATAGTCAATTATATTTTAAAAATAATTTAAATTTTTAATTATTATGATTTATAATACTTTTCTTCTATTCCAATTTAAGTGACACTAATATAATTTCAAGAGCCGACCAAATATTTTATAGCTTTTAAAATTTTTAAGTTGTTAATTATTGCGATATTTAGTATTTTTCATGTAATTTTTTTGAAATATATAGCATATTAGATTGTTTTTAGATATTTTAAGTTGTTAACTATTGTAATTTACAATACTTTTATGTAATCTTTGAATAATATATGCTACTCCCCTTGTCCAGAGTTTTGTGTCGATGATAGCCACTTATATTTTTTAAATAATTTAAATTTTTTATCATTGTGATTTATAATATTTTTCTATTTCAACTTATGTGGAACAATGGTTAAATGACCATAATAATTAATTAGGGGTGATATGGTAAAATCACGACTGAAGCAGCGAAGCATAAATGTCTTAAATGACTTACAACAACTAATTAGAAGTGACATAGCAAAATTGCTATAAAAAATACTTGTGAAAAATTTAAGTGCACCTCATCTAAGACGTCAAGTTAATTTAAAACATCAAGATTTAATTTATCATTTTTATATCTATTTTATTTTTATTAAATATTATTAATTTTTTAATAATTAAATGACTTATAATAATTAATTAGGAGTGATATTTAGTAAAATTATGGTTGAAGCAGCTGAAGCAGACATGTCATAAACATCTATTTTACTTTTTTTTTTAATTAAATATTATTAATTTTTAATATATAAATGACTTATAATAATTAATTAAGAGTGATATAATAAAATCATGATTGAAGCAACTTAATCAGACATGTCATAAATGTTTATTTTATATTTTTAATTAAATATTATTTATTTTTAATACATAATTAACTTATAATAATTAATTATAGGTGATATAGTAAAATCATGGATTCAATATTATTAATTTTTCAATACATAAGTGACTTATAATAATTAATTACCGGTGATACATTAAAATCACGATTGAAGCAGCTGAAGCATAAATCAGTCAACTTTTTAAATTTTTTTGTTAATTATTGTTATTTACAGTATTTTTTATTTAATTTTTAAATAATATATGTTGCTTTATATCTTCTTCTGTCCCGTCCCAATTTATGTGGCACTAATATAATTTTGATAGTCAATCAAATATTTTATGTTGACATATCATTTTGTTATTCTTAATTTTCTAATACATAAATGACTTATAATAAGGGGTAGTATAGTAAAATCATCGTTTGAAAGATGATAATTTAATTTTAAACATCAATAGTTAATTTCGCATTTTATTTCTATTTTATTTTTATTAAATATTAATTATTTTCTTAATACCTAGATGACTCATAATAATTAATTAAGAACGATTGATTATGTTATTACTATAAAAATTAATATAATTTATCATATCCAATAGTAATTATTGATAACTCGCCGGAGTAGTCTATTAATTAAATACGGGTTGCTATATTTTGCATATACAAAATATGATATTATTAAACATTATTGGATAGTGCATTATATTTATCTTTCACAATATAAAAATTTTACTATATATTTTTCTTTATTTATTTTTAATTTGATACATATTGACCCAACACAAATTCTAGAAAAATATTCATTAGAAATTTATTTTATTAAATTAAATTTATTAATTTTGTACTTTAAAAATTTAAAGTTAAGTTTAAATATTAGTATTTCTATATAAGAAAAAAATAATTTTAAAATTTAAATTTACTAAAATAAATAAATAAAAAGATTAATTTTCTATATAAAAGTAAATTAAAATAATAAAATTGATTTACTTTAAATATTTACTTGCAATTAATTAAGATAATTTTTTATTTTGTCATGATTTATGCGGCATCGATAAAATTTTGAGAGTTGAATAAAACTTTTATCTATTTTTAAAAAGGTATTTTAACTTGTTAATTATTGTGATTTATAATAATTTTTACGTAATTTTCAGATAATATATTTACTCCTTGTGTCCCAATTTATGTGGTTTCGATACAATTTTGAGAGTCAACTAAATTTTTTATATATCTTTTAAATATTTTAAGTTGTTAATTATTATGATTTGCAGTACTTTTTTTTATCTCAATTTATGTGGCATTGCTAAAATAATGAGAGTCAATAAAATCTCTATATGTCTTTTAAATATTTTAAGTTATTAATTATTGTGATTTGTGGTAACAAATTAGTTTTGAACATGATAGATAATTAAATAAATAAATAAAAATTACTTCCAATATGTAGTTATAGTTAATTAACATAAATTAATAGAATATATTAAATATTTAAACCATTATGATGAAACAATGAAATCACTATATATTGGGGCATGGTATGTAATTAAGTGGAAGTAGGTGGATTTTTTGGTAATTACATGAGGGGTCGAAATCACCTCTTCTATATAATAATAATAAAAATCGTTGCATGTATAATGTAATGGGTTTTATTTGAAACTTTATCAGTACAATTTTTTTTGGGCAAAATGACCTTCTGGACCCCTGTACTATGTCGGTTTTGTAAGTTGGACACTTCTACTTACATGTTTGTCATCTGGACCCCTAAACCCACTAAAAAGCAATATTTTAAACACTTTTTGGTGAGTGTAACACACTCTTCCATGTCAGCTTCCATATCAGCTGCCACGTGTGCCACATCATCTTCCACGTCATTTTTATAAATAAAAAATATTACATATTAAATAAATAAATAAATAAGAAGAAACCTCCCTCCTCTTCTTTCCCTCTCTTCCCCCATTTCTTTCCATTTGTTGTTCATCTTTCTCCAATCCCTTTCCCCATTTCTTTCTTTTTGTTGTTTTTCTTTCTTCATTTTTTTTTTCTTACAAACGAACTTTTTCCATGGTCACTCTCAATACACACCATCACACACACTCACAATGAGCTTCCAACAATCATCTTCCACAGATTTTATACCCACACAATAAAAATGCATACACACATAGAGATCCATGGCTTCCTGATATAGAGAAAACAATACAAACACACCCAGCTATCGAGAAAAACACACACACTCAACTCACACACACCACACACTCTTCACTAATATTACGCACACACAGAGATCTAAGAGAGATTGAGCAAGAGAGAGAACTGAACAACGAAAGAGAAAGAGAACGAACAGAGGGGGCGCGAGAGCTGAGGAAACGACCAAACGAACAGTCATTTGATAACCAAAATGGAAATGGGACAAATTCTTGAACCAACTGGACAACTCAAATGAAATGAATTGTGTTGGCGGCTCACTCGTAGCTCACCGGTAATGGTATTTCGCGGGTGATTTCGATTGCTGGTGATGAGTTCTCCTACGATGGCAAGTTCTGAGTCATTTTTCGTTAGATATAGTCGATTCCTGTGAAGATCTTGGTCATCAATTTTAATGGGTTATCTTCGCACCTCGGCAGAATTCGATCACACTCTCTCCGCTTTTCTCTTTATCTCTCCCGTTCTTTCCCTTTCCTTTATTATTTTCTTACTCTCAATTTCTCCCTTGATCTCTCTCTTCGTGTGTGTATGTGTCTTTTTCAGTAAGGGGTGCGTCTGTGTGTATGAGTTGCGGAACAAAGAAAGATGGTGAGTGTATCGTATATTGATGATGACGGGTGGAGAATTGTTGTTGTGTAGTTGTTAATCCATAAATAAAATAAAGGTTTTGTGTGGGTGTGTGTTGAGTGAATATATTGTGTAATTGTGTTTTGGTGTATGAGAATGGTGGGGGTGGGGGACGTTAATGGTGGTGGTGGATGGAGGGTGAGGTGGGGTGGAGGAGAGGGGGTTGGGGCCAATGAGGGAGGGGGTGGGATGGGGGATGGCTGGACGGGGAAGGGGAAGGGGGGATTTTTAATTTTTTTTCTAAATTTATTATTTTTTAATATTTAAAAATATTTTTAAATTAAAAAAATTGAAAAAAAGTTGAGTGGCCTTTTTAATTTTTTTTAATTATTTTAAAATAAAATTGACTAAAAATTAATCCTCACTCGTACCTTAAGCGAGTGCCTTTACGCTCTTCGTCCTACTTAGCAATTTCAATGCCACGTAGGCTCGGTCAACGGTCAAAGAATGCAAAATATAGCTTTTTAATGGGTTCAGGGGTCCAGATGACAAACATGTAAGTAGAATTATCCAACTTACAAAACCGACATAGTACAAGGGTCCATTGAACCATTTTGCCCTTTTTTGTATGCTATAAGTCTCTTCCTGTGTATTTCCTGTACTCTTTTGATTGCTACAACTTCTAGAAGGTATTAGCTAGGTCTTCGATTTTAAGCTCAACTTATTTTAATGATAGAATGTATTAAAGCAGGAAGTTGTAAATATCTCATCATTTTCATGATCTTTCATATTCTTGGACTGAATTATGCTAGTATAGTATATTAATTTAGCCTTACTCAAAATAATAGCATCTCACTAAATTCCAACAGAAAAAAAAATCTTATTCCCGCCGTCTCATTTTATGTGTTGCTATTTGATCGGGCACGAAATTTAAGAAATAAATAATGACTTTTAAAGTTTACAAAATTGCGCCTTTTAAAATTTACTTTTTAATTGTTTTTTCTTATAAAGTGAGACCCAATAAGGATAAAATGGGGATGATGTCATTAAATAGTTACCAAATAAAGAAATATGACATTCTTCTTAAGACAAATAAAAAAGAAAATAACTACAAATGAAATGAGACGGAGGGAGTAGATGATTTTTTCTCGTCCGTCATAATCTCTTTGGAAAGAATTAGGAGTAAATTTCATCCAAGGTCACTTAACTTTGTGTCTATTGCTCAAAAGTCATTTTTCTTTCGTTCATTACACAAAAGTCATTTTGCTTTGCTCCGGCCATCACAAAAAACACCATGAACGGATTTTACAATAATCTCACTGAAAAATGATGTGACAACCTTAATTAGTTCTTAATTTTAATTTAAGATAATATAATATAATATTCATCTCTCGACCCTTTTTATATGTGTTTAACCCAATTTTTTATTATGTATTATATAACGGAAGAATACCAATTTCTCAATAGATTAGGTTACCTAGTGGAGACTATTTTCATAAAAAAAAAAAGAAAGAGATCATACATCAAAACCCCCATAAACTTGTCCGCTCAACCCACTTTAACACTTAAACACTTAAACTAAACTTTTATTTATTCACCCCCTTAACATCTTTTAAATGTATTAAATTCACCCCTTAATATATAATACCACTCTCATAACGAAGAGTGCATCACACTCGCTAACACATCAGCGCCAAATCACCATCACGTTGGAGCCACGTAAATAAAATATTATATATATATATATATATATAATTATATAAAAATATTTTATATATATATATATATATATATCATATTTTTAAATATATATATAAAATAATTTAAATAAAAAAATACCCTCACCCCCCATTTTCCATCTTCTTCATAACCCCACCTCCTCCGCAACCGCCATACCTGCACGCACCCCCATCCACCGCCGTCCACCCCCACACAGCCATACCCCCATCCACCCCCGTCCACCCCCACATAGCCACACCACCATCCACCTCCATCCACCCTCACACAACCACACCTGCACACACACACCTCAGATTTTTCGATAAATTTTCGCCGAAAAATGCCATCATCATCATCGAAAACTATCATAAAATAGTGATTAAAAACTCAATCCACCTGATAAATTCAACCAAATCAATACCAAATTCTCTAAAATCAACAACCATACATCCAAACCATATAGATTTTTTAATTTTTAAATTTAATTTTTATATTGATCTAATGAATTGAAAGAGGAGAAATTAGAGGCAGGGGCAACTTTGATGGGAGAGGCAAATGGTGGTGGTAGGGAGAGGGGGGACTGGTGGTGGATATGACAGTTGAAGGGAGGAGTGGGGTGGGGGTGTTGGCGGGTGGGATGGGTGAGGAAGGAGGAATTTTTTTTATATATATATATATATATAATATTAGTAGTCTTTTAAAATAAAAAATAAAAAAAATTCACACATTTTTTTTCTTTTTTTAAAAAATGCCACGTCAGCATTAGGATTGAAATTAATTCACTTTAAAGATGTTAAGGGGGTAAATAAATAGAAGGTTAGTTTAAGTCCTAAAGTAAGTAAGGCAGACCAGTTTTGGGGTGGGGGGGTGGGGTGGATTGATGTATTATCTCAAAAAAAATTGATTGATATTTTTATGAAACATTTCATAATATTGCATTCATCTGCCAAAAAAGTGCATTAAAAAGAGTAATAAACAAAATAAATTCTTCAAAACACATAAAATAGAAATATGTGTATAAATATTTCTTTTTAAGGATTATTTTAATTCTTTGAAGATAAATCAACATGCTAAAGATAATTTAAAAATAAAACCTTTTTAATTTTATCATCGAATAAGTATTGTCAAAATTTATACAAATAATGTTATTGACAACTGTGTTAGTAACAGTCTTAAAATATAAGTAATTTAATAGATAAATAAATTATTGGATATATTTTTATATTTATTAATTAAATTAATTAAACAATATGTAATTTATCAACAACTGAATATTATAATGAAAACTTCTAAGAAAATTAATCGATTAGTCAAACAATTAAAAGCACAAAGACAAACTCAATAAATAGAGTAGTTTATACAACAATAAACCTAGTGTATTTTCACATAGTGGGGTCTGGGGAGGGTAAAATGTACGCAGTTCATACCACTTCCTCCGAAGAAGTAGAAATGTTGTTTCCAATAGACCCCCGGCTCAAGACAAAAAATAGTAAACAAATTCGTGATAAAGCATAAAACAAGATGGAATAACAGAAATAAGACACCCACAAAGTAATACCCTGCACTAACGAACCAAAGGCACCCCCACCCCCATACTCTCCTACTAGAAACTCCAACCTATGGACATAACCCTAACACTACCAGCCCAGCTACCCCAAAGCTCTCCTAACTACTAACTACGACCCACCCACAAACACTAGCCTTCTAACCTAATTCGTGTCCTTCATACCTTTCTATCTAGGGTCATGTCCTCAGTAAGTTGTAACTGTTCTAAGTCACGTCTAATCACCTCTCTCCAGTATTTCTTCGGCCTACCCCTACCCCACTTGAAACTTTTTAAAGATAGCCTCTTACACGTACGAATTGGGGCATCCGTGCCCCTCCTCATCATATGCTCGAACCATCTCAACCTAATTTCTCACATTTTTTCCTCCACCGAAGCCACTCCCATCTTCTCCTAGATAGTCTCATTCCTAACCCTATCACTCCTAATAAGCCCACACATCCAACATAATATCCGCATTTTCGCTACCTTCAATTTTTAAATATGGGATTTCTTGACTGACCAACACTCCGCTCTATACAACATGGCCGGACGGACTGCCACTCGGTAGAATTTGTTTTTACGCTTGAGCGGCACCTTCTTATCACATATCACTCCACTTCATCCATCCTACCCTAATACGGTGAGATACATCTTCGTCTATCTCTCTATTTCTCTGAATCATGGACTCGAGATACTTAAAACTATCCCTCTTACAAACAAACTGGGAATCCAATCTTACTACCTCCTCATTTTTCTGCCTCAAGTCATTAAACTTGCATTCCATATACTATGTCTTGCTCCTACTCAACCTGAATCCTTTAGACTCAAAGATTTATCTCCAAACCTCTAATTTATCATTCACACCTCTTAGCGTCTCATCAATCAAAATAACATCATCTACAAAAAGCATACACCAAGACACCTCTCCTTGAATATGCCGTGTCAACACATCCATCACCAATGCAAAGAAAAACAGACTAAGAGTCGATCCTTGATGCAACCCTGTCAAGACAGGGAAATACTCCGAGTCTCCTCCCGCCATCCTCACCTGAGTCGTTGCTCCATAATACATATCCTTAATCGATTTGATGTATGCCATCGGGACCTCACTTACCTCCAAACATCTCCAAAGAACCTCCGTAGAAACTTTGTCGTACGCCTTCTCCAAGTCGATGAACACCATATGTAAGTCTTTTTTTCTTTCCCTATACTGCTCAACCAGTCTCCGCACCAAGTGAATTGCCTCCATCGTTGAGAGATCGAGCATAAATTCAAATCGATTCTCCAAAATAAACACTATCCTCCCCAACCTCCACTCGACCAGTCTCTCTCAAATCTTCATAGTGTGACTCAACAACTTAATACCCCTATATTGTTGCAACTCTGGATGTCACCCTTGTTCTTATACGAAGGAATCATTGTACTTTATCTCCATGCCTCGAACATTTTTTTAGTTTTAAAAATATTGTTAAATAATCCAGTCAACCACCTTAAACCAACCCCGCCAGTAAACTTTCAAAAATCCACTGGAATCTTATCAGGCCTTGTCGCTCTACCCCTTCGCATCCTTTGAATAGCCTTTCTGACCTCTCTACCTTAAAATATCTACAATAACTGAAATCACGACCCTTCTTTGAGTGCTCCAGCTCCCCTAATACAATGTCTCTGTCCCCCTCATCATTCAAAAGTCTATGAAAATATGACTGCCATCTTTTCTTAATGTGAATGTCCTCCACCAATAATTTATCATTCCCTCCTTTATGCACTTCACTTGATCGAGATCACGACCCTTACGCTCCTTAGCCTTAGCAAGCCTATACAACCTCTTTTCCCCGTCTCTTTCCTTTAACCCCGCATATAAGCTCTCAAATGCTGCCGTCTTAATAGCCGTAACTGTTAATTTAGCCTCTTTCCTAGCTAACTTGTACTCCTCCATATTCACCCACTTATCCTCTTCATTTTTACTATCAACCAACTTAGCATACACTCTATTCTTGGTCTCCACTTCTTTATTCCGCCACCAGTCTCTTGGATGTTATCTAGTTCAACCCCTCGAGATACCCAATACCTCTCTACCTATTTTCTTAATGCAATTAGCTGCCCTATTCCACATACCATCCATGCCTCCCTACACTCCCACACCCTCATTTTCACTACCTTCTCCCCTATCTCCAGTGTATTCACCGGCGTTAAGCCACCCTACTTTATTCTTCCTTCTTTATACCCAAGTCCATCACCAAAAACTTATGCTGGGTCAAAAGATTATCACTCAGAATGACCTTACAATCCTTACACAGTGCCGTATCCCCCTTTTTAAGTAGTAAAAAGTCAATCTGAGTCTTGACTATCATGTTTCAAAATGTAATCAGGTGATCACCTTTCTTCAAAAAACTCAAATTCACTATCACCATCCCAAAGACCCTCGCAAAATCCAACAGAGCAGCTCTCTCTTCATTCCTCACCCCTAAACCAAAACCTCTATGCACATCACTATAGCCTTCCGATAATACCCCGATGTGCCCATTAAAATCTCTTGCTACAATAATCTTCTCAGAGCTAGGCACGCCTCTTACCACCTCGTCCAAAGCCTCCCTAAACTTCTTCTTCTCCTCCTCTCCCAGGTCCACCTGCAGTGCATAAATGCTACACACGTTTAAAGTAAACCCCCCAATGACCAACTTAATTGTCATCAACCTATCGCTAACCCCCTTAATCACCATTACTTACCTCTAAGTTCTTCATCTACTAAGATGCCTACTCCATTCCTAAGTTTCTCACTTCCTGAGTACAAAAGCTTGTACCCATCCACATCCCTAGCCTTTGACCCCACCCACTTGGTCTCGTAGACATACGCAATATTGATCTCCTCTTTTTAAAAATCTTCACAAGCTCTATGGACTTACCCTGAAGGGTCTCTATGTTTCAAGACCAAACCCTCAACCTATCAACTATTACATCACGTCTACCTCTACTACCCCTTACTTCATA
Organism: Capsicum annuum; assembly: GCF_002878395.1. Classification (NCBI taxonomy): domain Eukaryota; kingdom Viridiplantae; phylum Streptophyta; class Magnoliopsida; order Solanales; family Solanaceae; genus Capsicum; species Capsicum annuum. Next base: position 199,160,166 of record NC_061114.1, read on the forward strand.
CCCCAAACTTGTCCTAACAACAGACCTTGCCCCCACTCGAAAACCATTCCTCCTCTCTTCCCCTACCCCTAAACCAGCCCCCAACCCCAACCCCAACCCCCTCGGACATGACCCTATCCTACCCTCAACCCTCAAAGCCACTACTCGAAAAAAATACTAACAAAGCTAAAAATAAAAACAACAGTAGGAAATAGGAGGCACACGTAAAGCACACTATTTTTCCTAACACTAAGAACAACAAACAAAAGCCATCAATACAAGAAAGCAGTCAATCCCAACAAATTAAAAACAACTCAAGCGATACTAAATAATAAGAGAAAGTAAATAACAAAGGTTAGAAGCCACCGGGTTACGCTTGTAGACCAAGTCCTCTTCTCTTGTGTAGTATGTTGGATTTCGACAAATTAATGTAGAAATCGGTCGCCGAAATATTATAGTCGGAGCTTCGCTGGAATCAAATTTGATCAAGCAAAGTCTGGTAATCTGGACATGCCAGAATCAGATCTAGTCGCCTGAGTCCGGTGCTATACTCTGACAACGTAGCTGGGGTCGAGCCGATGGAAGCCTCATTCCGCCGGTGAGAGCAGTGAAAAGTGCGAAAGAAGAAGAGAGAGAAAAAGGTGAAGAGAGAGAACCAAAGGTGAAGAGAGGAAGGGAGAAGGAGTTCACTTACCTGTCGCCGACACTTTTAAGACGTCACCGGAGTAGCCCGAGTCAGGTCAAAGGTGATGTTAAAAGATGTTACGGGGGAGACGTTAAAAGACATTACGGTAGCTACCTAGCTTGATGGTGTCAATTTCCCCGGTCACTTACAACTTTTGATATATTGGTTAAGTTACAGAAATAGAGTAGTTTATCATATTATTATTATATACCGAATACAAAGGCTTAAGTGACAAGAAAAGAAATATATGAAAAAAATAATATTATCAACTACATATCACAATTTTAGAGGGAGAAAAGTAGTTTTATCAATAACATGTCACAATTTTAGAGGGAGAAAAGTAATTTCATCAACTACATGTCACAATTTTAGATGAGAAAAGTAATTTACTAACTACATGTCACAATTTTAGAGGATTTTTATAACATTAAAATTTTTATAATCTTATCAATTACATATCATAATTTTAGAGGAGAAAAATAATTTACCAACACATATCTCAATTTTAGAGGATTTTAAGAAAATTAAAACTACCATAGTGTCATTGAGAGGACTGCCAAATTTTGGTATTCTCCCTTGTATATAAGTATATATAATGTTAGTTTCATAAAAATATCAACAGTTTTTTTTTATGAAAATAGTTTTCACTAGATAGCCTAGAATATTAAGAAATTGGTATTCTTCCGTTATATAATTCATAAGAAAAATTGGGCTAGACACATATACAAAAGATCATGATATGGGTAATATATTATATTCTCTTATATTAAAATTAAGAATAATTAAAGTTGTCACATCATTTTTCCGGTGTATTATTCTAAATTTTGCTCATTGTGACTTTTGTAATAGTTGGAGCAAAGTAAAATTGGAGCAAAGTAAAATGAAATTTGTGTAATGAATGAAAGAAAAGTGGCTTTTGTATAATAGACGCAACATTAAGTGATCATGGATGAAATTTGCTTATAGAATTAGCTGGTACACGTTTGTGAGAGATGACAAACACTCATAAAATTAACCGAGGTACACATAAATTGACCCAGACTCTACAATTATAAATAAAATTAGAAAAAAAAATAGTATCTCAGTGGACGGTGGATGCACCAATCTTGCTATTTTCAACTACAACAACAACAAATTCAGTAGATTCCCATATCGTAGGATCTGGATAGGATAGAGTGTACACAAACCATACCACTACCTCTAACGAATTCCATGCCAAGAAATAGACTAAACTAGAAAAAACCCACACTTCAATTTTCTAACAACTTTCAACAATTCAAATATCCTAGGGCTACAACTAGTATTATAAGATACCTCAACGACCAATACATAAACTATTCCAAAAAAGAAATAAAAAATAAGGGGGTTAGAAAAGTGGGACCCATTGCATTTCACCAATAGCAGCAGCAGTAGTAGGAACAAAGCATTAGATTCTGTTCCTTATTTCCTCCGTTTAATCTCACACACTTTGCGTAAAACTTTCTTAGCTATTCCAATTTTCTCTCTCTCTCTTAATTTTCCAGGTAACAATTTTCTCTCATTTTACTTCTATTTTCTCGGAAAAAAGCTCTCTCTTATATTTTTTCTTTCGCCGGAATTCTCCATTTCCTTTTGCAGTTTTGTTTATAACATAAGCTCTTTTTTTTGGCATAAAAAAATATTAAGTAGATTTCTCTTTGTTTTTTTTTTTCCTTTTCCTTCGTAGATCTTCAACTTTAGAGTTTCATTTTAGACGCAGTATGACTTTCGAATTTTAAAATTCAAACAATACTTTTTAATTTTTTGAATTATCATTAATGTGACTTATATTACTTTTAAAATAGTTTTTAAATATATAAAATTTACTTCAAAAAATTTAACAATTTAATGTTAGAGTTCACCGACTCTCAAAATTGAATGTGTGTCACATAAAATCATATATATATATATATATATATATATATATATATATGATTTTATGTATTTTGTATGGTCAACTGGCTCGGGATTGTGAAAAAATTACTATGAATGATATCTTTGTGTTTCTAGAAGATGTTAACTGTCAGTTTTATATGATTTGTTGTTTGTTATTTGTTGTACACTGTGCAGGTGTTGAGTGGAAAAATTAACTGACCGTACAAATGGAGATCTTGCTTAACAACACTCTGCTAACCTGCGCTTCCACGCTTTTAGCTTCTACCCAGGTTACTACTTCAGCTAAAAATTGCCAATTTACCTAATTATAATAATAATACCCTGTGTTCTGTTTTATTTTTGTTTTTTAAAAAATAAATAAATTTATAGTATTGTTTTACTATGATAAAGTAAAGTGAAATAAAAATCTTATTAATTAGTATTACTTAATTGTGGTTAAATAATTGAAAGTGTATATAAATTATTGAAACACGCCTTTGCTCTCTTTCTTTTTTTGTTTCTCATAAAGTAAAACTGTATATATTTCAAAGTTAAGGGCTTCCAAAATTTTCCAATTGGAGTGTCTTTGTTCTCATCTTTGTTACGTTTGGTAAGATATGTTTCAGATACTGAGGGCCCCGGCCATGAAAATTGTGAAATTTGAGATGAATAATTTTTGTCTTCAAATTAAAAAATGATACTTAAAAATTAAAATTATACTTATCCATAAATACAAATTAAAGTGAAAAATATCTAACATCTTGATATTTTTCAAGTTTCAAATTGAGCTGTTGCTTGATATCAAAAATTTGCACAACTTTATGGCCAATTTTTATAAATATATTTATGGCCAACCGGCCACTAGAATCTCAAGAAGATAACGGTGAACTTATGATGTAACAGATAAACCCTTTTTTTTCTTTTTTTTTGAGAGTGAGAAAATGAAGAGGAAATAGCATTAAATTTTTGTCAATAACTTTTTTAATGCGTGCAAGTTACTAAGGTACGCCTATAGGGTCCGGTTTTTTCTTGTTCGGAACTGAAACAGAATGTTAATTTGGCTTATATGCCATTTTGGGTTCCGGGATAGTTGCTACATGTGGGGCCCACTTAGGATTATATAGTCTGCCACTGCTTATTATGTTAATTCTGCAGAATAGATGCTAGATGCTGCCCCTACGCAGAGGACTAAATTTAATATTTTAATTACTATTTCTTTCATTTTATTTTAGTTGATCCTCTTTTTAAAAATATTTATTTTAATTTAATTATTTCTTTGATGAAATCAAGAGAATTTTATTATATTCTTCCAATACTATTCTTAACATTAAATGACTAAACAAAGTATATTTACTCAAATTTATATTTTCAAAACATAACTAATAAAACTAATTTGATAAAATAAACTCCTAATTAATATTTTTTTAATGAGTGTGCCAAAGTCACAGAGGTCAACTAATATAAAACTGAAGAAGTATATTGATATTTTTGATGAAATAATTAAATTCTGGATAAGATTTTTTAACCTGGAAAAAGTCAAATTTCCATTAATATTAAAAAGTACCTTCTTGTTTTATTTTACTTGATTCATGTTAATTTATATTTCTTTTAAGAAATATTTATTAAAAATTTATTTTACTGTACTAATTTTATTAATTATGCTTTAAAGATTTAAATTTAATTATTAATATTTTATATAGATATTTAGTAATAATGGTACTATTAGAAGAAAATGATTATTTTTTCTTGATTTCATATATTAAATTGAAAATTGTAACTATTTTAAAGGGATCAAGTTAAATGGAAGGGAGGGAATATGTTGAGTAAAATATTGAATTGAAAAAACATGCTTTCTAGATTGACTCTTTCTTAAGAGAATATTATATTGGAATATTCTATTAAGAGAGTAATTTATTTATAGCGATTCGTACTTCTATTGCAAATAGTAGGAGATGGTCCACTCAGAACTGGACCAAGTTTTGGGCTCATAATTTTTATCTACGGACTTGGGCTTAAGTTGTCCCTTCTGTCCAGGTCCAACTTGTAAAAAGCACAAGTATGTAATATGGGCTCATTTCAGTTAACAACAACTAAAAATTACACAAATACACAACTTATGTTTCCAATATTATAAAAAATCTCAATTCCTTAAACATATTACAAAAATTCCAACATATACACAAAATGTTATGTATATGTCGGCTATGTTATGTATATTAATAGGGAGAGAGAGTAAAGTAATTAAAAAAGTGGAAGAAAGTGTAATTAGTTCCAAAAAGGTTGATAACGACAATGCACTTGGGTTTTTGTCATTTTATTCCTTGAATATTCAATGTACAATGATGTCTTTAAATGATTCCAGGATGTTATGCCACTGATGGCAACTGAGACCAAAGTCAAGGGAGATCAAAACACAAATGATGGGCAAAACGTAGTTGATGCTCCTGAGGAAGGTGGAGATGGAGACGACAACGATGAGAATGGAAATGGTGGATTTGAGGATGGCGAAGAGGAATATTCTGATGAAGGGGTTCACGGAAACAATCCGAACAAAAGCAAAGGAAATGCCAACAAAAGCAATGGAGAAGGTGAGGAGAATGGAGATGCAGAAGATGACGAGGATGGCGGTGAGGAAGGTCATGACGATGATGGTGATGATGATAATGACGACGACAATGATGATGATGATGGAGATAATGATGACGATGATCGTGAAGGGGAGGAGGAAGAAGAAGTTGTAGAGGACGATCCAGAAGATGAGGAAGAAGAGGACGACGAGGAAGAAACTATCCAACCTCCAAAGAAGAGGAAGAAGTGAACAAGTGCCTTCGATTTGAACTATCTGAACTTAGTTTAACTTGAGGGAGAATCAATATTATGCTTTTTTAGTTACTTTTCATTTTAAGTTATTGAGAACTTTGGAGTTTTTATATGAGCAAACAAGTTTCTCCCTTCAATTTAACATGTTTTCCAGCGCAAATATCTCTCTTAAAAAAATTATCACCAATGGTTTCTACAGGCACACTAGATCAAGAAAATCCAAAATCACTGGTATTTACTCACTTCTGATTCTTCATTTCAAATTTAAATAGGTCCACGTCTTTTGTTTAAAGCAACACAAGAATGCCACTTTTGATGTTTGACAACTCGAGCAAAGCTATTTTATTCTATTTGGGATGTTCATCACTCATGCTATAGCTTTTAACAAGAAGAACGAATGAGTTTAAAGAAAATGCAATGATGACAACTAAATGGTTACATTAAGAAAGCACATCATAGAAGCGTTCATTAGAGGATCACGATGTTTGGGAGGAGCGAGGTGGTGAGAGCTCTATGAAAAAGGATATCACGCTTTCTCTAAAGCTGTACGGTCCTAGTAAAACAAAGATACTACAGTTTCCATACACAAAGCTAAAACCACATTTGCACTATTTACAATTCATTAATGTTAGAACTTAGTTTGTCAATATACAAGCTTTTTTCTTCCATGAGATTGGTGTAGCTCAGAAGCATCTCTGTCCGTCCTTGGATGCCTATGATACAACAGAGAAAAAGGGAAGCAAAGTTATTCTATGATTAAATCCAAAACGTCAAAAGAAGCACAGTAAGAATGTATATGCTTTAGACATGCAAAACATGATCACTCATAATACCCGTGAACAGTTCTGAACTTCCTAGGTTACCAAACAAAAAGGTCATCATCAAGAGGTCTTGTATCGAGCAGTTTTACATCACACATACACATATTGAACGCCACATCATTAACATATATTTTACAGCTAAACGCGAAGAAGGAACTCAGCCACTACAAAAAGATCAGAAAATTGAGTAGGCGAGCATGTAAACTCAACTATGAAGCCTGGATTAGGTTTTGCTAGTATTGAATAATGTTTTAGCAGATTACTCAAAAGAAGAAAACTCAGATATTAGTAGTCAGAATCGAACACTGGAAATGGAATTATATTAACCTTAAAATTATAGAAAACTGACAAAATCACTATCAGTTTATTAATAAGCATGTTATGTGAATGTGACAAAAAAGCTTAGTTTACCTTCATGAGCTCTGGCACTATTTACAATGAAGTAGCCATCCAAGAAGTGGCTTATTTCTTTGTTGCATCAATAAACATGGCCCGTGTCCAATGTTCAACATCTTCTGTTTGTGATGGAGGAGGAGGAAAAGGAGGGTGCTCAATAAGATCCCAGTCTTCAATTAAATTTTCATTCCTTCCTACATCGGATGCTTCAGTGGCATAAATTATATTGGCAGTAGAACTTGGAAGAGCATCGTCAAATGTATTTCTCTGCAAAGTTATTAATAACGTAATTAGCTTTGTTGTTAACTACTTTCAGAATTTAATTAAACTAGAAAAACTTAAAAAGCATAGTGGCAACAATAAAAATAATAATAAAAAAATAGGCCAAGCTCGCAAAGAATTTCATATTATTATGCCCCAGATAACATAGTCACCAAAACAAAACCACAAGTAAACTAACACATCCTGAAAACCACAGCAACAATTCCAAAAGATTTTAAAGAACTTGGAGTTACAATATCTGTATTATCAATATTTTTGCAGTCAACTTGCCGGGGAGATGCCTACAGCCGTTTTTTCGATGCAGTAATATGTAGTTCTTAGAATGAGAAAACTACATGTCAATAAGAGGAAATATTTGATAATAAGAGGAAATATTTGATAAATAAGTTTAAAAGCTAACTTTTCTAAAAAACAAACAGATTAGTATTTTCTTATTAAAAAAATCTAACCTTGCAGTTTTTACAAAATTATGTTTCCCTGATAAAAAAATTTCATCAAGTTCTGAAAAATTATAAGAAAACTTAACACTAAAGCTTGCTCACTTGGAGCCGGAGGAAGAAATTAGCTTTGCATACATAAAACACTTCTTCAGCTAACTCAATTGTTAAGAAGATGGATAATCAAGAAAACTCAATTTTAGACTTGTAAGAATAGCCTATTAATATTTGAGTAATGTGAGATCCTACTTATTATATATTTTTAATCGCCACATCATTGTGTTCATCGTTCCCTAGCATAACATCCTTTTCCAATAAACTACTGCATACATGCAAGAAAGCAAAAAAAAAAACAAAAGAAGAGATCTGTGATCATCAAGAGTGGATGATGCATTTAACTGCTAACGAAATTAGGCAATCGTTTAATGTTCAATAGAAACAAATAGTAGATACAGAAAAGCTCATCTTTTGTAGTTATGAAACCAATACTAAGACCTGTGCACCTATACCAATACTGGTGCATGTTAACTCTACATACTAGTAACATTGTTTTTAGTTCCAATATATGATAATTGTTCAGAACTAAATCCAAAGATAGAAACTATACCAATACTGGCACATGTCCACTCTCCACCAAAGTGCTAGATGATCCGGCTGAATCTGCATTCCAAACAGATCTATTCAGTTGTTGGACTTGCTTGGATGCCCTACAAATTAAAACAACGAATGACAGAATTACACGCCACCGCTAAATAAATCAGCGGTTTCAATGCCACGAGAAGTAAATTTCTTTCATTAAATAGCATGAGTACGGATCTAGAACTCTGATACAGAAATGAAAGAAATACGTACCTTGAACCAGACATTTTCAAAGAAAAAACAGACCGAACTTCCTTTGAAGAAGAAAGTGTAGCCAACAACCTTGCAAATGTTTCGAAGGTAGAGGCTTCGGCAGGAACTTCTAGACATAATGTGTTGTAACAGTATGCAGTAATGCAAGCAACACTTTTCTTGAGAAGTGCTATGCCTTTCTGCAGATCTTTGTGCGTTTCTATTGAGTGCAGGGAAGCAGAAGCATAGTTGAAACTACTACTACTAGAAGAATCCAACCGAGGTTTTCTATCAGATTCCATAGAGTAAACTCCAAAGTCACTAGAAGTTTCAGAATTACTGCAACTTCTGTCGTACCATGAAGCTTCCCCACCTGACGAGCAAAAGTTTTGGCGTGGAATAAAAAGTGGGTACTCGCCGCTGCATTGCATGACTAACATCAGTAAGAAAGTTTTCATCACACGTAAACGGGAAAAGGAACACTGAATTTCTACATTTCAGTGAAGGAATACCTTCTAGACGACGGACTGGCATCCCAGTAAGAATCTCGTTGCCATATTCGAGAACATGAACCCTAACGTAATAAACACACACATGAGAAATCTAAAAAAACTTTGTTCTGATTTTAAGATCAAAACAAAAAATTCTGAAGTAAGAATCCAGTAGTATGTTATCATTTGACCATCTATGACCGTGACTCCGGCAAAAAAGGCAAGTGCATTCACTAAGGTCAGTAAGGCACTAGGAAATTATTTTGCTATTCTCTAGCATAAAATAAAATTGCAAACATTTCCCAATGTAAAGATTTTTGTACTAAGGCAGCTCCGATAAGTCCCATTAATGTACCCTAAAGGCATTTGTGTCTCAACTTTCAAAAGAACTAGGACAGATTGTTTGAGCATACCGCAAATCCTGAATTATGAACTGCAGGAGCACAGACGCAACGAACAATGAGGTTCAAAAGTTGCACCATATATCTGCTTCCACTCGTTGAAAATAAAATCATTAGAATAAATTATTAACTAGCCAAAATGGATATTTATACAGACATATAGTAAAAGCATCGGATAATTATCTCAGTCAACTCGGCATGTCAATAATATATAGGCTGCATTTCATTTCAATGACAGTACTACATCACTCAATTTGCTACAGCAAATGATATTTCCTCCATTTCAATATAAATGGCATATATAATTTAGCACGGAGTTTAAGAAAGAAAAAAAGATTTTTGGAACTAGTGGTCTTAAACATGTCATGATACTTGGCTATGAAAGCATGCCATTAATGGTAAAATGAGAAGTTGAAAGTTAAATTGTAATATAAGATTCTAAAATAAACCAGATATATGGCATCCTTAGGTAATGTAATGCATTTTCCCTCATGCTTTTGAATTACTGGATTCATTCTCCGCACCTAAACCAGCAAATGGCTCTCTTGGCCTATCTACAGCTAAATACCTATTTACTTGCAGCAGCAAAAATGAAGAACTAAGTTCAACCCCATTACACATAGTAACAAGTGCTTGAACTATATAAGGGGATAAACAGTGAGTATTTCATCTTCCAGTGATCATTCCATTACATGATATCTGTGTTTTGGAATTTTGTTTTTATTTCAAGTTCTTGGAAAACCTTCTGCAATTTTTGTATAGCATAAGGTAACTTGAACCTTAACCAAAGGATCCCCAAAGCCAGACAAAAACCTAAAAACTATAAAGGATCCCCAAATCCAGACAAAAAACCTAAAAACTATACTCTAAGGCTTTGATAAACCCCTTCCTATAATTTTACAGATATGACCAGGGTAAAAACCCTCACCACCAATCCAAAAACCCAAAGCATATGAAGAAAATGTGAAAAAATCACAAAATATCAAGAAGAAAACTGAAACATAAACAGTTTGAAAAGAAAGAAATAGAAGCCTGATAGAAAAAAACAAAGCAAAGAAATAGAAGCCTGATAGAAAAAAACAAAGCATAATTGCTACGCTGAAAGGGCTTATCAAAGTTTTCTCCAACTTAATGGACAAAAAGAATCATGGCCAATGATCTACTTTGATAGAAAAAGCCGTGGCACTCCAAATCAAAGAGGCCACATTTACTGGTCACTAGTGCAATATAATAATGCATGATAATAACTGAAACATTCAGATGGGGTTATGACAATAAACAGAGAAAACTCATTTTGTCACCTCATAATGGCTCTGCATATACTTAAAGACTCTTGAAAGCCACATTATATGCCAGAATTTTAATAATTACGCAGCTGGAGAAGTGACTTATGTGATAACCAAGCAAAAGAAATTACCCTAAAGAAGCACCCAGCTCATCAGATGGAACTGAATGAGGATCAAGTCCTCTCGGCAACCTTGCATTACATATGCTATCATATTGGCCACTGGATCCATCTTTTTTTTCGCCATCAACTGTTACCTGCAACACAAGATTTGTATGAAACCACAAATGTGCCCCAAGTAGATGGTCAACACAGAAAGAGAAAGTTCAAAGTAAAAATCTCTTTTTTCTGGCCATCATAAATACCTAATGGAATATTACTAAGCATGCACAGTCCAGGTTTTCTTCCTTAATGATACCAAAGTTCCACCCATATGCTAACAAGATGATCCCAGTAGCAGATGAAAAACTGTCATCTCCAATTTATATTTTTCCTAAAACAATCATAACTTTTTATACAACAACAACAACAACAACAACATACCCAGTGTATTCCCATCAAGTGGGGTCTGGGGAGGGTAAAGTGTACGCAGTCCATACCACTACCTCAAATGAAGTCGAAAGGTTGTTTCCGATAGACCCTAGGCTCAGTACAAATAACAATATAACAAACAAAACACATAAAAGCATGCAACAAGGGATATCACGCTGCTAGATAGTAAAGGATATAAAAAATGAAATGGAGGAATTTATAAGGGCCAAAAGGAACACTCTGTAAAGCATTTATGGAAGACCAACAGGCTAAGATTCATAATCTCAACCATAGTCGGTGTTAGATACTTTGTGTCAAGAAAATGAAGCACCCATATGATCAAAACATCTAACTTTGGAGCTGAAACAATCATTCATTTTTGGAATAACCAACAAGGAAGCAGGGGTATTTGAGAGGTGCAATCCCCCATTGAAGCCTATTTCCGCTCTCTTCCCAGTTTTTTACTTCAAGCTAAAGAACATCAATAGTTTGCGGGTTGAAAAAAAAGAGGAGATGAAGTGTCTCACCAATTCAAAGGTAGAAAAAACTTCAAGCTAAACAATATCAATAGTTTGCTGGTTGAAAAAAAAAGGAGATGAAGTGTCTCACCAATTCAAAGGTAGAAATGCACATGTATCATAAGAAAAGCCTCTCAAAATGACTACCATAATAATACTCATTACATCCACTGTAGTCTTTTATAGGGTTAAGAGAACATGAATCATTCCATTCTCTGTAATTTGGATCCACTAGTGTGTGCCACAATTACCAGCATACATAATTGCTCGAGACTTACATGACGTTGAGGGAATAACCTGCAAATCTGTTTTACAACCACAGACTGTTTATGAAGAAGCTCAGAGGTAATTGCCATCTGCGGTTTCAATAAACAAGAATTAGTAACAATGAAAATTTCTCATAGGGAAGTTTGAAAAAAGAAGAATTCCTCACATGCCCAAGATTTTGAGTGCAGATAAGATTAGGATAAAACTTTTCAAGTTGTTCTGCACGATTCTTTTCCAGCTACAAATTGATTCAGTCATCAGTGGGATATTTCATCAAACTATCCATAACAAATTATGAAATACAAACAAAGACTCTGTTATACCATCCTTGTAGCAGATCCTAGTAACTCATACTGAACTTTCAGATCATGAGACATCTTCTCAATTTTTGCCTTCCCTGTAATACATGTATTAGTCAGCTAGCCAGTAGGTTAAATCTGCATTAAAATCAAATTGAGCTGCTGCCATTAGTTGACAGGACAAAAGACCTTGTGAAACTTGCTCTTTCTGTTGTCGGAGCTTTTCCTTTAATCTTGCCAATTTCTCATTCCGAGGCACCCTCCAACTAAGTTGATCATCGGCCTTACCCTGAAGATGATCAAAATCATGAGGAAAACAACAGAAATCTTTTCAGCTACAGGTATACCTCGAAACTGAATTTTCTTTCATAAATAATTAGTACAAATACACTCAATACAGACTAGAAAATAACTTATATCAGTTTAGTATATTGAATATCTATAATAAGGTAAGATCAACAAGAAGACAACATCATGGCACTTGAAATAATGTGTAGATGGCCAGGCCTATAGACAGAAGGTTAAAATACAACAATCCTGTTAAGTTTTCAGTTGTTTAACAAGATTGTTTTAGGCATTTTTGTTATCAAAGGAAGGATCATAGCAACCTGACATGCATCATACTACTCTCAGTTTGCTTACTACATATGTCTACTTTTGGGCAAATAGATGCCAACACACAATCATTTTTCTATTTGGGTCTATTTCATCTAATAAATATTTTCTTTTAAAGAAGAATATTAGTTCAACTTTTCTTTTTGAGAGTGGTATATATATAACGAATCCTTCAAAACTACTCTTTATATATATTTACATGGATATACATGGCTCAAACTAGGAAAAGGAAAGCTCTAAGAATACCGAACGTCTTGGAACCACACTTATGTGAGAGCCCTCTGCTTGACTGACATACTCCTTTTGATCTTCCCCATACCATCATTTCAAAGTTGGAACCTACTGAATGTAAAAATAACAATTCCTTAAACCCAACAGGTTGATATTGCTCGTATGATTTTTGATCTCCTACACCTTCATGAATGATGGGTGTCTAATTTGTTCAAAAGCAAGCCTTCATACCACATGGGTCCCAACAGACTATGGGTCTTTTAAGCTAACTTCCCATTGTGTAATTCTATATACATCTCATCCCCTTTTTCACATTTGATCATCACATTGATGAATTATCGGACGGTTCATATGGTCTATGTAAAACATGATTAAACTCTCAAGCAGTCTTATCTCATCTTATCCTCTGTGTGTGTCGCTTGCACCTTCTATTTCACATGACCATATCCAATCTTATATCACTTATATACATCTTTAGATTTGCATTTATACAACATTCGTCAGGTGGATATGCTGAGTCTTAACTGCCCCCACATTCACTCCCATATAAATTAACGAACTTACAACCGTTCTATAAAACCTTTGTTCTATTTTGTTTCGCATCTTCGTATTGTATAGCACTCTCATGTGTCGTGACATTTACTCCATTTGAACAATCCTACATTAATTTTATGTATTACATCTTCAACTACAATTCCATTCTCCTAGATACAATAAACAATATGATGGAGTTATCCATTGCTGTTTGGAAACTCTTTCAGAATTGATTACAGATAATATTAAATGAACGTATTTATACCTCAGTAAGATTAAAATCATCTTCTTGTACAAGATAATGAAACCTTAAGTGATAAACTGAAGGCATTACAAGAGAGAATTTTTATCAAGAAACATGGAAAACCTTAGCCAAGAGTACTTCACTTAATTGCCCACATAATGCTTCTCTTCTTCCCTTCAGTGATTTTAACACAGTGTTGTATTCATTCAATCTGCCAAAAACCACATCATCACTACAATTAGAATCTTATAACCCACATCTTCCCACCCCCACCCCATCCAGCTTCCTATACAACAACACAATATACACAGTATAGTCCAACGAGTGGGTTTCTGAGGAGGATAGAGTGTATGCAGACCTTATAATAAGTAGGTGCATACGAGACAAGTAGTAATAGAAAAATAATAGTAAAGATATGGAAATAGTAACTAGAAAACAATAATAATAATAATAAATATGCCGAATATAAAACTAATACTACTAGCACCCAAATGTGTGGCCTAGTGATCAATAACGTGGGTCAAGCACCATGAGGTCCAACAGAGACAAAACATTAGGTGATTTCTTTCCATTTGTGCTAGCCTTGCTGGACAGAGTTACCTACCTGATACCTGTTGATGATTGGAGGTCGCGGGTATCCCGTGGAATTACCCGAGGTGTGCACAAGCTGGCCCGAACAACATGGTTGTAAAAAAAAAAAACACCTAACACTACTAGCCTTGTACCCAAATCCTCGACCTCCACACCCTCCTATCGAATCTACCCAACACTTGTTCGAACTTAAAATTTTAGGTAGAATTAAGTGAATTACCTGTAATTGACGCAAAGAGTACAAATGGAAGGAAGATTAGAATTCTCACAAATACCACAGCAACTCGCTTTTCTCGTCATCTCCACTGCTCCAAAATCCTAGAACATCTACCTACACCATACTAAACCATAATTTAACAGATTAATATACGTAATTTTCAAGCTCAGTTGCAACAAATTGTGTCAATTCGAAGATAAAATTAAAGAAAAGGAAAAATTACCAGCAAATTGGAAAAATCAAGTCATGCAAACTTTAAAAAAAAAAAATAGTTGCAATAATAGTAGTACCAAATTGTGAAGGGGCTATAAATAGATGACGCCGGAGCTCCGATGAGCTAATGTATTTATTAAAATTGAAAGACCTCGTAAAAACTTCGAGTGCAAGTTTGAAACGAATTGACTCTGCCCTTTTGATTGTAAATTGTAATAGTAGTAGGTACCGATCGCCGGACACGTACCCAATATATATTATTTTTAAATTATTAATTATTATAATTTATAATATTTTTTGACATTATAATTTTCTATTTTAAGTTATTTGTTATTATAATTTATAATATATTTTTTTGTTCAAATTTTTGTAATATTGATAGTCAATTTATATGTTAAACAACAACAATAATAGATCCAGAGTGAGGTTTGGGAATTTGTGATATTAAATTATTTTTAAAATATAAAATATAAAATTTATATTTAAAAATAATTTTATTTTTTAATTATTGTGATTTATAATTTTTTTTCTATTTCAATTTAAGAGACACTGATATAATTTTGAGAGTTAATCAAATATCACTATTAAAGAAGCGAAACCGGCATGTCTTGAATGACTCATAATAATTCATTAGAAGTGATATAACAAAATTGTTTTAAAAAATACTTGTGAAATTTTTTTAAGTGAGTCTCATATAAGATATCAAATTAATTTAAAATATCAATAGTTAATTTATCATTTTTATGTTTATTTTTTTTATTAAATATTATTTTTTAATACTTAGATGACTTATAGTAATTACTTAGGGGTGATATAGTAAAACTACGATTGAAGCAACTAAAACATACGTGTTTTTTCATAAATATCTATTTTATAAAAATTAAATTTTATTAATTTTCTAATATGTAAATATCATATAATAATTAATCAGAGGTGATATAGTAAAATTATGGAACATGCAGACAGCTGAAAGCAAGCATGACAATCGTCAGTTGTCTGCTTCCAGCAACTGCTACTCACACTTACATATAGTAACACGATTGAAGTAGCAAAACTGACACGTCTTGAATGATTCATAATAACTAATTAGAAGTGATATAACAAAATTGCTATAAAAAATACTTGTGAAATTTTTTTAAGTGAGTCTCATATAAGATGTCAAATTAATTTAAGACATCAAAAGTTAATTTATCATTTTATGTTTATTTTACTTTTTTTTTTATTAAATATTATTAAGCTTTTAATACTTAGATGACCTATAATAATTACTTAGGGTCGATATAGAAAAATTACGATTGAAGTAGTTAGAGCGAACATGTCATAAATATCAATTTTATTTTTTTAAAATTAAATTTTATTAGTTTTCTAATATGGAGATGTCAATTAATAGTTAATTAGGGATGATATAGTAAAATCATGATGCAAGTAGACATGTTACCCTGCTTGAAAGAGCTGCTACTAGTTAATGTACGAGTACCACTAGTTAATTTCACTAATCAATTTTATTACTTTAATTAATTAAAATGATATTACGTCATTTGGATTGTTTGGGCTGCAATTTCATTGATTTCACATCATGAATAAGTTACCGTGAATGTCTAATTTCATATCTGTTATAAATATATTACCGTAAATGTCTAATTCATCAATTTAATTTACCATATATGGTGTATGTTTATTTATGAAAAATTAAAAATTCAAGGTTAGTTTTTCCACATATAGTGTATGTATATTTATGAAAAAAAATTAGAAATTCAAGATTAGTTTTTTCCTATAAATAAAGAGTTTTCTTCATTGTAATTAACTCATCAAAGAAACTTCTCAAGAAAAATAAAAATTACTCTCTCTTCTTTCTCTATTCTTCTTCTTATTTGCTTTATATTTCATAACGTTATTAGCACGAAGCTGTAACCAATTGAGTAATTAAGGTAAAGTCACCCAATGTTTTCCATCGTGTGCTTAACAAGCATGAGGTATGATTTATTTTATAGTTATTAAATAATCCCTTATCTTGGTTACTTGATTCGATAAGTGAGCAATAGTCCACGATTATCATATCAAGTAAGAGATACTTTCATTGCCTTTGAATCTAACGTGCCAAGTTTGATTAAGGTCTTGTGTTTTTTTTTTTTTTTTTAAATTAAGATTAAATCTATTTATATTCATAATTATCTAAAGTGATATTAAAGTCAACCTATGATCTATGAGAAAATAATCTGCAGCCTAAAAATAACTGTATAAAACTTATATATTATATCTTGCTCAAACTTTTATAAAGTCCATCATAAATCTGTCATCATTAGAAAAAATGAAAAATTACAATTTGTGCTTTGTATTAGTTATAAATTGGTGAAACTCGAGTACTTATGGTAAATTTCAATGAGCCTTGTTTTTCATGAGCAGTTAGTGTTGTTTTATATGTAGAATTTTTTTATTGATAATATTTTTATCATGTTTAATATGTTTACACACTTTTATTATGAAGTGATAATATTTTTGAAAGCTTGATAGTGAGCTTTCGGTGAATTTGACTTATTATAGTATTGGTTGTGGGTAAGATCGATTTCATGTCTCATCGCATCAAAAGGGTACGACATTAGGTTTGAGCCCTGACGCACCGCGATGATAAGATGTTGGGTTCAAAATCTATCTATTTATGCCTAAGACGCCTTTATATGGATAAGACGTTGAGTTTGAATCTCAATGCACCATATTGATGATATTATGATGGATAAGACAAAATAATGTGTATTTGATAAAAAGTCATGAAACTTGTCCATTGAATATGCACTATTTCATGAAGTGAATGTGGTAGTAATATGTGATAAGTCCGAAAGATGACAATGTACTCCATTCTTAAAGTGAATGTGGTAGCAATATATGATGTACTCTAAAAGATATGTTAAGAGAAAAATTCTCTACATTATACGTATGCCTCGATTTGCTCCTGAAGTAGCAATATCATGAAAGAGGTTATAAACTATCAGAATTTGATAGGCTTAAGGCACGATTATATTCCATTCCTAGGGAATGAGAAGCTTATCAATGCAAACATGCACTTGATTGTGATGGTATCACAACTCACTTCCGAAAGAGGCTCAATAATTAAGAAGAGTTATTTTGAAATCTATTTCTAAAGTAGTAAATCTGAAATTTATTCATGTAATAGTAAATCTGAAATTTACTAAAGTAAAAGATACATGTCATGGTAAACTTGAAGTTTGCTAAAATAAAAGTTCATAAATTGACATGAACAATTGTGACATCTTAAAGATGTGCATATTGAGCATTGAGCATATATTGAAGAATTTGAAAATTCTTCATTACTTTTAGTGTTGCTTGTTCTCATGATAAGTTGGTTGGACCAACTAATTTTGGAATTGGATTCCTTAAAATCTGAGAAGTATAAAAGGTGAATTAAGGGTCCGTTCACCAGTCATGTGATCTATTAAGATGCATCCATATAAGATGATCACTTATACGTTTATTGTCAACCTACAGTTTGACATTCATAAAGTTACTTGCTCAATAAAATTGAGTTAAGAGTATAGCTTTCAGATTGTGTAATCAAGACAATTCATCTTGATGACGATGGCTTGGCATTGAATAACTTTGATAAATAGCTAACCCATTGCTAATGAGAACAAAGCTTCATGTGTTGGTTTGAAATATGATATATTATATGCAAAGTACTTGTATGCATCAAACCAATAAATTATTATTAATTTTCCTGAAAGTTGGTTCTGAGTCAGGAACCACACGTTGTCCATCTAATAGTTTTGAAGTGCGATATGCGATTAATGAATATACCAAAATACACAAAGATGGATTCCTCAAAGAAAATGGAGGATGTGGGTTAGTTTTCCTAACATAAGGGGGATTATAAACAGCTATGAAATATGTTAGAAATTATCATCAAATTCTTATTCAAAAGATAATTCAAGTCAAATGTTAAAAGCATATCATATTTAAGCTGCAAGTACTCCTATTTTGTGTCCCTAAAGGACAAAGTCTACACATATGTAAAGCGTGGTAGACCAATCGATTCCAAATGAAATAATCCTTGAAAAAGATAAGGAGCAAATACTCATTATAAGAAGGCAATGTGCTCTTGAAGAGCTACGCCATAACACTTTATGAAACCTTATAAGAGGTTCAGGTACCTGAAAATAATGAAGTGACGATATCTCAAAATGTTATGTCACACTGTGAACCGATACAAAATGATATATCATCAATGATATCTTTGATACAATATTTGTGCAATATTGTGAAAGATTACGAGGATCTAAATTTTACGTCGATTAAGCATGCTGATGGAGAAACATTTATCAAGTGACATGAAAGAATGTATCTTGGTAATCATAACACTTATTTGATTTGCAATCCAGACACTTGAAGATGTCACACATATTGATATTGTCACTTGACAAAAACCTATATGAAAATCCCTAAAGGATTTAAAATGCCCGAAGCATATAAAGTTTTCGGAAAACTTATTTATTATCCTTATAAGGGATAAATTGATGGTTTGAATATTATTGAAACTCTTGGAAAGTTTTCAAAAGCAATAAATTATTTGCTGAAATGAAAAATATACTAATTTAGATTGGTTATGAAGTAACATATCTTAGTGCAATTGGTGCACAACAGTAATGTATCTTGCAAATATTATAAGGCTTGATATAGCCTTTTAAGTCAATTTGTTAAGCAAGGTATATTTCTACTCCTACTAGGAGACATTAAAATAGGATAAAAGACATGGGCTTATTTTCTTCTAAAACATGTAGTCCCAATATTGTTGGTTATGCTGATGCTGGGTACTTGATATAACCTGCATAAAATCGATCTCAAATAGGCTATGTGTTCACATGCGGGAATACTGCCATATCTTGGAGATATACAAAACAATCTATCTAGCCCTTTCATCGAACTATGCTGAGATAATCGCTATTCATGAAGCAAGCCGAGAATGTATACGGTTGAGGTTCATGATACTTCTCATTCGAGAAAATATGATTTACAATGTGAGAATGTAAACATAATTTTATACGGAGATAATGCATCATGCATAACACAACTTAAAGGAGGATTCATAAAAGGAGATAGAACGAAGCACACTTCGTCAAAGCTTTTCTATATACATGATCTCCAAAAGAATGATGATATTAACATGCACCATATTCGTTCAAGTGACAATGTAACTGATTTATTCACCAAGTCTCCTCCAATTGCAACTTTCAAGAAGATGGTACATAAGATCAAGATGCAAAGGTTCAAAGATGCTCTCATTAGGGGGAGTTAATACGCGTTGTACTCTTTTTTCCTTACGAGATTTTGTCCCTATGGGTTTTTCTTGTAAGGTTTTGAGGAAGCCTATATGCTTATTGTTAGAGATGTGTACTCTTTTTCTTTCACTAGATTTTTTCTCCCACTAGTTTTTTTCTAGTAAGGTTTTAACGAGGCACATTATCTATCAATTAGACATTCAAGAGGGAGTGTTATAAAAATATTGCCATATATAGTGAATGTCTTCTTTACCATATATAGTGTATATTTATGGAAAAACTAGAAACCCCAAGGATAGTTTTCCCCCATAAATAAAAGAGGTTTCCTTCATTGTAATTAACTCATCAAAAGAAACTTCTCAAGAGAAATAAGAATTACTCTCTCTTCTCTCTATATTCTTCTTCTTATTTGCTTTATATTTCATAACAAAATCATGATTTAAAATTTTTGAAACACAAAAATTAACCCATAAATTTAAATTTTATAAAAAGAATTTCATCATTTATATTTATCAACCATTTATTTTATATATGTAAATAAATTTATAATTCATATTATTGTTTTTACCTATTTTTAGATTATTTATATCTCATTTAATCATTAATCTCACCAATGTATAGCCCCGTTTAGTCATGAGAAATATTAGTTTTTAATTTTTTTTTATTAAAAAATAATGTTCAATCGTAAAATCTTCAAATACAACTTAAAATTTTATTTGAAAAAAGTAAAATAAGTTTCAATTTATTTTTATTTTTTTGATTTCTTTTTCTTTTAAAAAAAACAAAAGTAGGCCCGAGATGCCTTTTTATTAGAAGGAAAAAGACATGGATCGACCCTTTTCAAAATAGTTGGTCAATATTTGGGCCACATGTTCATGATCAATTGGTTCAAACAAATTTCATGTTATGTTCATTTCATAATTTGAGTCATTTTAGTTCAGATAGTTCAAATGCAGTTCATATCTAAAAAAAATAGGGCATCTAATTTATGGGTAAAAATTGTATCTTATTATATAGAATATGTATTTTTTTAATATGATATGCATAGAATTTATATCATTATTGTATAATTGTATAGAATTCATATTTGTATAAGATATTTATCAAATTTGTATCAGTATTGTATAAAGTTATCATCAAATGGCTAGAAAATGAAGTTAAAATTAAATTATCAATTTTGTGTCAATATTTTCATCCAAAGTGCTATTTATGTCATTTTCCCTTATTAGAAATGAGCTATTTACATAGAATTAAATGGACCATTATCAACTCTAACCTGTAGGCCCAACCCGATATTGTCAACTTCACCTTTATAGGTAAAAAAATCTCTCAAAAAGGTATGATCAAACATAACTCCTACTCCAACTTCAATTTCAACTCGAAATTTTTTGACGTTCATGGTCAAACGACTACAAAATTTATTATTACTTCAAATCAACTCCTACTTTATTATTTATTATTCATTAAATTTATCATTTGATCAATAAATATTATATTTTTTTAGAAGAATTTTGTGATAGTGTACTATTATACTTTTGTTGTGAATTTTGCTTATTTGGTAAGATTGTATAATAAAATAAGGCAATTTCGATAGTTTTCACAATTTTTGAAATTTTCTTGTTTATATAAGAAAAGTACAACTTAAAATTTCAAATTGCATGTCCAAACAAAATTTTAACTTCATCTCATATGATTCATAACATGATTAAAATTATGATTTTATCTCAAATGATCAAACGGATCCTGAAAATAGTTTTTTCAATTCACTTGTCCAATTATGAAATTAAGAGAATTTTGTTATATTTTTCTCTTTTTACCGTTAGTAGTAAATAACTTTTTCTATTTCCTTTTTGTTTCTTCATTTTTTCTTCTTCATTATTGGGCTATTGATGGTGGATTTCAATGCTCGCTGTGTTTATTTTCTAATAAAAATGATGAAGAGGTAAAAAGAAAAAACTGAAGAAGAAGATGCTTAATTTTCGACGACAAATAAATAATAAATTAATGATGGTTAATCATAGCAGCTGGAATTGCCTGTGTTATAAAATTTCTTGATAATTTTTTAGCATAATTTAGGAAAAAGAAATAACATAAAGTGTTGATCATTATTTTTTCCTCATCTTCTCCACACATTGTATTACTCGTTCAGTTATTTTTAATAACTATAGAATATTTATTTTTTAATTATTGAAATATCCATCTCCTAAAAATAGAGATTGAAAGCGGTGAAGTTAAGAAATGAGGAAGGAATATGGGGATAAAAAAACTCAAGACCATGGTGATTTAAATTTAGATTTTAATTTGATGATAATTTTAACTGTTTACACATTTATCTTTTTCTTAATAATTAAATAAATTTAAAATGAAATAATATATATATATATATATATATATATATATATATATATATATATATATATATATATATATATATATATAGAGAGAGAGAGAGAGAGAGAGAGAGAGAGAGATAAACAGTTAAAATTAGAATCTAATTTTAAATCGCCATGTTAGATCGTCATGTCTGTTTTCTCGAAGTAAAAGAGTAAGATCATTAAATTGAGACATGTATATTTTGAACTTATATTTTAAAGTTATCCAATTATTAGGCCTATTGGGTAGATACTCTCAAAGGGTCAACATGACCCTTGAATTTGGATCGTCATGTTTGTTTTCTCAAAATAAAAGAGTAAGATGGTATTAAAATGAATTTAGTATTAATTAATAACATTAGTTTGAGTTTTAATATACTAAAAATAATTATATTAATTTGAAAAGTAACCAATTATTTTTGAGAATTGAAATAAGAAAAAATGAAGAAAAGAAGACAAATGCTATGATGGAAGAATCAACATTAACATCTCAAAATATAAAGTATATTAATATTTTGAGATCTTAGTCACATGAAAATGGAAAGCTCACATTTCACGTAGAAATAATAAAAGTTTATTAAGGTATAAAGAAAATAGAAAGGGGTGAATAACAAGGATAATCACAAGCACAAAATGAACCGTCAAAGTCATCATGCTCAATGCATTGACCACCAACTTTGGGTCAAAATTTTTTCTTGCAAAGTGGTAAACATTTTAGCTCAACTTTGTTTTGATCACACAATATTTTTGGATGTATTTGGTAGCAAGTTTCTGATTCAACCGATGAGATCATTGTTCCAACTGCATTAATAAATAAGAATGATCAAGAATAAATATTGATACTATTAGGTAGGTAGTATAACAATAATGTAACACCCCAGGTGTTGGCCTCTGAAAAATTTCAAGTTTTGAGCTTACTGACCATGCTACGACTCACTATACGAGTCGTAGAGTCTCTATATGAGTCTTAATACCTCAATCGTAGCCTGACCAATATATTAGTCTGGAGTTTCTGTTGTGATTATGACTTGGGGGTTACTAGTCGTAACGACTCTATACGATTCGTATAGTCCTACCTTTAATCAAACCAGTGTAATGCCCAAATGCTTTTGCCTTGATCACGACTAGACTCAACTAGTCGTAATGACTCTATACGAGTCGTAGGGTATCAATCGTAGGGTGTTCGGTGTACTTACCCAAATGTTATTCCTTGACAACGATTAGGACCACCGATTTGTAAGGTGGCATGACCCCAACTAAGGCCTTATCATAATGAGCATCTCAAGTCCAACCAAGACCAAAAATTGCCCCTGATACCTTACCCAACCAACCATACATGTACCCTGAGTCAGATGAATTTTGAACATATAACAAGATAGCGTATTTGTATAATTCCAGACTCTAGGATAGGTCCATAATCATGACCAACCCAAACAAGTCCAACCGTCCAACACCCAACCATTATCTAATTACCAAACCAAAACCATAAACCAAAACCAAAACAATAACCAAGTTCCTGTCCATAACATAGCATAAGAGGATGGAACAATCATAAATTTGACCAAACAGTATCAGCCTCAATACCAATGCCAATACTAAGACTGACACCATTACCGACCCGCCCATTTCAATCCATAGTAGTTCCTCAAAAACCTCCAACCAAAAAAAATAATATCCGGTCCGGACATTCCCCAATCATAGATAAAATCAATTTCCATAAAATAGCCAAAGTATGAAAAGATGTCCATGATATAAAATGGAGCCTTCCGGAGTATGAAAGCTCACCACTTTAATCCAATAGCTGATTCCGAGTCCTATCACTAAGCAGGAGAAATAGGATAGCCGGTTCCTGCATTGCGTGGGGATACAACCGCTCGAAGATGAATTAGCGGGTGAACGCTAGTAAGTACTCAGGATAAGGATAAAGTAATGCCAACCTTTAAAACCTATTAAACCAACCATATACATACACATCCATATATATATATATATATAATCCATGTCAGGAAAGGGAATCGGGTTTAGCATGTATTTAAAACCATTAACCTAGGTATGTGTAGCTTAACCATCCTAGAAATACCCACGGGCTATATGGGTCAAGTGTAACCCCCTGAACGGGCCCTGATATGTGTAGCCGTATGAATCAGAGATACCATAAGAGTAGAGGATTCCCAAGTACCCTTCTCTTATTATGATACATATATACAAGTGTAACTTAGGGGATCCCATGTAACTCATATGGTCATCAAGACCAAACTTCATGTCGGCAAACATGAGTTTTCAGTGTCTGTCCATTGGACTCACACCTTCACAGTTAGCTATCACACCCCACCATTATTGCCCAATTAAAACCATTTCCATATGACTAACCCATCATTTCATTTATTATTAACCAAGGTTATAAGTAGTGGTATCATCATACCGACTATAGCTTGCAAGCAATGTACTTATCCAACCTTTTAGAGAAGAAAGGACTCCTATATATCCCATCAATTACATCATTTAGTTGCTTGGGGGATTCTCATGTACCTCACAAGTATGTTCATTACTATGTTTACTTAGGAGATTCCCTTGTACCCCATAAGGATGTTCAATCAATCATAACCATGATCACCAAGACCTTACTATTTACCCATTCCAAACCATTTAAATCATTTATATCATTTAGGGTTCTATTACCAAGTTATACCATGCAATAGTTTCATTAAAAGTTTAATAATATAGTAAAAGCATTCTCATAGGTATTTTATCAAACACATTGGGGCGTAGTATTTTCAAAACCAAAATCAAATACCAATTAACCATTCTCATGCAACCAATTGTCCAAATCAACATTAAAACATGTAAATTCATAATTAAAACATAGGAAAACCATAACTAAGCATTTATAACCAAAACCCCCAATATACATTTGAGAATCCAAAATAATACAACAATTATGCCATAAAAATAATTCATAAAACATGCCTTTAGTTGGAACTAATAATAAGGGAGGAGTATCTTGCCTCAGATTATTTTGATGATGGTGACAAATCACCCGTATAAGCCCCAAATTGATCCTCTAGATAAAACCCTAACCTTTTTTTACCCAAGAGCCTTAGAGAGAATTAGAGAGAGTTTCTAAGTGTTTTAGATTAGAATTATAGGGCAAATGATGTACCAATAGTGATATAAGTCATGTGACCTTAAGAGATTAAGTGGGGAAATGTCCAGATTACCCCCAACTTAAACTGCTTAAAATTCCCGTCAAATGGTACGACTACCCCATGAAAGTTGTACCCTTCAATACAAGTGGTACCCACCACTAATACCCTAGGCCTCCCCTTGGACCCAATACTATCCACCCTATGACTTACCCAAACCAAGTAGTACCCAAACCATACAATCAGTACCCCTAATACGTATTCCTGGTATAATAGAATCAAAGAAAGTTTGAACATTATCTACCATATGAGTCAATGGTACGACTCATACCCTAACTTAATGTAAGACCCCAAAAAAATTCCAAGTTTTACTCAGTCTGGTAAAGCTTAAAAAGAGGTCCCAGACTTAGAAACTTCAGCTAAGTGTTTACACTTAGAATTTTTTTACCTTCATAAGTTGACAATCTTATTTCTTGACCCATATGACCTTTAAATGCTGATCTTTAAGTTGATTCATGATCATCTATGTCAGTAGGTGTTCCAGATAAGTTTTGGATTTTTGAACCGCATTTAGACCACGTTTGGTGTCCCAAAATAGTGGACCAACATGATCCAGGCACGCCGTGTCGCCTATCGCGTTGGTTAATATTATGCAGGATTTGCCAGTCAAAAGTACTAAGGCTTAGTGTGATCATGGCACAACGCGTCGAGTATTGCATCAATGCTATCGACACACCGCGTAGACAATCGCATCGGTGCCCAGTTTTCAGCTTTTTAAAATCTATATCCAGAGAGGTATTTGGGTTAATTTTCCACCTTTATATAACCCTATAACACAAGATTCAGCCCTATTTTCTCCAAAATATACTCCCTTTTCTCAATTTCTCGCAAGAACAAGTTAGAGTTTTCCAATTGAAGATCTAAATTCAAGAGTCTCTCCGCTAATCTTCCTAAAATCAAGAACTAAGGTATGTTAGATGTTGATTCTTAGGTCCCTTCCACCCAAGAAGTTCAAGAACCCTTTTCAAATTATAAAGATTGAATACTATGATTTTTCATGATTTATGTGAGTTAAAGTTCATGTTTATGTTATTGTTGAGTTGTGCTTCATGTTCTAGTTTACAAGTTTCATGATTTAGTCCTAGCATGTGATGATTTTCATAATGTTCATAATAAACCCCTTTAAGTTGAAATTTTATTGATGTAGCCATGTTAATTAGATGTATTGATTGTTGTATAACCAAAGTATGCTCCCCATATATTTGATAAAATGCTTATGTAAAGGAAATAGAGTCATTATAACGTATTAGCATGAAATCCCTAATTATGTATAAGTTAATGCATGCCAAGTGTTTGTTGAAAGTGAATGAATTATGAGACATTGGTATGCATCCCTATACGTTTACATGTTTAAGACTTCCAAGTGCTTGAAGAGATGCCTTCTTGATTTTATTGTGAATGATAGGCTATTCTTATGCTATTCAAGAATTGTCATAACTTAGTTATTTAAGTTATCGAGTCCTGGGGGTATTTAATACCCGACAATTTAGTTAATTGTCTAGAGCTAGTGTCCGTATTCAAGTTAATCTTAGTAATGCCATGATCAGTAGAACTCAGTCAATTACAAAACATAGAGAGACTCAGTAATCTCAGTATCAGTCTATTCTAGTTCAGTATTCAGTTCAGACCTCAGTAGTATTCAAGTATTCAGTCCACAAACTCAGTAACATTAAGTCAGATAGCAAAATTCAGTAGTATTTCATCAGTCAACGGAACTCAGTGAGATCAATTCAGTTTAGTTAATCAGTACGATCAGTAATAGTTCAGTCAAGACTATTATGAACTAGGAAATTAGTTCAGTGTCTTTTAGTTGGGAGTAGGATTCAGTACCGAGTGAGCCTAGGGATGGGGGCTCACCCGCTAGATAGGAATGAGATCCCTAGAAGCAATCCCTAAGCTCTAGAACTACGTAGCTAGCGTAGGCATGAGATGTCACCCATTAGATAGGACTGACATACTCGGGGATCACCCGTTAGTACAGAAATGATCTCAGGGGTCACCCGCTAGATTAGGACTTACTCCATAGTAGTTGTCTTTACCTATGACACGGTACTAACACCCTTCCAGCTGGGGTTGCAAGTTGGACCCCACTAGTTCAGATTCGGGGCATGTCGATTAGATGATTACTTCCTATAGTCTCAGTTTCAGATTCAGACTCAGTAATAGAACTCAGTGCAGTGTTACATAAGTCAGGACTGTTAGATACAGTTACTCAGCTCAGTAAGAAACTTAGATTGTTCCATAGAATTTAGAGATCACCCACTAGATAGGACTGATCTCAAATATAGTTAATCATTTTTGTCATCCAGAGATTCAGAGATCACCCGCTAGATAGGACTGATCTCAGGTATAATAAATCAGAATCAGTATCAGTGGATTCAGAGATCACCCGCTAGATAAGACTGATCTTAGATACAGTCAATCAGTATTAGAAAAACTCTTATATCAATATCAATCGACTTAGTTATTTAGTATCCCAGTGTCAGTAAACTCAAATGTTAGTTTATTAGTATTTAGAATTCAGCATCTGTAAACCTAGTTATCAGTAATCCAGTTAGTTGAACTCAGTATTCAGTGTTACAATGATTTTAGTTATAGTTTACATATTCATGCATGTAATTCCTCATTCAGTATACTCATGTTATTCAACCAGTCATAGTTCATGCACATGAGCCTTTGCATTTAGCCTTACCCCATCTAGCATACTAGTACATTCTCAAGTACTGACGTATACTTTCCTAAGCTATGGTGTTTTATACCATAGGTTCAGAAGCATGAGATCTAGAGCACCCTTAGCAGTCCATATTCAACCAACAACAGTAGTTAGCAGTGATTCCTCATCATCGGTGATGGTTCTTATTTCATTTTATTGCATTAGATTCAATATTTTTAGTAGATAGAGTTAGCTGGGGAATTGTCCCATTCAACTCGTAATTCAGACAGTTAGAGGCTTTCAGACTAGATATTCAGACAGTTGTATCATTATTCAGTTATATTTTAGATGTTTGAACCTTATGGCAAGTTTTCTGTATTTTTATAGTGTATTATTCAGTGCTCAACTACAGATATCCGTTAAGAATTAGCTTGTGGTCCTTCGAGATTATGAGCACCGTGTGGTGTTCGGGGTATCATACTTGGGGTGTTACACTTATAGCTTATGGTAATCTACTCATACTCAGATCCAAGTTAAGTTATTAAGCCTCAAATTAAGTGAAGGAAAAACCCAAACCACATGACCCTTCACCAACCATACGACTCATACTCACCATGTCGTACCTATTCTAGAAACCAATTCAACCCACCAACCAACACTAGTTAGCATATAACCAAAAGCATACCAACCATACCCTATCAAATAAATGGTACCCACAAGTCGTATGATATCCAAAATTAAGAAAGCTAGGAAATTTTCTAAGGGTCCAAACCCAGGGTGTTTCATAGGGTATCTTGACGAGTCATATAGTGGACTCATAACGTCAATAGTTTGGGTGCCTTGAGAAACTGTCTTCACTACAAGTTAAGGGACAACTCATAGTTAGTCATTACGAGTTATAGGGTGACCACAACGAATGGGTGGTAATTTTCGACATAGTTAAGTGGGGGCACTTTGGATGTTTCCCTCTTTCCTTACTTAGACCCCACGTCCATAAAATACCAAAAAGGGATTATTTCTAACAATTTAACAATCAAACACTCTTTTTTCTCTCTTAAATTCCCCACCCCAAGACAAGGCTAGTATTACAACATATTGGTCATTTAGGGCTCTAAGGGTGCTTTTTTCTCCGAATTTCTTGGTAATTAAGGCAAGTATGTCTCTCCATAAACTTGTTCTTTCATTATGACATGAATTGGTTTATTATATACATGATTTTGATGTTGGGTTTTGAATTATGGGTTGAGGGTTTTGGATATAAATTATTTAAATTATTTTTCCATGACTATTATGGATTCATTACACTTAATATGTTAATTTGTACACTCATTGGGGTGCATGGGTATGGTGAATGAAACAGGGTACGAGGATTCCTTGAATTTTACAAATAATGAAAATAGGGGTATAAGGATTTCCCCAAACTTGTGAATAATGAAATTAGGGGTACAAGTATTCCCCAAATAATTGGATTTCGGTATTGAAATTGATGAGGACCTTAACCCACTTGCATAATTGGTTTTAGAATGTGATTTATCAATTGGTTTGGCCTATTTCTTCAAAACCAATACATTGCATAAATGACTAAATGGTTGAGAATGATTATGAAAACCTTGTGAGGTACAAGGAATCCCTTAAGTTGATTTTATTAATGGAATCTGGGTATAAGGATTCCCCAAGTGATATCTTAATGATATTCACTTCAGGCTATAGTTGGTATAACGATACCATTTGAGGATGCCTTAATAATTAACTCCTTAAACTATGGATGGGTTATATGCTAAATATTTTAATTGGGCTTAAAGCAGGTTATGTATCTAGCTGTGAAGGTGTGAGTTTTGAAGGACTAATATTGGAAACTCACATTTGCCAATGTGAGGGTTGGTCTAGATGACCATGTGCTTATGTTACACTATACATATTTGTTTTATGGATGGCATAGGGTACGAGGATTTCCCAACCTTCTATGATATCTCCGTTTCATGCAGCTATGTAAGACCCCGCAAAACTTCTAAGCTTAATTCAGTCCTTTAAGCTTGTCAAGGGGTCCCAAACTTAGAAAATTCTAACCAAGTTCCCAGACTTAGCCTATTTTGGCCTTCAAAAGTTGGCAATCTTAGTGTCCTTTAATGATCTGTATTTTGATTAATTCATGATCAGGAAGGTCAATAGGCATTCCCAGACAAGTTTCAAATTTTTCAGAACACGTTTAGATCATGTTCAGAGTCCCAAAATAGTGGACTAACACGATCTTGGCGCACGCGCCACATCGCATATCGTGTTGGTCAACTTTTGGGCAGGCTATCAGAGCCAAAAATCTTGAGGCTTGACATGATCATGGCATGATGCATCGAGTATCGCATCGCAGCAATCAACACGCCGCGTCACTTGTAGGATCGACACCTAATTTTTTTTTGTCATTAAATGACCATGTCCTTAAGGGAAAAAGGGTCAATTTCCCCCCATATATAAGCCCCAAAACACATAATTCAGCCCTATTTCACCCAAATTATAGTGGTTTCTTTTCATTACTCTCAAGAACAAGTTAGGGTTTTCAATTGGGGATTCAATTTCAAGAATTTCACCGTTAGCTTTCAAGAATCTTCCATCCAAGGTATGCATAGTATTGATTTATGGATTCCTTTCATCCATAAAGATCAAGAAACCTATTTTAAATTATAAATTATAATGTTTATGTTGTGGGTTATTTTGTAACCATGTTTATCTAGTTGTACGATTCCCAAGATTTAATCTTTACGTGTTCTTCCTGAAACTACGTTAGCATGGAAGTTAAAATCCATGAATTGAGTTATTTATGATGTGTAATTTGATGATTTCACCTATTCCCTAAATGGTGCATGTATGGTGTTTGATAAAATGCCTAAGAGACTAGAAATTATGTTATATAGCTCAATTGTGACTTAAGTGATAGATTCATGTTTAATCCTTTTGTTTAAATGACTCCCATGCTATTGATATGCAATATAGATATTTGTCGGATTGCTCATGATGTTGGAGTGTGAACTTATGATACTTATTATATGCATTCCTATCATGTACAAGTTTATGATAACCATGTGCTTCATTAAATCCCTAACTTATTATATTATGGATTGTTGATGTTGGTCATGTAATCAAGAATGTCATACCTTGTCAATTTTCTTCTATTGAGTCCTTGGGGTACTTGTACCCGACAATTTAGCTGTGTTCCTAGAGCCAGTATCATGTTTTCACAATACTCTTAGTGAAGCCATGGTCAATAGAACTCAGTCAATCATGTGACTCAGGAAAGCTCAGAAATTCAGTAATTTCTGTAGTATTCCATCAGTCAATGGAACTCAGTTAACTCAGTTCAGTTCAGTTAATCATGTTCAGTATCAATTTAGATGGGAGTAGGATTTAGCACCGAGTGAACCCAAGGATGAGAACTCACCTGCCAGTAGAGTGTGTGATTCTTAGAAGCAGTCCTTGTATTCTAGAACTACGTAGCCAACGTAGGTTGAGACATCTAACCTGCCAGTTGAGGTTTGATGAGGTGGCTTACCTATCAGTTGAGGGTTCCCACTATTCTCATTTGAGTACCTGCCAGTTGAGGGTCACTCATAGCTTGTCCTTACCGGTGGTACGGTATTGAAACCCTTCCAATTGGGGTTACAGATTAGACTCCAACTTAGCTATATTGCTTTATTTAGGGAATGTTGGTTACATGACTACTTCCCACAGTTATAGTTTCAGTCTCAGTCTCAATTATAGAGCTAAGATAGTTCTACACAATTCAGGACTGTTAGATACAGTCAACTCAGAACAGTACGGAACTCAGCTAGTTCCATCAGAACCTAGGCTGTCAGACATAGTCGCTCAGTATCAGTTACATTAGTTATCAGTAAATCGTGTTATCAGTAATTAGACTCAGTAGTTAGTATCATCGTGAATTCAGTTACAGTTACTTACTCATGCATGTATTCTCACATTTATGTTATATAGTTGGTTAGCATAGTTCATGCATGTGAACCCTCTGCATTCAGCCTACCTCACTTGTATACCAGTATATTCAATAGTACTACCGTATTTGTGCTATGGTGATTTATATCATAGGTCAGAAGCATGAATTCCAGAGCATCAGTAACATTCTAGTCTCAACAGTCAGAGTTAGCAGTGAGTCCTCATCCTTAGAGGACATGATCATTACTTTATTATTTCATTACTTAGTTTATTTCAGTAGTTGGAGTTAGTTGGGGATATGTCCCATTAACTCCTTATTCAAACAGTTCAGTTTTAGAGGCTTTTAAACTACAGTATGTCCAAACAGTTTATTTCAGTTCATGTTTTGGTATTGTTATACCGTACTCTCAAATATTATGTTTTATCTATTTTGAACCTTATGGAATATTTTAGTCTATTATTTCCATATTTTACATGATGTTATACAGTATACAGGTACAAATATCAGTCATGGGTTAGCTTGTGGTCTTTTGAGGTCATGAGCATCGTGTAGCATTCGGGGTACCAGATTTGGGGCATTACAAACTTGGTATCAGAGCCTAAGGTTCAATAGTGTCCTAGGAAGTCTAAAAGTCGCATCTAGTAGAGTCTTGTACATGGGTGTGTTGCGCGCTATATGTATGTACAGGAGGATATAAGATGTTTAGAAACAGTTTCCCCTTTTTTAGTATTCATGTCGTGCCAGTGAGCATATCTCAAGTTAATATCTCAGTTTAATTCCTTTCTCATCCATTTACAGAACATGCCTCCCAAGAAGAGAACTGAGAATCAGTCAGCCCCTCAGCCCGAAGATCCTTTGGGCGAGCATATCTTTTATGAAAAGTTCAGAGCTGTATTCACCACTCTTGCTCAGTCAGTTGCTTACCAGAATAAATGACCAGCTATCATTTCGGCCAACCTAGTGTTCAATTCCGCTGCATCCAGGATTCGGGACTTCACACGAATGAATTCCCATCCTTTTTTCGAGTCTAAGACTGACGAAGATGCTCAAAAATTTCTTGACCAGGTTTAGAAGGTTACAGACATCATAGGGGTGTCAGCTGTTGAGAGTGCTGAGCTAGCTACATATCAGTTGCAGGATGTTTCTTACACTTGGTTCAAGCAGTGGAAGTCAGAGAGGTTAGTTGATACAGGATCCCTAAAATGAGAGGAGTTTGTCATCGTATTCTTAGATAGATTCTTTCCCCAAGAGCTAAGAGAAGCTAAGGTATTAGAATTTATCAACCTCAGGCAGAAAAATATAACAGTGAAAGAGTATTCTCTTAATTTTACTCAACTAGCCAGATATGCTCCCCATGTAGTGGCAGATAACAGGGTCAAGATGAGTAAGTTTGTTTCTGGGGTGAACGATAGTCTGGTCAATAAGTGCAGGTCTGCGATGTTAAATAGTAACATGAACATAGCCAGGCTTATGACTCATGCTCAATATATAGAAGAGCAAAAGATTAAGATGAGGAAGAAGCAACATAAGAGAGCAAGAACAGGTAGTTTTAACTTTGCTCAGCCTAAGTCAGAGGGAGGAAACTATTCTCAGTTTCATCCTAAGTCATTAGTTCTAGCTCCTTCTTCAGCCAATGCTCTAACTCATAAGTTTAGGAATGGTAATAGAGATAGGGTGCTAGGCTCTAGTCTTAGGGCAGCGTTAGTAATGTTCAAACTAATCCTCTTTGTCAGACTTATGGCAAACACCATCAGGGTATTTACAGAGTTGGCAGCGATATTTGTTTTGGATGTGGCAAGACAGACCACCAAATTAGAGACTGTCCTTAGATAGGTTTCCAGAGTCAACGGAACTATTTCTCAGCTCAGTTCGATCACCCAAATCAGCAGGGTGCCACTTTCAGTGCTACTAGTGGGCAATGCCCAAACAGACTTTATGCTCTCCAATCCCGGCAAGATCAGGAAAATTCTCCTGATATGGTTACTGGTACATTACAGATCTTTCACTTGCATGTTTATGCTTTACTAGATCCAGGAGCTTTCTTGTATTTCGTTACTCCTTATATAGCATTTGATTTCGGAGTCAGTCCCGAGATTCTAGCAGAGCCCTTCTTAGTCTCTACCCTAGTGGGTAAAATATCATAGCCAGACGGGTATACAAGAACTGTCTGATTATGATATTCTAGAAAGTTACGTCAGCAAATTTAGTTGAATTAGAGATGACTCATTTTGATGTCATTCTCGACATGGATTTGCTTCAATCCTGCTATTCCACAGTCAACTGCAGAAACAAAATTTTCCAATTTCAATTTCCAAATGAACCCGTCCTAGAGTGGAGGGGTAGTACTTTAGCTTTCATAGGTTAGCTTATTTCCTACCTTCAGGCACGAAAAATGATATCTAAGAGATGTGTCTATCACCTTGTTCATGTTAAGGACTCTAGTTCTAAAACTCCCAGCCTTGAATCAGCCCCAGTCATGAATGAGTATTCAGATGTCTTTTTCGAAGATCTTCCAGGAATTTCTCTCGAAAGGAAAATAGACTTCGGCATTGATCTTCTTCCAGATAGTCAACCTATATTTATTCCTCCATATAGAATGGTACCAACAAAACTTAAAGAACTGAAAGAACAGTTGAAAGATCTCCTAGGTAAGGGATTCATAAGACCGAGTGTGTCCCCATAGGGTGCACCAGTCTTATTCGTGCGAAAGAAAGATGGTTCTCTCAGAATGTTCATTGATTACCATCATCTCAATAAAGTCACGATTAAGAATGAGTATCCAAATCCCAAATTCGATTAATTGTTTGACCAACTTTAGGGTGCTAGCTATTTCTCTAAGATAAACCTTAGATCAGGCTATCATCAGCTTAGAGTCAGAGAATGTGACATTTCAAAAATAGCCTTTTGTACTCAGTATGGTCACTTCAAATTCCCAGTCATATCCTTTGGTCTTACCAATGCCCCAACAACTTTCATGGACTTGATAAACCATGTGTTCCAGCGGTACTTAAACATATTCATTATAGTCTTCATAGATGATATTCTTATCTATTCCCACAGTGAGCATGATCATGTAGACCATCTCAAAATTGGGCTTCAGACTCTCAGAGATTATCAATTGTTCACCAAATTCAATAAGTACAAATTTTAGCTAAGGTCAGTAGCATTCCTTGGTCGTATCATTTTTGGTGATGGCATTAGGGTTGATCCTCAAAAGACTGAAGTAGTAAGAAACTGGCCCAGACCTGTCTTTCCATCAGATATTAGGAGTTTTTTGGGTTTGGCTAGCTAATACAGATGGTTTGTTGAGGGATTTTCTTCTATTGTATCCCCTATATCCAGATTGACTTAGAAGAAAGTTAAGTTTCAGTGGTCAGATCCTTATGAGAAGAGTTTTCAGGAGTTAAAAATTTGACTCACCTCAACTCTAATTTTAGTTCTTCCAGATGGTTTAGATTGGTTCATAGTGTATTATGATGCATCCAGAGTAGGTTTGGGTTGTGTCCTTATGCAGCATGGTAAGGTCATATCCTATGCCTCCAAACATCTTAAACCCCATTAGAAGAATTATCCGACTTATGATCTTGAGTTAGTAGCCATAGTATTTGCCTTAAGGATTTAGAGGCATTACTTGTATGGGGTGCATATAGATGTGTTCACAGATCATAAGAGCCTTCAGTATGTTTTTTCTCAGAAAGATATCAATCTTCATCAGATAAGGTGGTTAGAGCTCTTAAAAGATTATGACATAAGTGTTTTTTATCATCTGGGCAAGGCCAATGTAGTGGCCGACGCTCTCAGTAGACTGTCTATGGGTAGTGTTTCTCATGTTGAGGATAGTAAGAGCATCAGAAGCCTAGTACGTCCATGCAGGAGTTCAATATTCCTACTTGGATATGGGAAGAAGTGAATATGGACTTCGTGATGGGTTTGCCTCATACTCATCATCAGCAAGATTCAGTTTGGGTCATTGTAGACAGGATGGCCAAATCAGATTATTTCCTTCCAGTCCATACCTCTTATTTAGTTGAGGATTATGCCAAACTCTACATTAGAGAGTTAGTCAGATTGCACGGTGTTTCATTATCTATTATCTCAGATAGGGGTACCTAGTTTACCTCTTTTTCTAGAAAGTGTTGCAAAGAGGTCTTCGTACCCAAGTTTATCTCAGTACAACCTTCCATCCTCAAATAAATAGTCAAGAAAAAAGGACCATTCATACTTTAAAAGATATGCTAAGGGCGTGTCCAATTGATTTCAAGGGTAGTTAAGATGACCACTTGCCTTTGATTGAGTTTGCATTCAACAGCAACTATCATTCCAATATTTGGATGGCTCCATTCAAAGTTATCCATGGTAGGAGATATAGATGTCCATTTGGTTGGTTCAAAGTTAGTGAGGCTTCAGTTATAGGGCCTCACTTAGGATTCGATGCCTTAGAAAAAGTCCAGCTAATTAAAAGAAAGACTTTAGGCTGCTCAGAGCCAACAAAAGTTGTATGCAAATATGCGCAGAAAGGATCTCAAGTTTGAGATAGGTGATTATGTCTATCTAAAGATCTCTCCTATGAAGGGGGTGAAGAGATTCAACAAGAAGTGAAAGCTCAGTCCCCTATATATTGGTCTCTTCAAATTTCTCAGTCGCTTTGGCAAGGTAGATTATGAGCTCGAATTGCCTTCAGATCAAGCCTCAGTTCATCCAGTATTCTATGTCTCTTTGGTCAAGAAGTGCATAGGTGACCTAGCAGTTGTAGTCCCTATTCAGAGCATTGATGTTCAGAACAACCTCTCTTATAAGGAGATTCCAGTCGAAATTCTTGACTATCAGACTCGTAGAATGAGGAACAAAGAAGTGCCTCTAGTCAGAGTTCTTTGACAGAATCAGTCCGTTGAGAGAGCTACTTGGGAAGCAGATATGAGAACAAAGTACCCTCACCTCTTCTCCATTAACTCAGATCTAGCTCAAGTTAACAGTTCTCCTTAAGATTTTAAGTTTCATGTTCAGATTTTAGTTACAACTTGGTATCCAATTCATGTTCAAAATTCCATTATAAACTTGGTATTAAATATGATTGCATACTCAGTCATGCATTTATGTATTAGTTTAGTTGTATAATTATGCATCAGATATGCATGCTCAGTATGGTGTATTCAGTTATCAGTTATGTTAGTCATGGTATTATGTTTAGTTGCTCATGTTCAGTATTTACATTAGTTTATCTTTTCTCCCCTCTTAGTCAGTCTCATTTGAGGATGAATGTTATCAAGGGGGAGATATTGTAAGACCCCACAAAACTTCTAAGCTTAATTCAGTCCTTTAAGCTTGTCAAGGGGTCCCAAACTTAGGAAATTCTAACCAAGTTCCTAAACTTAGCCTATTTTGTCCTTCAAAAGTTGGCAATCTCCTCTCGCCATCTTAATGTCCTTTAATGACCTGTATTTTCATTAATTTATAATCAGGAAGGTCAATAGGTATTTACAGATAAGTTTTTGATTTTTCAAAACATATTTAGATCATGTTCGGAGTCCTAAAGTAGTGGACCAATGTGATTTTAGCGCGCCGCATTGCCTATTGCGTTGATTAACTTTTGTGTAGGTTTCCAGAGCCAGAACTCCTAAGGCTCGACAAGATCATGGCATGACACATCGAGTATCGTGTCACAGCCATCAACGCACAGCGTCTCTTGTAGCGTCGGCCCCCAGTTTTTTTGTCATTAAATGACCACATCCTCAAGGGAAAAAAGGTACATTTCCCCCTCCTATATAAGACTAAAAACACATAATTCAACCTTATTTCACCCAAATTATAGTGGTTTCTTTCTGTTGCTATCAAAAATAAGTTAGGGTTTTCAATTGGGATTCAATTTCAAGAATTTCACCATTAGTTTTCAAGAATCTTCCATCCAAGGTATGCATAGTATTGATTTATGGATTCCTTTCATCCATAAAGCTCAATAACTTTCAAATTATAAATTGTGATGTTTATGTTGTGGGTTGTTTTGTAACCATGTTTATCTGGTTGTATGATTCCCAAGTTGGAATTTTTACGTGTTGTTCCTGAAACTATGTTAGCATGGAAGTTGAAATCCATGAATTGAGTTGTTTATGATGTGTAATTTGATGATTTCAACTATGCCCTAAGTGGTGCATGTATGGTTTTTGATAAAATGCCTAAGAGACTAGAAATTATGTAATATAGCTTAATTATGACTTAAGTGATGGATTCATGTTTAACCCTTATGTTTAAATGACTCCCATGCTATTGATGTGCAATGTAGATGTTTGTTGGATTTCTCATGATGTTGGAGTATGAAATTATGATTCTTATTATATGCATTCCTATCATGTACAAGTTTATGATAACCATGTGCTTCATTAAATCCCCAACTTATTAAATTGTTGATTGTTGATGTTGGTCATGTAATCAAGAATGTCATACTTTATCAGTTTCTTTCTATAGAGTCCTGGGGGTACTTGTACCCGACAATTTAGCTGTGTGCCTAAAGACAGTATCATGTTTTCATGATACTCTCAGTCAAGCCATAGTCAATAGAACTCAGTTAGTCATGTGACTCAGGAAAGCTAAAAAATTTAGTAATTTCAGTAGTATTCCATCATTCAATGGAACTCAGTTAACTCATTCCAATTCAGCTCAGTTAATCATGTTCAGTGTCAATTCATATGGGAGTAGGATTTAGCACCGAGTGAACCCAAGGATGGGAACTCACCTTCCAGTAGAGGGTGTGATTCTTAGAAGCAATCTTTGCATTCTAGAACTACGTAGCCAGTATAGGTTGAGACATCTAACCTGCCAGTTGAGGGTTGATGAGGTGGCTTACCTGCCAGTTAAGGATCACTCACATCTTGTCATTACGGTGGTGCAGTATTGAAACCCTTCCAATTGGGGTTACAGATTAGACTCCAACTTAGCTATATTACTTTATTTAGGGAATGTCGGTTACATGACTACTTCATACAGTTACAGTTTCAGTATCAGTCTCAATTATAGAGCTTAGATAGTTCTGCAGAATTCAGGACTATCAGATACAGTCAACTCAGAACAGTACGGAACTCAGCTAGTT
Source organism: Capsicum annuum (assembly GCF_002878395.1). Taxonomy (NCBI): domain Eukaryota; kingdom Viridiplantae; phylum Streptophyta; class Magnoliopsida; order Solanales; family Solanaceae; genus Capsicum; species Capsicum annuum. Next base: position 199,199,284 of record NC_061114.1, read on the forward strand.
CCATCAAAACCTAGGCTGTCAGACACAGTCTCTCAGTATCAGTTACATCAGTTATCAGTAACTCATGTTATCAGTAATCAGATTCAGTAGTCAGTATCATCGCAAATTTAGTTACAGTCACTTACTCATGCATATATTCTCACGTTCATGTTATATAGTCGGTTAGCATAGTTCATGCATACGAACTTTTTTCATTTAGCCTACCTCACTTGCATACCATTATATTTAATAGTACTGACATATTTGCACTATGGTGTTTTATATCATAGGATCAGAAGCACGAGTTCCAGAGTATTAGTAACATTCCAATCTCAACAGTCAGAGTTAGCAGTGAGTCCTCATCCTTTGATGACATGATCATTACTTTATTATTTCATTACTTAGTTTATTTTAGTAGTTGGAGTTAGTTGGGGACATGTCCCATTAACTCCTTATTCAAACAGTTCAGGTTTAGAGGCTTTCAGACTACAGTATGTCTAGACAGTTTATTTTAGTTCATATTTTGGTATTGTTATACCGTACTCTCAGATATTATGTTTTATCCATTTTGAACCTTATGGTATATTTCAGTCTATTATTTCTATATTTTACATGATGTTATACAGTATACAGGTACAAATATCAGTCATAGGTTAGCTTGTGGTCCTTCGGGGTCATGAGCACCGTGTAGCATTTTGAGTACCAAATTTGGGGTGTTACAGGCTAACACGCACTAGGGCCTGACCAGAGGGTGAAAATTGGACCCATATTGTAGGTTGGCCAAGCTACATAATCTAGGATAATGATTTAAAGTTCATACTAAACCTTGTTCCCTCTCCCAGCATCTTTTATATATATATATATATACATATGCTTATATGTGTGCATGTAAAATAGTTTTGAATTAGTTTTGGAATAATGGCATTATTTTATCCTCTTATTCTTGATTTATATACTTACGCTTAACTCGCTAACCATCTTTGGACGTTGTATCCCTATGTGATACAGGACACAAAGACACTTCTACCTTTCTTACACAGTGATAGGATTTTTGGGTTGTCAGCAGTCAACTTAAAGTGGTGAGCCTCTTTCTTCTGGTAGGCCGTTACTTCTTGGTTTATCATTTATCATAGACTTTCTTTTGGATTTATTTTTAGCTATCGTCAGCGACATGTCCCAACTTAGATTGTTTTGGTTTTGATTAGAGTCTTTGTAGATTATTGTGTATTAGGTATTATGGTGGATGTTCTTAGATTTTTCTGAGCTTATATTTATCTATCGTGTTATATGTTTGGAATCCATCTGCTGCTAGTGTATTATGTTTTGTTTGACTAGGCAAAGAGGGTGGTATCTGGTCCATGATAGACTTGAAATACCTCTCACGGCCAGGCCTTGGTTTGGGTCATGACAAGCTTAGTATTAAAGCTCTAGATTTATGGTCAATTAGGTGTCCACAAAGCCGTGTCAAGTAGAGTCTCTCTTATGAGTGTGTAGCGCACCATACTTTTAAGTAGAGGCTACGAGGCATTTAAGAATATTTTCTTTTCTTGTTGCTCTAATTTGGGTCTATAGAGTTTAAGGCCTTGAATCTTCTTTAATTTCCATTTGTTCGATTTATAAATCATTCCTGCCAGAAGATCTGATGCTTTTTGAAATTTATTTGTCCTATCTGAGGACAATGTGGATGGAACTCGTCCTACTTATAATGTACAAACCCAATCTAGAGTCACTTCTTTTGAATGTCCTAGTGTAGTTCCATCGATCTCCACTGATCCTTCTCTAACTGGTGACACTATTAGGAGATATTACTAATGCTCAGTTTTGTCGCTCTATTTATCTGTTGACCTAGTTGGTGGCATCTCAATCACGTCAGTTGGGTCCTATTGGTGTTGCTATGAGCTCTTCTGAGGTCAATAGAGTTGACCAGTTTATAATGTTAAGTCCTCCAACTTTCACTAACACTAATGTTGAGAAAGATCCTCAAGGATTTATTGATAAAATGGATATGATATTCAGAGTTTGAAGGTATGGAGTTTGCTTCTACCAGCTAATGATATGGCATAGTGGTACAAAGAGTGGGAGTTGTTGAGAGCAAATGATGCTACACCAGCTATATGGCATGATTTTTCTGGTGCCTTTCTTGATTGTTTCTTTCCTCAGGAGTTGAGGAAAGCTAGGGTTGAGGAGTTTGTGAATTTAAAGTAAGAAAAAATGACTATCAAGGAATATACCTTGAATTTTAATCAGTTGTATCGCTATGCTCCTGAGTTAGTGTCTAGTATGAGGGATGGAATTAGGAAATTTTCTTTTGGATTGTCTCATGATTTGGTTTTGGAGTATAAGGCAACCTTGTTAAACAAGAATATGGATATCTCTAGACTTGTAGTATACATGCAACAAATTGAGAAGGAAAAGAGAAAGCAAGAACATATGGGGGAAAGACAAAGTAAAAAGTTTAGATATTCATATTAGAGTAAAGGTCAGCAATAGAGTGGTAGGGATGGTAAGTAGTGGTCTAAGAAGCAGTGGGGTAATTCTGGTTCCTATTTGACTGCTAGTGCTCCTTCTCTAAAGCTATCCGATGATCATCATTTCTAGAGTAGTGATGATGCTAGGGCATAGGGTTCCCAATCTATGACCAGTGGAGCCCAGCCAGCCTTATCATACCCTCATCATTTGGTTTTGTGGTCAGTTGCATCATAGTTTCTCTAGTAAGAAGAGGAACTGATATTTTAATTATGGTCAACCTGGACATATGTAGATAAATTATCCCTTGGGTAAGGTTGCATCTGGGGCTAATAAGTTCCCTATTGCTACTTCGTCAGCTCTTACAACAAAGGGTGCTACCTTTGGCTTCGACACTGGTCGGAATCTTCTGTATGCTCTTACTACCCATCAGGAGTTGGAGGCATCTCCTGATGTTGTCACTGGTACGTTAAAACTCTTTTCTCGTGATGTGTATTGTCTGCTTGATTTGGGGTCTACTCTTTCCTTAGGTGGCTATTTTTTTGATGCCAAGTGTATTTCAGAGCCCTTTTCTGAGTCTACCCTAGTGGGAAACTCTATTATGGCTAGAAGAGTCTATGGGAGTTATGGGGTATCTATTTGTGGTAGATTGACCTTGGTAGACTTGATAGAGTTGGATATGGTGGATTTTGATGTTTATCTTAGGACTAGATTGGCTCTATTTGTGCTATGCCTCTCTAAATTGTCAGACCCATAAGGTTGTTTTCAAATTCCCTAATGAGCCAGTTATAGAATGGGAAGAAAGTTCCCTAGTACCTAAGTGATGGTTCATATCTTATCTAAGAGCCCAGAAATTGATTTCTAAGGGGTGTCTTTATGATTTGGTTTGAGTTAAAAATTCAAATTTGGAGGGTCCTTCTTTACAATTCATTCCTATGGTAAGTAAATTTCCTAAGGTCTTTCCTGATGATCTTCTTAGTATTGCGCTCGATAGGGAAATAGACTTTGAGATGAATTTTCTTAGTTGTTCAAGGACTATGACACGAGTATCCATTATAATCTAGGTAAAGCTAATATGGTTGCTGATGCTCTTAGTAGGTTATCAATGGGTAGTTTATCTTATGTAGATGAGGAGAAGCGAGGATTAGTGTAGGATTTCACCATTTAGAAAATCTTGGAGTTCGTCTTTTAGATTTTAAGGATAGAGGTGTATTTGTTCAAGAGGTGGTGAAGTCATCTCTTAGTGCAGAGTTAAAGGAGAAATAGGTTTTGGATCCTATATTGATGCAGATTAAGGATGATATGGGCCAACAAAAAGTTATGGATTTTGAGATTGGTGGTGATAGTATCTTGAGGTACCAAGGTAGATTGTGTGTTTTCGATGTTGATGGGTTGCGAGGAAGAATTTTGACAGAGGCCCATGAGTCGTGGTACACAATTCATCCTAGTTCGAAAAATATGTACCATGAATTGAAAGAGATTTATTAGTGGGAAACCTAAAGAGAGATGTGGCTAATTATGTATCTGAGTGCATGGTGTGTCAGCAAGTGAAGGTAGAGCACTTGAGGCCTAGTAGGTTTTCTCTAGAAATTGAGTTTCCTATGTGGAAGTGGGAAGTGATTAATATGTATTTTGGTACTGGTCTTCTGCAGTCTTGTAATCAGTTTGATTCGATTTGGGTCATTGTGTATAGGATGACTAAGTCCGCTCACTTATTGCCAGTGAGGACTAATTATTCTGCTGAGGATTATGCAAAGTTATTTATTCAAGAGATTGTGAAGCTACATGGTGCTCTAGTTTCTATCATTTCTGATTGAAGTTCTCATCTTATTTCTGGTGTTTGTTTCAGCGAGGTTTAGGAACTAAGGCGAACCTTACCATAACCTTTCACCCCCAGATGGATGGACAAGCGGAGAGGACTAATTAGACCTTAAAAGATATTTTTCGGGCTTTTATGATTAATTTTAGTGGTAGTTGGGTTGAACATTTGCCTCTCAATGAGTTCGTTATAATAATTGTTATCACTCTAGTATTGGAATAGATCCTTTTGAGGCTCTTTATAGTAGGAGATGTCATTCTTCTATTAGGTGGTTCAAAGTTGGTAAGACTAGAATGTTTGGCTCAAATTTGGTTCATCAGGCCATGGAGAAGGTGAAGGTGATTAGGGATAAGCTAAGACTTACCAAAGTTGCCAAAAGTCCTATGCAAATATGAGATAGAGAGTTGGAGTTTAATGCGGGAGATTGAGTGTTCTTGAAGGTATCTCCTATAAAAGAAGTAATGCAGTTTGGGAAGAAGGGGAGTCTCAGTTCCCATTATATTAGGCCATACTTGATTTTGATGAGAGTGGGAAATATTTTCTATGAGTTGATTTGCCTTTTAAATTGAGATTCATTCATACGATCTTTCATGTCTCGATGCTAAAGAAGTGCGTGGGTGATCCGTCCTTAGTTATGCCTCTTGAGAGTGTGGGTATTTCAGACTCCTTGTCTTATGAGGAAGTCCCGGTTGAGATCTTAGATAGGCAATTCCATCGTTTGAGGACTAAGGATGTGGCTTCAGTGAAGGTTCTACGGAAGAACCAAAAGTTTGAAAAAGCTACTTTGGAATCCGAAGAGGACATAAATTCCAAGTATCCGTTCTTGTTCCCCGACTCGGATAATCGTTCTTAAGGTATATTTTTTCCTTAATATCTTTGTTTTCTGACTTTGGTAAAGGAAAGTGTGGTTGTGTTTTTATGTTAAATCATGATAATTGATGCCTTGACTCATCATTTGAGGATGAATGATCCTAAGGGGGGGGGGGGGGAGAATGTAACACCCCAAGTGTTGGCTTCTAAAAATTTCCAAGTTTTGAGCTTACTGCCCATGCTATGACTCACTATACAAGTCGTAGGGTCTCTATACTGGTCTTAAGACCCCAATCATAGCCTGACCAGTATGTTATCCTGGAGTTTCTATTGTGATTATGATTGGGGGGTTAGAGTCATAAACACTCTATATGAGTCATATAGACCCACCCATAACCAAACCAGTGTGATTCCCAAATGTTTTTGCCTTGATCATGATTAGACTCAATGAGTCATATTGACTTTATACTAGTCATAGGGTATATATCGTACGGTGTCCGGTGTATACCCAATATTCTACCTTGACAATGATTAAGACCCACGAGTCATAAGGTATCTTGACGTGCCGTATAGTGAACTTGTAGGGCCAACAGTTTGGATGCCTTGAGACACTGTCTTGACTATGAGTCGAGGGAACTCCCAAGTAGCTCCCTCAACAGACTAATTCTGCCAAAGAACTTTGACTAGAGGAACTTCTTTGTTCCTTAGTCTGCGAATCTGATAGTCAAGGATTTCGACTGGGATCTCTTCATAAGTGAGGCTATTCTGAACATCTATGCCCTCAATAGGGACTACGACTGATGGGTCACCTATGCATTTCTTTAGCAAGGGGACATGAAACACTAGATGAACTGAAGATAAATCTGAAGGTAACTTAAGCTCGTAAGCTACCTTTCTGAAATGGCTGAGAATTCGGTAAGGACCGACATATCGGGGACTGATTTCCTTTTCTTGCCAAAATGCTTTACTCCTTTCATAGGAGAGATCTTTAAGTACACAGTCACTAATCTCGAACTCGACATCCTTTCTGCACACATCTGCATACGAATTCTGTCTACTCTAAGCTGTCTTAAGACTTTTCCTGATCAATTGGACCTTCTCTAAGGTATCAAACATCAAGTCAGGCCCTACCACTGTGGCCTCACCCACTTCAAACCAACCAATAGAAGACCTACACCTCCTCCCATAAAACACCTTAAATGAAGCCATTTAAATACTGGAGTGATAGCTATTGTTACATGCAAACTCAATCAAAGGAAAGTGGTCATCCCAACTACCTTTAAAGTCTATCACACATGCTTGAAACATATCTTCTAAGGTCTAAATGGTCCTTTTTGCTTGACCATTTGTCTGAGGATAAAGGGCTGTACTGAGATGAACTCGGGTACCAAGACCTTTTTGGAATACTTTCCAAAAATGAGAGGTGAACTGGGTACCTCTATCTGAGATAATGGACAATGGTACACCGTGAAATCTAACCAACTTCCTGATATAGAGTTTGGAAAAATCCTCAGTTGAATAGGAGGTATGAACTGGAAGAAAATGAACTGATTTGGTCATCTTGTCTACAATGATCCAAACTGAATCTGTTGACGACGAGTACGAGGAAAACCCGTCATAAAGTCCATGTTAACTTCTTCCCATTTCTAGGTGGGAATGCTAAACTTCTTCATGGACCCACTAGGCTTCTGATGCTCAATCTTAACTTTCTGACATATTGAGCACTTAGCACACAAACGACCTTGACAACGAAATACACCATCTCCCTCTTTGGAGAAAACCTCTACTTTCTGATTTCTCACTGATTCTTTTAACTGGACTAGACTGGGATCCCTATCCTGTTTTTCCTTCACTTCAGAAACTAGGGATGATTCTGAGCTACTCTGCACCCACACACTACTTTTTACTGAATCGACTAAGTGAATACCTAGTCGGGCTAGCTGATGAGCTTCTTGCGCTAATTTCTTCTTACTGTCCTCAACATGGGCAACACTACCCATAGACATTCAACTGAGAGCGTCAGCCACTATATTGGCCTTTTCCAGATAATATAGAACACTCATGTCATATTCTTTCAACAATTCCAACCACCTTCTCTGATGGAGGTTGAAGTCTTTCTAAGAGAACACATACTGCAGGCTCTTATGATCAGTGAACACATCAACGTGTACACCTTAAAAATAATGCCTCCAAATCTTTAAGGCTAAAACTACTGTTGCTAACTCAAGATCATAAGCAGGATAGTTCTTCTCATGGGGCTTAAGCTGTATGGAGACATAGGCTATGACCCTACCTCTCTACATCAAAACACAACCCAATCTAACTCTGGAAGTGTCACAATACATAACAAAGCCATCGGAACCATCTGGTAGGGTCAAAATTAGAGCTGTGGTGAGTCGAGTCTTCAACTCCTGAAAACTCTTCTCATAAGAATCTGACCACTGGAACTTGACTTTCTTCTGAGTCAATCTGGACGTAGAGGATGCAATAGACAAAAATCCCTCAACAAACCATCGATAATAGCCAGCCAAACCCAAGAAACTCCTGATATCTGATGGAGAAATAGGTCTAGGCTAGTTTCTCACTACTTCGGCCTTTTGGGGATCAAATCTAATGCCATCACCAAAAATTATATGGCCAAGGAATGCTACTGACCTTAGCCAAAATTTACACTTACTGAATTTGGCGAATAGCTGATGGTTTCTGAGAGTCCGCAATACTATTCTAAGATGGTCTGCATGATTGTATTCACTTTAGGAGTTAAGAAGAATGTCATGTATGAAGACTACTATGAACATGTCCAAGTAATGCTTGAACATATGGTTCATCAAGTCCATAAAAGCTGTTGGGGCATTAGTAACACCAAAGTACATGACTAAAAATTCGAATTGACCGTACTGAGTTTGAAAAGTTATTTTTGGGATGTCATTTTCCCTGACTCTAAGCTGATGATAGCCTGATCTGAGGTCTATCTTAGAGAAATAATTGGCACCCTGAAGTTGGTCAAACAAGTCATCGATTCTGGGAAGCGGATACTTGTTCTTGACCATAACTTTATTTAACTGGCGGTAATCTATGCACATTCTGAGAGAATCATCTTTCTTATAAATGAGTAAAACTAGTGTGCCCCATGGAGACACACTGGGTCTGATGAATCCCTTATCAAAGAGATCTTTTAACTGTTCTTTTAATTCTCTGAGTTCTGTTGGGGCCATTCTGTATGATAGAATAGAGTTAGGCTGAGTATCGAGAGAAGATCAATTCTGAAATCAATTTCCCTTTCGAAAGTAATTCTGGGAAGATCTTTGGAAAACACCTCTGGGAATTCACATGCTACTGATACTGATTCACGAGTAGGGGTTTTTGAATTAGAGTCCTGGACTCAAATAAGATTGTAGACACATCCCTTAGATATTATCTTTCTAGACCGAAGGTAAGAAATAAGTTAACCCCTAAGTTCTAAAGTACTACCCTTCCATTCTAGGATGGGTTCATTCGAAAACTGAAACTGGACAATTCTATTTCTGCAGTCAACTAAGGCATAGAAGGAATGAAGCCAATCCATGCCGAGAATAACATCAAAATCAGTCATCTCTAATTTTACTAAATCTGTTGAAGTGAATTTTTGAGATATCATAATCGGACAGTTCCTGTATACCCATCGGGCTATGATAGACTTACCCATTAGGGTAGAAATTGAGAAGGGCCCTGCTAGAATTTTGGGACTGACTTCAAAATCAACTGCTATATATGGAGTAACAAAAGACAAAGAAGCTCCTGTATATAGCAAAGCATAAACATGCAAATGGAAAACTTGTAATGTACCAGTTACCACATCAGGAGAACTTTCCTGATCCTGTTGGGACTGAAGATCATAGAGTCTATTTAGGCACTGCTCACTGGTGGTATTGGAAGAGTCCCCCTGCTGATTCGGGCGACCGAAATATAGGGGATGGTTATGCTGACTCTGCGAACCTACCTGAGGACACTGTCTGACTATGTGGTCTAGCTTGCCACATTTGAAACACACATTACTGCTAGCTCTGTAGATACCCTGGTGATTTCTGCCGTACTTCTGGCAAAGGGGATTGGTTTGGGCACTTCTAACACTGCGCTGAGGTTTAGGGCCTGATGCCTTGTCTCGATTTCCATCTCTGAATTTTGGCACTGGAGCATTGGTTGAAGAAGGAGCTGGAACTGAGGATTTTGGGTGGAACTATGAATGGTTCCCATCCCCGTGACTTAGGCTTAGCAAAATTAAAACTACCTATTCTCGATCTATTATCCTCCCTCTCTTTATTTTTATTCTTGGCCTCCTCTATCTGCTGAGCATGGACCATGAGCCTGGCTATATCCATCTCCTTAATAAGCTTTGCTATCCTACACTCTTTGACCATGCTGCTAGACACTCCTGACATGAACTTACTTATCTTCTCTCTGCTGTCTACTACAACATGCGGGGTATATCTGGCTAACTAAGTAAATTTAAGAGAATACTCCTGCACCGTCATATTCCCCTACTTTAGGTTTATAAACTCCAAAACCTTTGCTTTTCTCAACTCTAGCGGGAAGAATCTATCCAGAAAAGCAACTACAAACTTCTCCCATTCTATGAACCCTGCATCTGTGGGCCTCTTTGCCTTTCACTATTTGAACCATAAGTAAGCTACATCCTGTAACTGATATACGACCAACTCAGCACTCTCAACATTAATCACCCCCATGATATCAGTAACCTTCTGCACTTGATCAAGAAATTTTTGAGGGTCCTCATCTGACTTCTACCCTGTAAACGATGGAGAGTTCATTTGGGTGAAGTCCTGAATCCTGGAAGCAGCAGTATTGGCCGCTGGGTTGGCCAAAACCATAGCTGGATATTCATTCTGGGCTACCATAGAATAAGCAAGGTAGTAAAGGCTGCTCTAAACTCTGCGTAGGAGATATGCTCGCCTAAAGGATCTGGATGGACGGGCTGAGGGGCTGACTGATCTCCCGTTCCTCTTCTTTGAGTCCTCTTTGGAGGCATATTCTATAAATGAAAGAGAAGCTAGGATTATAAAGAGAGTGTAACTAGAGCTCATGCTCACCGCATGATATGAATACTGAAAGAGGGAAAACTATTCCTAAAACATCGCATAGCCTCCTGTCCATAAGTGTGGTGTGCAACACACCTATGCACAAGACTCTACTAAATGCGGCTTCCAGACTTCCTAGGACTCTTTTTAACCTTAGGATCTGATACCAAGTTTGTAACGTCCTGAGTATCTACCCTAAACACTACACGGTGCTTATAATCTCAAGGGACCACAAGCTAACCCATGACAGGTACCTACTGCAATAACTGAACAATAATACTGAATAATATGCAAAATTAGGTGGAAAAATGCCATAGGATTCAATTATAAATAATACTGAATAATACTAAATGCGGTATTAAAAACCAAAATTGAAAGACAAAACTAAAATCTGAATAACTATTTGAAATACTCTAGTCTGGGAAGCCTCTAACTGTCTGAACTGTGGAGTTAATGGGACAAGTCCCCACTAACTCCATCTACTGAAATAAATTAAAATACTATAAATAGTAATTATGTCCTAGACTATGAGGACTCACCACTACACTGAATGCTAAAAGTCTGGTCTACTGATGGTGCTCTGGAGCTCGTGCATCGGAACCTATGATATAAGACATCATAGCGCAAAAGCATACGTCAGTACTTTAAATATACTGGTATGCTCAGTGAGGTAGGCTGAAATACATGGGTTCATATGCATGAACAATAATAACTGTATAACATGAGTATGACTGAATAAGAGTATATCTATGAATTCATATACCGTAACTGAAATCATGATAACACTGAACATTGAGTCTGAATACTGATCAACAGATTTAATGGATAACTGATACTGTATAACTGATGTCTGGGTGACTGTATCTGACAGGATTAAATTCTCGGGAACTATATTAAGTTATGTACAGAGCTGAGTGACTATGTCTGATAGTCCTAGATCTATAGAACTGAACTGAGTTTTATTCTAAGACTGAGACTAAAACTGAGATTGAAACTAATACTGTGAGAGGTAATTATCTAACTGACATACCTCTTCTCTAACTAATTTGGGGCCCAACCTGTAACCCCAGTTGGAAGTGTGTTAATAACGTGCCATGGGTAAGGATAAGCTGTGAGTTAACCCTCTCTGACAGGAAGCTCTTTCGTCAACCCTCACTGGAAGGATAACTTAGATAAAAAGTATCAACCCTCATAATTTTTGGAAAGAAGATATCTTAACCTACACTGGCTAAATATTTTTGTAACACAGGGATTGTTGCTAAGGGTTAAACCCTCTACTGACAAGAATACCCCCATCCCTGGGTTAACTCGGTGCTAAATCCTACTCCCAACTGGACAGACATTGAACTAATTTCTAGTCTGTACTAGGCTAGACTGAATGGTTACTGAGATTACTATTTAGATAAACTGAACTGAGTTCACTAAGTTCCATTGACTGATGGAATACTACTGAATTCTATTAACTGATAGAGTTTACTGAGGTCTGAACTGAATACTAAGTTATACTGAAATATTACTAACTCTACTAAGTTTTCCTGAGTTCTATAACTAACTGAGAGTACTACTAATCGTGATGTGACTGATACTATTCTATGACTGACCATGGCTCTAGGTAATCAGCTAAATTGTCGAGTACAAGTACCCCAGGACTCAATAGTATAAATTAAGAGATATGGCATAAACATGAAACATGAAAACTATAAACTTGATCATCATTTACTCATTGGGGCATTTTAACAATCACTTGCATGATTTCATTCTCTTAATAGTTCACATAAACAATTTATCAAACACTTGGAAGGCACAGATCATGCACATACCACTAATCAACATGTGAGCATACAATTCAATCATAAAATTCACTATTTGAAGGATTTAACATAATCTCACATGGTAATACATATAAATCAATAAACTCCACATGAAACTTAGCATAACTCATGGATTTGAAACTCAAATAATCATTATAAACATGAATATTATCAAACCCATCATGCTAATAATGAAATTCATATACTTGAAGTTTAAAAACTGATTCTTGGACTCCATGGGTGGAAGAGACCCTTGGATGAACACTTTACATACCTTTGTTGAAGAATTTCTAAAAGTTTATGGTTGAATCTTGAGTTCTTGATTTGAAATTTGAGCACCTAGGGTTTTGTTCTTGAGCTAATTGGAGAATGAATAAGTATATTTGCTCTCCAAAGGGCTTAATTTTGTATTTTGGGGGATGAAGGACGTAGGGAAAAGACCCAAATACCCCCAAGAATGCAGTCTTTTAATAACTGAAAATTGGGTTGTCGACGTACAGGTTGACACGACACGTCGATGACATTGACGTGATAGCCAACGCATCGCATCATATTCACGTTGATTCACTGGAATTGGACACTGGTAGCTTGGTAAAATATTAATCAATGTGATAGTCAATGCAGCACGCCAAGATCGCATTGATCCACTATTTTGGGATTCCAAAGGAGCTTCAAATGAAATAAGATTTCCAACCTTCATAGGCTAAAATGACACTAAGTCTGAGTACTTTGCTAAAATATTCCAAGTCTGGGACCCCTTGACAAGCCTAAAAGACTGAATTAAGCTTAGGATTTTGTGGGGTCTTATACAAGGATCCTCCCTAACCTGTGAATAATGAAATTAGGGGTACAACGATTCCCTAAATAATTGGATTTTGATATTTAAATTGATGAGGACCTCAACTCACTTGCATAATTGGTTTTAGAATGTGATTTATCAATTGGCTTGACCTATTTCTTAAAAACTAATGTATTGCATAAATGGCCAAATAGCTAAGAATGATTATTAAAACCTTGTGGGGGAACAAGGAATCCCCTAAGTTGATTTTAATGATAGATTCTAGGGTACAAGGATTCCCTAAGTGATGGCTTAATGACATTCGCTTGCAAACTATAGTCAGTATAACGATACCACTTGATGATGCCTTAATGATTGACTTCTTGAACTATGGATGGGCTATGTGCTAAATGTTTTAATTGGTCTTAAAGTGGATTGTGTATCTTGTCGTGAAGGTGTGAGTCTTGAAGGACTGATATTGAAAACTCACATTTGCTGACGCGAGTGTTGGTATAGATGATCGTGTGCTTGTGTCACACTATATATATTTGTATCATGGATGGAATAGGGTACTAGGATTCCTGACCTTCTATGATATCTCAGTTTCGTGCGGCTAACATACACTGAGGCCTAACCAGGGGGTGACAGCTGGACCCATATAGACCGTGGTTTGATTTGTTGACGGTCAAGCTATATATATATATGCATATGCTTGTATGTGTGCATGTGAAATGGTTTTGAATTGATTTTGAAATGATGGCATTATTTTATCCCCTTCTCTCAGAGTTACATACTGGCTCTCAACCTGCTAATAGTCTCCAAACGCTGTATCTCCATACAATGCAGGACACGAAGACACTAAGCTATAACATGACATACAATCACTATAGCCCGAAAGATATATTTATAGTAAAATTTTATGTGATGGGTCATTTAAAATACCCAAAACACCACAACTTATTATGATGCACAAAATATTGGTGTGAAAATGGAACATCACAGAACCCATCACTACAATGATAGATTTGTCATAGTAACGAGACTCGACAATTTCAAAATAAGGAAGCGAGATTCATTTCTCCTACTTTCCAACTCACAAAAGTCTCTTAACCTTTCTCTTACAATCTACTTTTCGACATCACTTCTAAGGTATGTCTTCATCCTTACTACTTTATTTACATGCTTAACACCATAAAATCGTAGAAATTAAAATAAAAAGTTAATTTTCAACATGATTTTGGGTGGAACTTAAGGTATTTGAAATTTTTGCTTCTATGAACGAATTTATGAAGCATGCTAGACTATCTTACATTTCCAATGCTCCTACAACATTCTAGGCATAAGATTCAAGATGGTCATAACAAATTTTGGGCTTCAAATAGGTAGAAGAGGAAGAGCTATCTTCCTCAAAGTTTTCCAGTCGATTGCAATTTGTATTGGTTATTAATCATTCCCAATTTAGTGTAAAGGAGTTCAAAAGTACTCTACCAAGTCTGATCTATGTCTAAAACTTGAAATTCGATAATTTTTTTGAAAATCTACCTTGGGAGGGGTTGAGACTGCTTAGGGAAGAAGGTTTCGCTACAATGATGGAATTTTCATTACAGTGATGCTGTTGTGGATAAACCCTATCATCGCAGTGACAGTTGGGAAGATTCTGTCTCGAGATTTTTCAAATTCTAATTTTGATTTATCTCCTCTCCGTAGCATCTCTGATTGGGTTCTATGTAATTACCCTTATGATCATTTACCTTGTTTTCATATATTTTTGGTATCTAGAGCTTTTCTATAACCTCCCCAAGTTAGTGTTGACCTACTGGGACTGATAGTTAGGTTTCAGACAGTTCGTTTGAGAATTTTAGTAATACCAATTATACTCTGAAATATTTAATTTAAATTGGAATTTGGTAGAAATGTAATTTACTGTCCTTCTAAAATATTTTTGATATTGGCTAAATTCTTTAAGTTATGGTATATTTACATTACTATAATAGTTTTTTTTATAGTTATTAACATTTTTAGCGGATATAGTAAATTTAGATATGTTAAAATATTGTTATTATATAATAAAGGTTTTATTAAAATAATTTTCTATTTATTCTTATGTATTCAAAATATTATAATTATTTTACCACGAACCTATGCAATACCCAAGTATATACGTAACAGGATTAAAGTTGACAATTGATATATATATATATATATACACACACACACTTAAGTGACACATATAACATAAGTGTCAAAACAAGTTGTTTAAGTGGCAAGTACAGGCGCTGTTACAGGTAATAGGTTAGGAAGCAAAGCCATCTAAGTGGCATCTTGAATTTAAATTTGTCGGCAGACTTTACACCTATATAAGTAATTCACATGTGCTGAGGTTCATTATAATACTATTACCAATATAGAAAAAAGTCATGGTTTCCACCTCAAACTATACACGAAAAGTCTAGATCACACCCAAACTATCATAGTGACCTATTACACACCTATACTATATAAAAATGAAACTATTACCTCCCCTCGGCGCCATGCCAAGGTCCGTTTCTTACACTCAATATAGGCACGTTCAGCCTTTTGAAACTAAAAAATAAACGTTTAAAAATATTTAAAAAATAATAATTTATAATACCCAACTGATATATTCAATAATATCCTCCATTTAAGCCAATTTGGGGCTCCAAATTAAAGAACCCTAATTCCCAAATTTGTTATCCCAAATAAAAATTCAAGATCATTTGTTTAAAGAATTGTTAACTAAATCTTTTTAATCATTTGATCTCTTGCTATATTGCGAGAAAATATAGTTCTTTTGTCTTAATTTATTGTTGAAATTTTGATACTTATTTCTTCCCTCAAGTGTTTGTTCAACCTTTCTTAAAGCTTATTTTCTTAATCAAGGTACTTTAATGGCTAAGATAAGTTTGAGTAGACTTTGTAAGCAAGGAGAAGATCATGAGTTGGACGAGGTTCGATGTAATTTGTTCTTCCATTTGTTTCCTGGGTTGACACTGCAGCCTAATTAAACAAGTTCTAGAATACATGTGCAAGTTATATTATGTGGGCAGTTTGTTGCTATAGGAGGAGAATTGAAGAATGTCACTTCTCTTTTCTTTCTTAGACTCCAGTGCTGCTAGTTTTGCTGTCTTTTTCATCTGATCTTGAATTAAAGTTGACAGAATTATGTGTTTCAATGTATTTCAGATTTATATCTTTTTAAGACCCTCACCGAAAAGACCATCCCCCTTGAGGTCGAGAGTTTTGACCCATTGACAATGTTAAAGAAAAAATTCAAGATAAGGAAATCAATTCCCCCTGATCAGTAGAGGCTAATCTTTGCTAGAAAACAACTTGAATATGGATGGACTCTTGTTGACTACAATATCCAAAAAGAGTAGACCCCCCATCTTACAAATCAACTCTTAACAATCGTAACTTCAAATGAAAAGAGATAAATGGTTTTTGATAGTAAATAATGAAAAACATAGTAAAATTAGGTATTTATCTCTTCTATCGGGTTGAAATTTGCTAAAAAACATGAAAAGAAAAGAGAGCTAAAGTTTTGACTTTGGTTCGTATTGATGCTCTTCAGATTGGGTTTTTTTTTGGCCATTCATATTCTACCTGAATGGATCAGGTAGGGTGAAATATTTGGGTTGGTTCGGGTTAAAATTAGGTTAAATTAGTTGGGTTAGTTTAGGTTTATTTAAGGGTCCATTAATTAAATAGAAAAATTTAATTAATCACGTGGAATCACCACAAAGCGTTTGGAGCACACTCCACTCATTAGATTTCGGCATGGGTGTCGCGTGGAGGTAATAGTTTCACTTTTATATAGTATAGGTGTGTAATAGGTCACTATGATAGTTTGGGTTTGACCTAGACTTTTCATGTATAGTTTGAGGTAGAAATCATGACTTTTCCTACCAATATATGATATATTGCAGAGCCTGTACATATTTATAGTATTAAGAGTAGTTTTTGTGAGATATCCATTAACATTATAGTTGGTCATTGATAGAGAAATTAATTATCCACATCAAGTTATTCAAGCTCTAGTTTTAGTGACAAAATCTGGAGGTTTCGCAGAAAGACATTTTAGCATTGGTGTCTAGCTACGCTAGCTTACCTTTAGATTGAGCTTATTTGCAGTAACCGTGTACTATTATTCTAGTTTTGGACAAGTACTTGTAGTTTACATTGCAATTGATATATATACCATGCCTTATTTTAGGACCCCATTCTAGTAAATTTAGATATCTTATCTTTTAGTTTGATATAGCATCGATCACTTTGGGACGTGGAATCAAGTCGAGGAACCTTGGTTTTGTCCCGTTTTAAATAAGATATGCGAATGGTTAAATAAATATATTTGAGTTTCGGTGTATGTTCAGCATGTACTTTATTTCTGTAATTCATTGTGAATTTCGGTACCACTTTGTCATTTGTTATGGTATGGGTTGGATTTTAATATTACAGCTGGGTGTGATTATTATGAGTTCCGATTTGGGTCTGACATATGGTTATGATGATTTGAGAGTTCTAGTACTAATTACTATTGTTCTAGGAGTTGTGGTTTCTATGAGTTCCGGTTCAAGTACGACATTTGATTATTAGTTATGTTGTATATTGTGACATCCCAGGTGTTTGCCTCTGAGAAATTTTGAGAACTGAGCTTACTTCCCACCCTACAACTCGCTATAGGAGTCGTCATGTGTCATTATGGGCCGTAGGACCCAAATCGTAGAGTGATGAGAGAGGTTACCTATGTCTTCTATCTTGACTATGACTCCTCTATACGCGTCGTACAGTGTAAATCATAGCCTCACTAGTGTGGGTGCCAAACTTCTTGCCTTGATTACGACTAGACTCAACGAGTTGTAAGGACTCTATATGAGTCGTAGGGTACCAATCGTAGGGTGACCAGTGTAATTACCCAAATATTTTGTCTTTACTATGACTTAGACTCTACGAGTCATAGGGTATCATTATGAGCCATATAATCTGAGTCTTAATGTCAATAGTGTAGACACCCCATGTTTCTGCCTAGGATACGACTCGTGATAATGAGTCATAACGTGTCTTAACAAGTCATTATGAAGCCTATAGAGACTAGAAGGTGAAATTTCAACTTTTATATAAGGGCATGTTGGCAAATTTCCTCTTTCCCCACTTAAGACCCATGACCATAAAACACCCCTGGGGCATTATTTTCATCATTTAACAAATCAAAACACTGTCTTTACCCTCTCAAATCCCCAAGTCAAAGAACATCTATGGTTTCTCAAGGTTGATTGTCTAGAGATTTTAAGGGCGAATTTTCTCCATAATTGTGATACTTTCAGGCATGTGACTCTACCCTTAACTTTTTTTTACTTAAAGGATGAATGTATATGGTTATTTATGCGGATTTGACTATGGGTTTTGATATGGGTTGAAGGATTTGGCATGGTTGAATTCTTAAATCATTTTCCCATGATTTATTATACATTGTTTATGATTTATTAATGGTTTTGAACTTGTTGGGTGCACAGGCAAAGTGAGTAAACTAAAGGGTCATGGTTTCTCCCAATTTTGTAAACTTTAATAATTGAGTTAATATAGTCACAATCCATTATTGTGAAATTGGATTTTAGTATGGGTATATGCACACTGAAAATACTTTTGAACCATTGTAATGCATAAAAGGCATTTGAATCATGAATTGATTTTAATTGAAACTTGGGGGTTGTCGATTCACCCATATGAATGAATAATTATACCTTGGGGGGTCATGAATTTCCCTCATGTGATGGATAATTGATATGGCATGATAATGTTAGCTTGCAAGTGATGTTGGTATGATGATACCAACGGTATGCCTTAATAAAACAATTGGTTCAATTAATGGGAATGTGTGAAAAGTGTTTTAATTAGGATTAAATGGGGTTTTGTAGCTGGATCATGAACGTGGAGGTCCCATGTAATGCTTCGAGACTATCCCTTGGACGTCACACAGTGCTTAGAACCACAAGTGATCCCAAGCTAACCCATGTACTGACATGATACTTGAGCAACTAATTTAATAAATATATATATATATATATATATAAACATTAAATAACTGAGCGGAAGCATAATCAACATGAGATAAGCTATTTCAATATATAACTGGTCAAATTTTACAACGCTGCAATCTGAGAGAGAGAGAGAGAGGAACTTAAATTACAAAATAACTCTGTCTGACCATCTATGAAGCCTCTACTATACTTTCTATAGGTATTCGGGACATGACCCCAACTATTCATAATAAATACATAAGAATAATAAAATAAAATACAAGAACTGCAACTAACTCGAGTCCTCAAAATAAGAGAACTCATCACTTGTTGGCTGAATGCTACGAACTATCTGACCCTGATGTGTGGCTATATTTAGTACCTACATCATGAAGCAATGTAGCCATAGACACATATACACATATATATGTTTTGTACTTTGGAATATACTGAGTATGTGAGACATGCACTAATCATGAAAATACTTAAAACATACTTTAAAACTGAGGAAATATGCTATTTTCTATAATATGCATTTAAAATAGGTCTGTACGAAAAAATCTATAAGGTACAGTGAAATTTCTAAACCATGAGCTGAAAATATTTCTGTAAGCTGGAAATTGGTAGAAACATAAATACTATATGTAAATCTCAAGTTAAAGCTGAATAGGTTGCAAAAATCGTATTGGGGATTATGTATGAATACTGAGCATAAATGTATAAATTTGTAAAATGAATGCAAGACCAAGTAAAGCATGTGTTGAAATAATCTGTAAAACTGAATAACTGACAAACTAAACACTTGGTCATGGAAACTTGAGCTGATATGGTTTGAGTACTGAACTGAGATTGCGGCAGCTAACATTTAATCGATATTTCCCAATTTGAGCTAATCGAGGTCCAACCTATAACCTAATTGAAAGGGTGTCAGTACCGTGCCACGGGTACCAACACTGGATGTGTGGATCTACTAGTCTGATGTCCTAAAGGACTAGGGTATCAGTCCTCTACTAGTGGGTGACCCCTAAGAGAGTGTCAGTCCTCTATTGGTGGATGACATCTCATAACTTATGCTGGCTACGTAGTTTTGGAACTTAGGTACTTCTACTAAAAGTCTCAGTCCTCTACTGATGGATGAGTCTTCATCCCTAGGTTCACTCAGTGCTATGTTCTACTCCTAACTGAATTGACATGGAAGCATAAACTAGTACATGCACTGATAATTGATTTACTCAAATATGATATTCTAAAAATAACAGTGCATTTATAATATGAATATAATGATACAAATATAGTCTAAATAACTTGTAACTTCAAAATCTGAAATATGCATGACTATCTAGCTATTGGGTGTTCATAACCCACTAGCACTTAAAATATATTTGACACGACCCAAACAAGGGCCTAGTCATGTCGGGTATCTCAAGTCCAACCAGGACCAGAGACCACCCCTATACCTAACCGATAACCACCTTGCCCTCCATGTCGGATGAATTTCGAACATATAACAAGATAATACAATACTAATTTAAAGACATTTAATCAAGTCCATAACTGTGATCCAAAAGTCACGACTAAATATCTAACAAATACCAATCCTAATGCCAATACCAATACCAAGGCAAACACAAATATTGACACCGCTCATGCCCATAGTAGTCCGATAAAGCCTCTAACCAAAATAAAAAAAACATTTGATTGAGACATGCCTCCGACCATAGAAAAAACCAAAATCTAAGAAATAATAGTAATAATAGAAAAATTCCATAGCATGAAATAGAGCCTATCGGAGTATGGAAGCTCACCACTTAAATCTGACTCAAAAGCTTTCGCCAAATCCAAGTCACTGAGATAGAGGAATGGTAGTATGGTCGGTTCCTACATCGTGTGGGGATACAACGCCCAAAGACAGTTAACAGAGTAAGCGCTAGCATGTAACTTAGGGATAAAGATAAAGTAATGCCATCATTCAAAACCAAATCAAATAGTCAATATGCAATCATATGCAATCATATATATATATATATATATATGCTGGGAAAGGGAACAAGGCTTAGCATGCATTTAAAACATTAACCTAGGCTGTGTAGCTTTTCCATCCTAAATGTCCACCCATATGCTATATGGGTTCAAATCGCCCTGCTGAAAGGGAATCAGTGCCTGTTAGCCACATGACCAGGAGAAAAACCTAAGATAACTAGTACATATCCCAAAATATAAAGTGTGACATTATGCACACGGTTACCATTACCAAACTTTACATCGGCAAACATGTGTTTCCAGTATTAGTCCCCCCGGGACCTATACCTTTCACTGCTTTGCTAGAACAACTCCTTTTAAGCCCATATTAAAACCAATTACACATTCCATTTTTAAACTCATTACTAAGTACCATTGCATATTCAGTCATATGTTTATGCATCAAATTAGTCATGTGTTCATTCATCAAACATGCATTATCCTTGTGAGAAACTCAGTTATCAGAAATATCTATCACGTGCTCATGAGTCAGTTAAGTCATGAAATCATGCATCAGATATGCATGCTCAATGCAAATCTCAGAAATGTCAGTCATGTTTTAGTTGTTCCTGTCTAGTATATACTTTAGCTCATCGTTTCTCCCATCTCAGTCAGCCTCATTCGAGGATGAATGTTCCCAAGGGGGAGATATTGTAATACCCTAAAGTTTCCTAACGAATTTCGTCCTAAGAATGTCAAAAATTAGCTTCTAAATTGAATGATATTTATTCCATAGGGAATTTTTATGATTTTTAATTTTGTTATGTGGACAATTCAATAAGCTTTCCATCGGTATAAGATTTGCCTAAATTCGATAACCGGGTAAGAAGTTATGACTATTTCAAATTACCATCGTAAAAAAACACCATATTAGTCAGTGGCGCACTGCTCCACAAGAGAAGATGGAATTTTTCAAATTCCAATAGGGGTCCACGATAGTGGCTCAAAACTTCTAGGTCGTAAATAAAGTGGCAACGCGATGGGTCTGCATCGCACTATCCCCCAATTTCCCAGTTGTCAAATTTCAGTAATACAGTGCGATAACGCCATATCGCACTAGGGGTCCAGGTCAAGAAATTTTCACAAATTTAAAAGACATGTCCAGGGTTAGAAGAGTCAATTCCTCCCCCCTTACCTATTTAAACCCACTAACACGGGATTTAACCATTTTTTACCCAAAATTTATTGTTTCTCTCAAGTTTCTCTCAAGAACAAGCTAGGATTTTCAATTGAGGATTCAAATTCAAGAGTCTCTCCATCAATCTTCATAGAATGAAGAACTAAGGTATGCATAGGGTTGATTTATGGATCTCTTTCATCCATAAAACTCAAGAACCCTGTTTCAAATTATAAATCATGATATTTATGTTGTGGGTTAGTTGTAACCATGTTTACCTTGTTATATGATTCCCAAGTTGGAATGTTTATATGTTTTTCATGAAGCTACATTAGCATGTGAGTGAAATCCATAAATTGATTATTTATAATGTATCAATTTGATGATTGTGCCTATGCCCGAAGGGTGCATGCAGGGTGTTTGATAAAATGCCTAGGAGGATAAAAATTATGCACTATAGCTAAATTGTGATCCAAATGACAATGTATGCTTTAACCTTATGTTCAAAATGACTTCTATGTTATTCTTATGTATTGAAATTGTTGTTGGATTGCTCATGAGTTAGCCTTATGAAATTATGCTAGTATAAATGCTATCTTATTCACGTACCAAGCGATGAAAATCAAATGCTCAAGAAATATCTCTAATTATTGTGTTATGGATTGATGATGTTGGTCACGTACTCAAGAATGTCATGCCTTGTCAGTTTCTCTCTATCTAGTCCTGGGGGAACTTGTACCCAACAAGTTAGTTGTATGCCTAGAGCCAGTGTCGTGTTTTCACAGTATCCTAAGTTAAGCCATGGTCCATAGAACTCAGTCAGTCATGTGACTCAGGCAAGATCCGTAATTTAATAATCTCAATAGTATTCTATCAGTTAACGAAACTCCATGAATTTAGTCTAGTCCTGTTTAGTTAATCATTTTCAGTGTCTATTTATATGGGAGTAGGAATTAGCAATGAGTAAAGCTAAGGATGGGAACTCACCTGTTATATGAGGATGTGATTTTAGAAGAAATCTTTGTGTTCCAGAACTATATAGCCAGCGTCGGTTGAGACATCATAGCCTGTTATATGAGGGTAGATGAGGTGGCTTAAACTGTTATATAAGGGTTCCCACCATTCTCACTAGAGTTACCTATTATATGAGGGTTACTCACAGATTGTCCTTACCAGTGGTGAGGTATTGACAACCTTCCAATTGGAGTTACAGATTGGACCGCAACTAAGCCATAATGGCGTATTAGGGGCATGTCGGTTAGATGACAACTTTCCACAATTTCAGATATAGAATCAGGACTATCAGATATAATCATTCAGTCTCAGTAATAGAACTCAGATAGTTTTACAGAATTCAGGACTGTCAGATACAGTCAACTCAAAACAATATAGAACTCAACTAGTTCCATCAGACTTAGGACTGTCAGATACAGTTACTCATGTTATTAGTAATATTAGTCATCAGAACTCAGTAATTAGTCATGTTAGTTATCAGTAAATTCTTGTTATCATGATCTCAAAAATAGTTCCTATGTATTATGCATGTATTCTCACATTCATATTAGCCTTTATCCATATTATTCATGCATATGAACCCCATGCATCCAACCTACCTCATATGCATTCCAGCACATTCAAAGTACTGACGCTTTTGTGCTATGGAGTCTTATACCATAGGTTCAGAAGTACGAACTCCAGAGCATCAGTAGCATTTTAGTCTCAGCAGTCTGAGTTAGCAGTGAGTCCTCATCTTTCGAGGACATGATCATTTCTTCATTATCTCATTAATTAATTTATTAGTTGGAGTTAGTCGGGGACATGTCCTATCAACTCCTTATTCAGATAGTCATACTTTAGAGGCTTTTCAGACTAAAGTATGTTTAGATAGTTTTGTTTTGTGTATTTATACCCCATGCCATATGTTATGTCCTATGGTGATTTATCAGTTTTGAACCTTATGGCCTTTTAGTTCATGTTTCCGCATTTATACAGTATATTATGCAGTGTTTAGGTACAGATATCAATTATGGGTTAGCTTATGGTCCTTCGAGGTCATGAGCACTGTGTAGAATTCCGGGTACCAGATTCGGGGCATTACAGGTGCTGGGTCCTTATAATCTGAGGGTAGAGTTTACTTATTTCAGTGTTTCAAAAGATTGGTAGTTATTTCAGTTAGAGTTAGTTGGGGATTTGTCCCATCAACTCCATATTCAAATAGTTAGAGGCTTTCAAACTAGCATAGACAGTTGTTCAATTTTCAGATTTTATTATAAGTTATACTCAGTTACTATTATTTCAGTCTTTTGACAACCTTATGGCATTTTAAGATTTCTTCTGCATATATATTTAAGTATTGTATTCAGTACTCCCTGCAGGTACCAATCATGGGTTAACTTGTAGTCTTTTGGGGTTGTAAGCATCGTGTGATGCCTAGGGTGCAGTCTCGTGGGGTTACACTAGAAAAGACATATACTAATACAAAAATATAAAACAAATATAGGTATGACATGTCAAATTGGAAATTCAACCATAACATAAATACAATAAAGTAAGTACAATGTATAAAAATAAGAAGATGATGATGATGATGATGATTCACGAGGTTTTCGCACAACCTCCATATACACCCACGAAGGAAAGCCTCCCAATGTAGGACCCATAGGGTTTCATAAAACCATATACAATCCATATATCCATACCTTCTCCCCGACACATCCCTCGAGGAGGGTTTTATAAGAAGCCATAATATCTCCTTTACGACATCACTCAGAAAGGGTTTTATATAAGGTGTTGCTAGTGTTTCTCAAATGTTGCAATGGTATTACCAATGTTTCATAAATGAGTATGATATGAGAATTTAATTCTCATAACCAACCACATGATGTATTTCCACAACCAATCACATGATGTATTTCCACAGCCAACCACAATGATATATTTTCACAACCATGTGAGCCAATATCCACTCATAATTTTCAACCATCCTTGAATTTCCACATGTTTTATATGTCAATAAGTATGAATATATCAGAATATAGAAATGGTACCACAACATACCTTTTAATCAACAAGATACAATTATTAACATGATTATAAGGCTATCAGTATCACAAAAGACCCCACACGGTCACACATATCATATAATGTCTCAAAACCAATAATTATACCACTTATAGACCCCCACAAGGGCACACCACATTAATATAGTCAAATTGATGATTAGTTCCTATCCCCTTAATATGCATTTTGTACCAATATTTACTACCCAGCCTAGTCTGAAAGAGTTACGCCATAACCTAATTCGGATGTCTAAATCGGTCCGCAATACTTCACATTGCGACCCTACTTCTCACAAATAATTCCAAAATTAATTAAAATGATAAAATATAGAATCTACGCATCAAAATAAAGACAAAGATACCCATATTGCCTACTTTTGGTTTGGGGTCAAAATAGATCCCTGAAATGGGTCTTTAGAAAAGAATAGAAAAATTGTAATTTTATTTCAAAAATATATTTTCCATGCTTCTAGGAATCTACAACTGAACACTCAAGTCAAATTGAGTTAAAAATGAGGTTTAAATTGAAGAAAACCTATTTCCCAACTTTACGGGGTGAAGCCTCTGAAATCCATCTTAAAACCACGCATCAAAGACATTTGAAGACTAAATTAAGGAAAAATAAGTAACTTTTAGATTAGGAACATTATTCAAGTGAAAAGGAGTGAAATTGAGGTTTAAAATCAAGAGGAAAAAGGCCTAAAATGCCCTTCAACTATGTGAAATGGTACAAAAATACCCTTCGTCTACCTTTTGGGCCTAAAATGGCCTTTATGTCTTCCTATTGGGCCTAAAATTCCCTTCCCGTCTATCTATTGGGGCTATATTGCCCTTTTATTTAACGGATTAATTTAGAATGACTAAAAATTGATATTGTGCACTATTTATTTTTCTATTGGATAAATAACTAGCCATCTAATTTTAAAGATTTGTTTTATTCAAATTCAAAAAAATGGTGTCACTGGTTTTATATGAGATTAAATATTAATTATATTCAAGTTAAAAATATTAAAAAATATGCATGACATAACTATAAATATGTAATATAAATTAACTAAATATGATAGTTTGAAATGATGGTTTAGATCCTTTCTTATATATTTTTTCGGGTAATGTTCTGATACCTCATTTGATTAAAATTTTTATATAATAATTTATATAACCTGAGAACAGAATAAAGATTTAAAAATAAATTCATTTCTAATATCATTATCCTTGCTATTTATAATTTTAATTTTCTTAAATATATATATTTTTAAAAATATTTCTTGGTAAGTCTCTAAATAAAAAAATTCTTACGTTCCTAGAAAAAATTTCAATTAAAATTATAATAATAAAATTTTCAATTATGCATATTTCCAAGTAAATCACAAAAGAAATCTCCAACTAAATTCATAGCAACAAAATATTCAAAGTAAGAAAGTTTCTAAGGAAATTCTCAACAAATAAATCCCAACAAATTTCATTGAACTTAAATCCCCCGGTAATACTACATATAAAAATGACAAATTGATATGTGAAATAAAAGGACAAAATAGCCCCAATAGATAGACATGAAAGGTATTTTAGACCCAATAGGTAGATAAGAAGGGCATTTCAGGCCCAATAAATAGACGGAGGGAATTTCAGCACCATTGCACATAGTTGAAGGGCATTTTAGACCCTTTTCCTAAAATTAAGCCCTAAGCTTTTTGGGGTTTGAACAATTGATCAAGAATTTAAACTAAGAAAAGGGTGAATCTTTATCTTAAATCCGTAAGAGAGTCAAGAAATAGATGTTAATCTAGCATCTCAAGCACCCACAAACTTCACTTTTAAGCTCTCACACTATTTTAGGGTTTAGTTCTCAAAAGAAAAGGTTAAAAATACCAAAATCATGTAAAAAGACTCAATTTATATCTAGTCCAGGTCCTCGGTTGTTACTATCGCGACTCGGGGTGTGCGATCACAATATCCCCGGCCTAGATAGTCCAATCAAAGTTGCACTATGCCCATGGCGATCTCACAGTCGCGATCGCTGTCAAGTCTGGAAATAATCGGCACCAGATATCAGCTGAAACTAGGAAATTTTCAAGTTACCACCAAGGCATCGGGATTCATTTGAAATTCGATATACGCAAACTAACTATGTAACCACACTAAATTTGATGCTCCAAGATCAGCGGCAATAGCATATTTTTAAAATGACATCATTTTCATAAAGTTGACCCCCAAAATTCAAAATAACAATTTCCAAATCGAGGGTCAAAATGAAATTTAAAAGTTATAAAACCGCACAAATATATTACCACAAAAAAGTAACGTATTGGATCTTCTGGCTCAGTCCGTTCAGCCATCCGTTGCATTGATCCAAAGATAGCCACAAAATTCCATTATAAGGCTCTCGAAGCCTCCAAAAACCACAATATAGGACAAAAGGCACCAAAATGCATCTAGAATCATGCCAATCACCCCTACACCCCAGAAATGCCATAATACAATTATGGAGAGGAGTAAAATAGTCAAACACACAAAAACACATTTTTCACATATAATATCAAATTTACAAGTCATTACAGAAAGCCAACCATGATAATAAAAGATGTATATAAATACAAATGAAAGATAGAGAATCAAAACAAGATATCAATGACATACGAATACAGTCCACAAAAGACTCTAATCCAAGAATACTAACTAAGTCGGGACGTTCCCCTAACTATGAAAAAGAAATCAATAAGTTCTAGAAAAAATACTGGAAAACAAAGAGAATGACTGGGCCTTCCAAAAAATAGAGGCTCATCACTTCACAACTGATCAATAGGAGTACCAAACCACCTAACACAACACAGGATCACCCAAAAATTCCTCAAAACTAACATCATAAAATGATGTAGTATTTGGGGATATCAATATGGCGAGTAATGTCATGCAATCTAAGGAAAGGGATAAAATAATGCATTTATAAAAAATCAAGTAATAAACCACACACAAAACAATTATAAGTATATATAGGATGTCGGGTAGGGACAAGGGACATAAAACATAATCATTTAAAATATTAGACTGAATTGTGTAGCCCATACCGACTTTCCAACCAGCCATAAGCTATATGGGTCAGACTCCCCCTGCCGAAAAGGCTCGAATCCATGTTAGCCGCATGTATCAAAGAATGGATAAAGACAAAAAGAAGATAGCTATCCAAAACATAATGTATGCATTAGACACAATGGTCATACACCCCCAACATCTACAAACATGATTTCCAGTGTTGGTCCCCCTAGGACTACACCTTCTCGGTAAGATACACAATTCCCATTAAGACCAAACTAAAACAATTTGCACATAGACCAACCATTAATTATGGAGTTTTTTACCAAGATATTTTCCAACTTGGTGTATTCATACCAATAGGATTGAAATCTATTCCATTTATGCCAAATCATAGCCATAATCCATTTAACTATTTAGACTCCAAATTCCATTTCAAAATCAAAAACCATAACCACCAAGGGCATTCCAAAGCCTTTTTATCCTTTTTACCATTTAATCCAATGCAACATTCTTTCAAAAGATGAGTTTGATTATGTAAAATCCATATTCTAAACCAAGATAATAATATGAGTTGAGTGTTATACCATTGCCATGCCAAATTTTGTCTATTTTATGAAACCAAGTACCAAATTCCATCATTTTCACAAGCTACAACTTCCATTCATAATTAACCATTATAACAATGTACTAATTTAGTTAAAATCCATTGCTTAAAACATTAGTAAACCATTTTAAACAAGATGTAATAATGCAAGATTATCACAATCCAAAGATCCTCAACCCTAGTTCAAACCCATTATTCAAAACATATAAATATTGAATAAATTGATGCAATAATATAAAATTAAAGTTAGGGAGTGTACAACATACTTGGAATATAGGTGAATTTGGAGGAATTGAAGTTTTGAGCCTAGAGATTGAAATCCTAAAGAAACCCCTTGTGTTTTCTTAATTTGGGAGTTAAAAAGGAGAAGAACAATGTATGATCTTTATAACTGAAGAATAAGGGGTTAATAGGGTGTTTTAAGTTGTTTAAGGGAAATGGACCAAAAATCCCCCACCCCAATTGAAAAATATAAAGCTGGGAAAAATTTGCCCAGTAGCGTGGCGTAATGCTATCACGTGACTGGCCATCGTTCCACGCTTCTATTGTGGACCCTCACTGGTTAGGGGCCCTAAAATGACCCCAAACCCATTTTAAAAATTCTGAAACTTACCCAATTTATCTTGTTAACATCCTTTATCATGATTCAAGTTAAAAATTTACATGACATACGTTAAATGGTCCAAAATAAAATAGTTGCAAATTTCTAAGGTCTTATACCCAGAGTTTTTCAAATTCCATCTAAAATTTTTTTCCTCTTCGTAGCATACCTAATTGGAATCTAAATACTATAATGTAACTTTTGAAGGACTATTACTATAACCAACCCTCATATTGATGATTCCCAAACTGTTCAGGTAGAGACCACTATATGAGGGGTTGAGTACTATAGGATTCTACCATAAGAGGGGAATCATGATGAAGCACTTGGCTAAGGAAACACCTAACTTCGACAATCCGTTATGGGCCTTTGTATGGGAGATGTTGATAGAGTTTATCCCCGCTTGCAATCTGGAGATAGTTCAAGATTACTATGCCATATTCCCGATTATGGACTAGTACTTGCCTCAACCTACCATTCTGTATTATAGGAAAGAACATTCTGATGGATGCTTAAATCATTAATTAAACTTTTGAGGTACCAAACCCCTGTAATGTTGACTTTGAGATGAAGGTTGACGAGGCCAACTTAAAGTGGTTTGCATAGACCATGGTGTTAGGGGTCAGGAGAACAAGGTTTGGTGGACCAATGTTGGGAAAAGAAAAAACACTTCTGTGATAGCAGAGGTTGGAGGTGGCTCTTTTGGGAAGTATTATAAATGTGAGCTTCCATCGAGATGTGGTAGTCGCTTATGCTCTATCTGGAATAATGATGAATGTGGTGATGCAAATCATCAATGAGTGAAAGTACTTCTACATGAATGATAGCCTTTGAGGGATTTTTTCTTCTCCTTCTTGATGATAGAGATGTGTTAAAGGGTACATGTGACCAAGGAGGGAGGTGAATCTTTGGAGGTGCGTGACATACCCTTCATCTGTAACGCCCTAAAATCAGGTCCCGAGATGTCACACGGTGCATAGGATCACAAGTAACCCCAAGCTAACCCTTCTACTGGCACAACTTATAAGAAACTGAACAAAAAGTATAAATCTTTACAAATCTGCGGAAAATAACTCTTTTCTGAATATGATAGATACAAAACTAAATTTACAAGATTACAAATCTGATTTTACAACCAAAACTGAAACAAAATACATCAACTTCTACTGACTGTCTATGAAGCTTCTTCTAGTACTGATTGTAGGTAGCTGGGTCATGACTCCCGACTACCCCAACTCAATACGGCTGGATAAATAAAATACAACACTTCTCAAACTGTATAACTAACTCAAGGCCTTGAATCAAAAGGACACTCATCACCTGCTGACTGGATGCCGCAAACTGACTGGATTTGAAGATGTAACTATACCTTTTACCTACATTCCAAGAAAATATAGCCCACATATAAATATGTGGGTCAGTACCATGGAAACGTACCGAGCATATGGGGGTGCAATGCATATATAAAATAATATCTTAATATCATCACAGTTTATAAAATTATGTATGCTGATATTAATGACTCACTTAGCTCGAATTAAAATCATCATAATCATAAGAGAGTAAAATATATCGGGTGAAACATGTGAGTCATCATAATAAATCTCAATTCACTTCCATCTCGATTCCAAATCATCAAAGCAATCAAATCTTATAACAATTCTCTTTGGAATATATGTTCATTAAATCTTTCGAAAACAATGTCTGTCTCAAACTCAGTCTTTCAAAAAAAATATGCATCTCAAATAGAAGAAGAAGACTTTTCATATTAGAAAGAAGAATACACACACACACATTGGGAGTCTCTTACAACCGACATAAACCATGTGAGCTATATGGAGTCCAACGTCCAACCCACTTTGGGGAGAGCTGTTCTATCCTTGCCATTGGAGTAGGAACTTAATCATTCTTTTCACTAGTGATCACTATATCAATTAGCCTTAGGCTCACATCCTATGAGGGCACATAGTTCTAGGGAAGTATCAATCACAGCTATACCTCCCACTCGGTGCTAAAGACTACTCCCGGACTTAGCTCAGATCTTTTCAAAAGAAAATCCACAACAACACAATTCAACAATTCATAACGCGAGCCATCATGCTACCCCTTTATCATAATAAATCAAAATGTGGATTTCTTTTCTCATTCGAGTTCAAAACTAACTCCTTCAAGATCAAAAGGTCAAATCAATCCAGTCTCAAAGTGTACATAACACATTACTTCAACAAACTATAAATTCAAATCAGGTTCAACAACCCATATATCAATACTTGATCAAAACATTTCAAGATTCACACTTTATATATCAAACATGTATGATTCATATGAAAATCTGGAAATTTATCTTTAATAATGAATATTCACATCAACGCTCATGAAATTCATCTTTAAAACATCAAAAATATTATAACTTCTTCAACAAGAATATAGATTTCAAATTTTCATCTCAAATTCATAAGTAGAGCATGTAAAATCATATATCTTTGTAAAATAATAAAAAATTTGGGCACAAGAACGAAAGGGTGTTCTTGTTGAAAACCCCACATACCTTAAACTTTAAGCTTTGAATGAACTCTTGACCTTAGGACTCTATTCATGAAAATAATGAGTGTTTCTTATAGACCTCAGAATGGGGATTCCGAATCTCAAAGAATTATTAAAAACTCATGGTTGAATCTTGAGATATTTGAATTTTTAGGTTGAAACCCTAATGAATGTTCTTGGTGATTTTGAGAGAAAGTAAACTTATTTTGGTGTTATGGGAGTTTAATCCCATGTTATAGACATATATAGGGGTGTTTTTGGCACTTGGAAGTGAGGTATGCGGCGTACAACCCATGGCAGACCTTAAGGTGTGCGTCTCAAAGCTTATGGCAGACATTTAAGTATGCCTCTCACTCCCAATCGCATATATTTGATTGGGCGGCCTATTTCCCATGGTACACCCTTACTGCGTCTTACGAAAATGGGATAACTCTTCACTCGGGTATCGAATTTTAGAGAAATTAGTATCGCTAGAAAGTTAATTCAATTATCTACAATTTGATAGTTCTTTGGATAAAAAATTCCATGTATATTAAGAGATATACACGTTTAAAGGTGACCCTTATAGAATCGAATGTCAAACTTTGGATGAATCAATTGGTCTTAGCTCAACTTTGTTCTAGGTCATTGCTATGAACATTTTCACCTCTAAACTACTCCATAGACTAGGATAATGATCATTCAACTTGTATTCATGTGAGAATCACTTGTATTAGAGCTTAGACGCGTAGGAACGACGGTTAGAATTCTAGCACGAAAACACGGGGTATTACATCATCCCACTAAAAGTAAGGGATTTATCGAGTGAGAGCAAGAGAAAAGAAAGATATTGATAGATGGTGAAATAGAAAGGTCAAAGAAGGAGAGAAGTATGGTACCCCTCCCATCTAGAACCTTGAGTTCCTTGGGCGCTTGGATATAGCAATATTGATGTGATGTGGAGCTACTTAGAGCAGTCCCACTTGCCTCCCCAAGTTTGACTCCTTCGTAATCTATAACTCTACTACACCTGACTCAGGCCTATGCATAGTTTTTAAGGGAGTTATTTAAGGAAAAGAGGAAGAGATACACTCAGTATCGCATGCTAAAGATCGTAAAGGTCATGCTCAAATACACAGTCCCCAACTAGAAACTTTTGAATTTAAAGAAGGATGACGTGGAAGAGTTCTCCTTTCTTAATGAAATGGATAAGGAGGGCTCTGACATATCGAGCCTTTAAGATGATGGTAACTCTAACTAGATTTACCTATTCTACATTATACAATTCACCTTTTCCTTAGCTTATTACTATTTCTAGTCTTAGGATTCCTTTGTTTGGGGCACGTAAGAAACAATCATTATTTTGTTTTCATGATTTTAGGACCTTTTATTTGTTGCACATAACTTAATAAACTATTAGCTTGCTATTTATGTTGTCTACTATTTCTTTTCTTTTTATTTTTGGTTTTCTATCCAGTGTTTAGTACCCGCATTGGAGCCCGACTAATCCGGATTCGCACTGGTAGGGCCCTATTTAGGGAGGGTAGCGCTCCCAACAAAGTTTTCTCTATGCCCAGGGTCGAACCCTCGACCTCTAGTTAAGGGTGTAGCAGGACCATCTGCTGTACCACAACCCATGCTGGTAGCTATTTCTATTCATGCATATTACCAAAACATGGTCATTTTTACGGAGAACAAAAACTCACAAAAACCCGAGAAGTTTCTAGCAGTATTTTGTATGGGCGTCACTGCATCGATGGATCTACCGCTATAGCAATGTTTCTACAACATTAATGGTATCATTGCGGAAATTTCATAAAAGTGATGAGGATTCATTTTGACGATGATGCTGCAAAGACGAATCTATGACTACAGTAGTTTCCAGCTAGTGAATCCGAGTCTTTTTTTTCAGGTCTTTCTAGCATGATGTTACGCCATGAACATTTATTACCCCATTCTCATGTTCTAGAAGGTTTAATAAAGTAGAACAAGACACATTATTCTATATTCGTTTATTACGTAGTTTTCAATTCTCTCGACTTATTTATGCTTAAGCATTATTTAAAAAAGACTACACGTCTTAGGAAATTGTTATCATGATAACCTTAGATTAAACACATAAGGATATCCAAGTATATCATCAAAGACCAAATAGTAATTAAGGAATACTTCAAATATCACTAAATCAAGACGTATCTCACACACAGAAATAAAGAAATAACCTGAAATCACATCCTATAGTTACAATTTTTGGGTATTCACTTTAAGCCACTCATCTAATATAACTCATAATAATCAATTACACTAAACTAATGCCTTAAAAAGGCCATACATCCAGATAAGTATTTAACTTAATTATTACTTCATGATTGCTCCCTCTAAGTATAACCATTCACATAGCAAAAGATTTACTTTTACCAATAATATATAATATATTAAAAGTGTGAAGAACTTTAGAAAAGTTATTTAAACTTTTTGTCCTTCATTAAAATTCTCTGCAATGGATAAAACTGTCTTTTCACTACTTTCTTTAATTTTTCATTTAATTATTCATATAATATTCAAAATTAAAGAGCCTTAAAATACATTATAAGAGGAAAATATATTTTATAAATTAAGGAGTCCTAAAATATATGGTAAAAAATATTAAGAGAATTAATAAATAAGTACTCTTAAAAAGTGGTAAGAGATTTAGTGTAAAATTAGGAGTTATCTATAATCTATAATATATTTAAAGTGTGAAGATTCTTAGGAAAGTGATTTGAACTTTTTGTCCTTCACTAAAAGACTCCTCTTTATATAAAATTGTCTTTTTACATTCATTTATTACAACATCATCAACAACAACAACAAACCTAGTATATTCCCACATCATGAGGTCTGGAGAGGGTAGAGTGTACGAAGTCCAAACCACTACCTCTAAAGAAGTAGAGAGGATATTTCCAACAGACCCCCGGCTCAAGACAAAGGACAGTATATATTGAAAAAACATTAAATGCATGGAACATGATAAAATTATATAGGTATGACATCCACCAAATATATTGAACACTAGAAAACAAGGACACCAAAGCCCTCCTACCTACTGCTTACGACTAAACCATACACCTTAGCTCTTTATCCAAATGTTTTTCCTTCATACTTTCCTATCCTGGGTCATTTCCTCAGTCAGTTGTAACTTTTCCATGTCATGTTTAATCACTTCCCTCTAGTATTTCTTCAGTCTACCCCTACCCCGCGTGAAACCGTCCAAGGCCAACCTCTCACACCTACGAACTGGGGCATCCGTGCCTCTTTTCATCACATGGCCAAACCATCTTAACCAAACTTCCCATATTTTATCCTCCACCAACACCACTCTCACCTTCTCTCAAATACTCTCATTCCTAACACTGTCAGCCCTTGTAAAACCACACATCCAATGCAACATCCTTATTTCTACCACCTTCAACTTTTAGATATGAGAATTCTTAATCGGTCAAAACTTTTCTCCATATCGGCCGGACTGTAACTCTATAGAATCTACCTTTCAGCTTGGGGACACCTTCTTATCGCATATAATTTTTGAAGTAAGCCTCTATTTTATCCAACCTGCCCCAATACGGTGAGAGACATCCTCACCTATCTCTCTATTTCCCTGAATCGTAGACCCAAGATACTTAAAACTATCCCTCTTGCAAACTGCTTGGGAATCCAACTTCACTACCACCTCCTCCTCTTGCCTCGAGTCACTAAAATTGCACTCTAAGTACTCCATCTTAGTCTTACTCAACCAAAAACCTTTAAACTTCAGGGCTTGTCACCAAACCTCTAGCTTATCATTAACACCTTGTCACGACTCATCAATCAAAACTATATTATCTGTAAAAAGCATACAAAAAGGCACCTTGCCTTGCATGCTACTCGTCAACACATCTGTCACTACGACAAAAAGAAATAAATTAAGAGTTAATCCCTGGTGCAACCCAATCAAGATCGGGAAATGCTCAGAATCTTCTCTTACTGTCCTTACCCGAGCCTTCACCCCCTCATATATGCCCTTAATCTCTCTGATGTACGCGACAGGGAGCCCTCTCACCTCCAAGCATCTCCATAGAACCTCCCTAGGGAGCTTGTCATACGCTTTTTCTAAGTCAATAAACACCAAGTGAAGATCTCTCCTCCTCTCTCTATACTGCTCTACTAGTCTTCGTACTAGGTGAATTGCCTCAGTCGTGGAGCGACCAGGCATAAAACCTCATTGATTCTCCAAAATAGACACAATCTTCCTTAACCTCCGTTCCTCTACCCTCTCCCAAATTTTCATAGTGTAACTCCATAACTTAATACCCCAATAATTATTGCAACTCTAGATGTCACCCTTGTTCTTATATAAAGGGATCATCGTGCTCTATCTCCAAGCCTCAGGCATCTTAGCAGACTTGAGAATGATATTAAATAAGTTGGTTAGCCACCTCAACCCTACCCGTAAGAAAACTACCAAAAAAATACTAGAATATCGTCGGGCCCTATCGCCCTGCCCCTTTTTATCTCTTGAATAGCCTCGCTAACGTCATCTACCTTAAAAAACCGACAAAAGCAAAAATTACGACACTCCCCGGAGTGCTCCAACTCCCCCAACACAACACCTCTGTCCCCCTCATCATTCTAGAGCCTATGAAAATATGACTACAATCTTTTCTTAATGAGGGCGTCTTCCACCAAAACTCTGCCATCCTCTTCCTTAATTTACTTCACTTGGTTTAGATCTCGACCCTTCTGCTCCCTAACCTTGGCCAGCTTAAACAACCTCTTTTCCCCGTCTTTCTCCTTTAATCCCTTATACAGACTCATAAAAGCTGCTGTCTTAGTAGCCGTAATAGCTAACTTAGCCTCCTTCTTAGCTAACTTGTACTCCTCCCTGCTCACCCACTTCTTTTCTTCATCCTTACTCTTAACCAACTTAATACGCACCACATTCTTTGTCTTCACCTTTTTCTTAACTTCTTCATTCCACCACCCTTCCCCTTGATGTCGGTTAGACCATTCCTTCGAAACATCCAAAACCTCTCTAGCAGTATCCTTGATGCAATCTGTGACCCTATCCCACATACTATCCACATCCCCCTACACTCCCACACCCCTATCCCTTCCAACTTTACCCCTATCTCCAAAGCACTGGCCGAAGTCAGGCCACCCCACCTAATTCTATGCCGACCCTCCCCACCCCTCCTCTTCTTGCCCCTCTTAATAACCAAATCCATCACCAGAAGTCTATCTTGGGTCACAAGATTCTCTTTCAGAAAAACCTTACAATCCTTACACAAAACTCTGTCCTCCTTCCTAAGCAATAAAAAGTCAATTTGGGTCTTAGCTAGCCTACTACGAAAAGTAACCAGGTGGTCCTTCTTCTTTGAAAAGCTGGAATTCACCACCACCGACCCAAAGGCCCTCGCAAAATCCAAAAGAGTAGCTTCCTCAGCATTCTTAAACCTAAAACCAAAGCCTCCATACACATCCTCATACCCTAACAACACTGACCCGATGTGACCATTAAATATTTCTTTTTCAATATTTCCTTTATTATTTGTTATTATTTCATAGAAATTTGTTGACTGGAGTTTGTACGTTTTATTTTTCTAATAATTTAATAATATTATGTAGCTTTTTTTTGTAAGAATTGTACTTCAAATAGAAGAAAGTCTTTTAACTAAACAATGCCTCTCTAATATTATATTCAAAAGGTAATATATATTAGATGAATTAATGTAGACTCCTAAAATTTATGAGATGAAGAATTAGGAAAAGACTCCTAACAGATATTTTAATCACAATCTTATAAATATGGGCATGAATTTTCTCTCTGTAAATTATATTAATTTTGATCCATGATCATGCGGCTAGTAGATACTGCAATTTCATGGTCTCCAAAGACCTAAAATACAACTTTTGCTTCTTGCTTATTTTGCTTATTCAAATGATGTTGGATGTCAACACCTTGTTATTGTTTCCATGGTAAACGTAGCAATTTTAATTATGATGGTAGTTCTCATATTTTATATTTATTTTGACTACAAATTTTTTCATGAGTTACTTTACTTTTCCACTCTCTTTCTTTGGTTAGGATCAAGCCATGTATTATAAAAAATCAAATTTAATGTAAGACCATAGAATTTGATAGAATTAAAAGATGGTGAGGTAATTATTTATAGAATTAAAAGATGGTGAGGTAATTAATCTTTTTTCGGAATAGAATTTTCCGTTAGTATTTTAATTGATTTGCATCTAATAAGATGTTGGAAAAAAGATGTGTGGATGTCCTAATATGGAGATTTGAGAGATTGACTATGGACGATTTTAAAAGAGATAAAGATAGTCATTAAAAAAAAAAATAATAAAATTACCTCTTATTTTTATTTATTTAAATAAAAAATTCTTGCAGCAACAATATCTTACGTATGTATACAAGAATAATCAAGTTGTCCCTACATATGTCTCCTATTCATGGGGTAGCTGGTGACAATTTTTTCATGCAATTGCTTACGACTTTTTTAATTTATATACCAATTTGTTTTTTTTTTCTAAAATCCTTTAATGGTTTGGTGATTGTTTTCTTGCTTGAGTGTGAGTTTTGCTTTGATTATTGCATCTTGTGCCTTTTTACTAGAGTTGTACCAGTTAACCTCAATGATATTTTTTTTTCAATGAAATTTATTCAAGTTTATTAGAAAAGGACATTTTCTTTTTGTGTTAATTGCAATATACAATGACAGTGAGTATGCTGTAAATAAAATTGATTTCACACTACAAGACTTTAGAATATCGCATAGCATAATAAGCTTTAGGTTTTAGCTTCTTTAAATTATTGAGAGTTTAGTGACATTCTATGGCATTGATACAACTTAATTTAAGAATTTAGGTGTAGTTAACAACCTTTTTTATTACACTTCACTTAATATCATAGACGCTGGATAAACGAATCATGTGGCAATAGAGTTGGATACGTTGTTTGTAAGTATAATATTAGAAAAATAATGCACTAAGTATTGCTCAAAGGTGTTTTTTTGTTTGATCAGCAAAGTATTTTTTTTTGAAAAAGTATATTAGAAATAAGTTTAGAAATTTAACCACCTTTTTTTTGAAAAGTACTTTTAAAAATAATATGATTTTTGAAGTTCAGACAAACAAACAGTTATTTTTATTTTGTCTTAAACAAATGTGATAGGACTTTAAAATTAGTTACAATTTTACTTTATATAAACCAAATAATTAGTTTTAGTTCCATTAAACATATTTTTTTTTATCAATTTTGATCCATCTAATATTATGAGTAATGAGTATTTTTAATAGCTAAATTATGGGGAAAAATTAATATTCAAAATTTTAAATAAATTTATATTTGTTTTATTATAAATATAATTTTTGGTTGAAACATACCATATAACTATAATGTATGTCATGATTTTTTTTTTGGTGTCCAGTTGATTTAGAATGAAAAATGCACCCAACAAATTAATGAGAAACTAAATCATTGAAATGCTTATAGATTAAAAATTTTCACGATGATATTATACATGTAAAATATAATGAGCCAATGGGTCCCTAAACCTGTATTGATACTCAGAATTCTAGTTTATTAAAAAATAATTTATTTACCGTAATAATAAATAAAGCATAACGCCAGATATTCTTAAATAATGGCATACAAAAATAATGTTGCATATACTATAGCTTTAATTGCAGTATTATGCATACCATTTTTTTGTAAGTAGCGATTTGTACTAACACTACATACACGTGCATTGCACGTACACTAAAGTAGTAATTGAAAATCATACATATCACTAAGTCCACAAATACCCACATAAGGAATACAAATAACATACTATCACCACCTCACAAAATATTCAAATACTAGTGCCTATCGATTAAGCATATTATATATATATATATATATATAGAGAGAGAGAGAGAGAGAGAGAGAGACAGAGAGAGAGATCTAACTCAAAAGTTACAGTTACAAATTGCATTGCCACTACAATATTCAATTATATCAAATAACATATTCACCTAAGGATACACATACCACTCATTTTCAACATAACTTACCATACTAGTACACCAGTCCTACACCTTTTAGTGACCTCTACTGGTTAGAATGACACTGTTCCAACCTTCCAAACATCACCAAGACACTAACTAGGATCAAATAATCCTAATTGTAATTATCGAGACATCAATTGGAATATGCTAGTTATCAATCGAATTCAACTTAGGGAGACAACACTGAAATAACACATCAGGAAAGAAGAAAGTGAGACTGATTCCTAGGTGCCTTGTAGCTTCCTATAGATTTAATGTAGAAGTCAACAAACTAATTAGCAAGACTCTACTCAAACTTTTCTCTTGTAATAGGGACCGATAACTTGCATTATGCTACCAAATTTTTGTGATTTATTTCACAAATCATGCGGGCACCTACTTAACCCTATCCTAGATAGAAGAACCTTTACCACCCAACTATTTAATTAATGAAGAAGACAATTTAAACGACTTTAAGTAAAAATAAATTAATAAGTAAATAGATCACTTATTCAAAACACATATCACATAAATACATTGTGAAAGTAAATTAACAATTCTCCAGAGCCTAATCTAAACCAGTACAAGATCACTAAACATGTGAAAGAATGACCTAAGAGAAAACATTTATGTTAAGGTGATGACCTAAGAGGAAACATATATTTTAAGGTAGGACATAAGGATCTGCTGAAGAGTAACCATTGCCACGCCTATAGAAAATCCAACTCACATAAAATATAGCTATACCCCCTAAGGAGATAGAGTAAGTAAAGTATCAATAGAACCCACGTACTGAAAGGTTTCATCGGTCAACTAGAGTTAGAAAGAAATAATATCAGGAGAAATTATGGAGGGATCATGACAGTAATAAAATCTCAGACAACTGAACATTACTAAGTCTTTCAACAATTTTTCCAACTCTCACCTTACATCCTTATCTTTATAATTCTATTAACCTTTACCTACGTGACCAATTAATCACAAATCCCCAAGTGCTACCAATGGTAATGTTATTTATGCATTCACCTTCCTTAAACAATACTTACACTTCTACATTTTTGACAATACTGAATGTTTTCATCAAGCCAAGAGGAAAGAGGCTGTGATTCTTGCTTAAAAAATAGGACATCCCACTATTATTTAATTGAATAGTCACTAAAAATGCAACTATTCTCTCTCTCAATTAGATAATAATATTTAGACAAGGTAACACAATACCTCACACAGAATAACATGCATAGAAAAGATACAATCTATATAAAACCAATGACATACCTTACATCCATGTACTCATATCTGTCAATTACGCTCAAGCAAGCCAGCCTGTAATAATAACGATAATATATCTGCCAACATAATAATATGAATGCATACACAAGGTGTACACACATACTACAATCATCAAGGACCCTCAACTATGACTTACAGGGGGAGATCTTAGTTTATGTACTAGTTTTAACATGTCACCCAATCCAATAATAGTGTCAGCATAACACTCGATCCCAGTATCATCCTAATGTATTATCTCAAATTGAATATTCAATTCACAATGATAAACATAATTAC
Source organism: Capsicum annuum (assembly GCF_002878395.1). Classification (NCBI taxonomy): domain Eukaryota; kingdom Viridiplantae; phylum Streptophyta; class Magnoliopsida; order Solanales; family Solanaceae; genus Capsicum; species Capsicum annuum. The sequence continues at coordinate 199,240,643 of NC_061114.1, forward strand.
ACGTAATGCCCCAAATCCTAATCACAAACACTCAACTTATATAGAATCAAAGTAAAACTAGGTCTATACTACCATTAAGCTACTTATACATACCCATCAACAAAGATCATTACCAACCGATTGCTATCTAGACTTATCCCAACACCCATATCTATTTTATAAGAACCATAGACCTAATTCTTTTCCTTATCTTTATTACTTAATATTAATTCTAATATGAGCAACTATACCCCAATTAGTTGCACCCACAACACCTCTTCTTAATTTTTCTTAACACACTATAACTATCCTTAAAATCTACCAACTTCTCCCTTCACTATAAACTTGACTATACTCACTCCTCCATTCACTACAATCAATTAAGACACATAACAAGCCATTCTTATTTACTCAATAATCTCACCATTACCCTAACCTTTTTAACAAACTCACAACCACTCCTATTTACTGATCTACCTCTATTTTGTATAAGTATCATAACTTTTTGACATTTAAAAGTTTAACACAGTTGAATAACTCAATATAGATCCATGAATCCATTAATTGATTATTCTAAGTTTAGTTTATTATCCAATCAATCCAAACTCTTTGCCCATAAGCCTAATCATGAAATCTTCCATCATAACTATTGTCATCACATGCGTTTAACCCAAGTCTACTATAATTTAATAATAACCTACTTTGTATACAATGGTATAAAAGTTCTATTGATATGAAGAGTGAAGAGTTGTTCTTCGTGTGGCTTGTCCTTTCTTATTGTTGGTATTTTTGTCAGGAGAACTTTAGTAATTACCCTCTCGGATCTTGGCCTCTTAAATATTAGCATTTTAAGTTTAGAGTTCACATGAGGTATTTTTGAATGAGGCTGTGAAATAAGAGGACTTATTTGGGAAAGGATTTTAATTAAACTTTGGGTAGATCACTTCTTTACTGTCACTACAGTGATAAAAATGTCACTGTAATGGCAAATCTGTCACTACAAAAATGGGTTAGCATTTCTAGCCCAATATTGGGGATTTGACTCAAATTTAATTTGGGACACGACTTCTTTCCCCCAAAAATAATTCCTATTAAGTTTGAAATAAAGATTTTTGATCGAAGAAATTTTTTGTAATGATTTTTAACATAGCAATGATTTGGGTGATTGTAGTTTTGGGCCAAAGTCTTGTTCATTTATATAATGCATTGCAGTTACTCAATATGAAGAAATATCTGATGTGATATAAGTATTCTTGAGGGTTTTAGAATAGAAAAATAATGGGTTTTTGTGGGCTTTTTTGGAATGAGAATACTAGTGTAAAGAAATTGATGAATGAAAATGAATGTACTAGTTAACATATATTAAAGTCAATAACTTGGAAGCTGCCAAATTTTTCACCTATTAAGAATAATGGATATTGAAATAGCCTTCAATTCTAAAGATTGATATGTTTTTAGAGGATCTTGTATTCATGACACCAAATTTTAGGGTATACTCATTTTTTGCGCTAATAATTTTGAGATTTTGTTTTAGGACTTATTAACTGTTTACACATTTACTTTTTTCTTAATAAACAATAATTGAAATAGGTGTATTTGACATAATATATATATATATATATATATATATTTAAATTATCGAATTATTAGGCCTATTGGGTAGACGTTCTCAAAGGGTCGGCATGACCCTTGGATTTCGATCGTCATGTTTGTTTTCTCAAAGTAAAAGAGCAAAATGGTATTAAAACAAATTTAGTATTAATTATTAACATTAATTTGAGTTTTAACATACTTAAAACAATTATTATTAATTTGAAAAGTAACCAACTATTTTTAAGAATTGAAAATGAAAAAAAAAATAAAGAAAAGAAGACACACTATAATGGAAGAATCAACATTAGCATCTCAAAATATAAAGTACATTACTATTTTGAGATCCTTGTCTCATAAAAATGGATAGCTAACATTTCATGTAGAAATAAAATATTTATTAAGGTATAAAGAAAATATAAAGGGGTGACTAGCAAGGATAATCGCAAGCACAAAATGGTCCGTCAAAGCCAACCTGCTCAATGCATTGACCACCAGCTTTGGGTCCAAATTTTTTCTTGCAAAATGGTAAACATTTTGGCTCAACTTTGTTTTGATCGCACAATATTTCTGGATGTATTTGATAGCAAGTTTCAGATTCAACAGGTGAAATCATTGTTCCAACTGCATTAATAAATAAGAATGATCAAGAATGAATATTAATATTATTAGATAAGTATTATAATAATAATAAATAACATATATTAAATTTGAGAGTTACAAAAAGTACAAAAAATTGAAGGTTCTTGATTACCAAACAACAGAGCAGCAACGAGAAGGACACAAGTCAAAAACTTTGCCATTATTTTTTCTAGAAACATAGTTTAGATATATTCTTATATAGTCTTTTGGTGGAAACAGTGAATAATCAATCAATCAATGAGTGTGCTTTTATAGGTCGTAAAACAACTATTGAGTGAGATAAAGTCAAATTTCTATGACTAAACTTTGAAAATTTTAAACATAAAATTAGATTTTAAAAGTTAATTTATTACCATAGGTGAATATTATCTCGGATTCAAATTCTATATTGTATTTATTAGATTTCTCAAAATTAATTATAGTTTGGACCACTTACTATAACATACATATAGTTTTAAGATACTTTTAGCATATTCTGCAATAACCCATATATTTAATTTTATATTTTTATGCTTTTGACCATTTTATCTCTCCCTATAGTTGTAATATATTATTATGGTCTGTGGGAGTGTGTGACTTGATTTGTGAGGTAGTTGTTTTGTTTGAAGTGAGCATTTCATTTTGATGGATTTTGAAATTGATAAGATTGACTTAGTCATCTTTTAGTGATTTAGACATCGTATGATGATCCTGTTAATTCCATTAGCTCTAGAATGTTATTTTTGAATTAGCAGCATTGTTGGTTCAGTTCTCTAGGCTTTCAATTGGATGTCAAGTAGTATCGAGGCCTGGAGTTGACTTTGGTCAATAGCTACTGATAATGCCATCTGTTTAAAAATTTGGCGATTCCATTATGTTGGAATAGTAATTTGGTCTGGTAGCATTGTTGGTCTGTGTTCACTGAATTTCAAACAAAATTAGGGGGTCCATTTAGAAAATTTTGTAGACCTTCTTTTTTGCTAGTGCAGTAACTGCAGCTACAACTAGAATTACTCCTTTGCATTTGTGAAGCCTTAACTGAGTAGTATACACACCGTGAGTTACAATACTCTAGCATGATATACAATCACTATAACCCGAGAAATATGATTCGTAGTAAAATTTTATTTCAAGGGTCATTTAAAATACCTAAAACACCACAATTATTATGATATAAGAAAAATTCGTACGAAAATGAAACATCACGAAACTCATCACTACAATGATTGATTTGTCATAGTAGTGAGACTCGACAGTTTCAAAATGAGGGAGGTCAGATTCATTTTTTCTGCGTACCAACTCACAAAATTCTCTTAACTTTTCTCTAGCAATCTACTTTACGACATCATTTCTAAGGTAAATCTTCATCCTTACTACTTTATTTATGCGTTTAACACCTTAGAATCATAGAAATTAGTATAGAATGTTAATTTTCGGCATGATTTTGGGTGGAATTTTAAATGTTTGAATTTTTTTCTTCTGTGAATCAATTTAAGAAGCATGCTATGATATATTATATTTCTAATGCTCCTACATTATTTCTTAGTGGTACCAGCTTCATGAATACGAATTGTTATTGCAGCGATGCTATTGAGGCGAAGCTCTATCACTACAGTGACAGTTGGGAAGTAGCCTTCCTTATGTCATGACCCAAACCAGGGCCTGACCATGATGGGCATTACTAGCTAACCAAGGCCGGATATAACCCCCTTAGCCTAACCTTAAGAACATAATAAAGTAAATAGCTGAAACCAACCATGACAATAAAAATGTATATAAATCCAAAGGAAATATAGAGAATCAAAACAAAACTTCAATGATATCCCAATACAGCCCACAAAAGCCTCTAATCCACGAAATACCAACTAAGATGGAACATTTCCCAAACTATGAAAAAGAAATCCACAAGTACTAGAACTAAAATAAAGGAAAACCAAGAGAATGACTAGGCCTTCTGATGAAGGTACACTACTTCACAGTTGATAAATAGGAGTACCAACCCACCTAACGCTGCACAAGATCACAAGAAAATCCCTCAAAAACTACATCAAGAAATGATGTAGCATCAAGGGACGGTTTGTACAACAAGTACTAGTATGGAACCCAAGGGAAGGGAAAAAATAATGAATTTACAAATGTCAGTAATAAACACATGCACAACCACACATAGATAGGATGGCTAAGTATGGAAATAGACATAAAATATGACTGTTTAACACATTATCCTAAAAGTATATCTCATGCCTACTTTCCAGGAACCTATATACTATATAGGTCTGGCTTTCCTTGCCGAAAGGGCCCCAGTCCATATTAGTCACATGTTCAGATGAATGGCTAAAGACACCAGGGCTATAGCCATCCAAATATAATATGTGCATCAAACACAACGATCATAGACCCCCAACATTCACAAATATAGTTTCTAGTGTTGGTCCCCCCTAGGACTACATATTCTCGGTGAGCTACATAATTCTTATTAAGCCTAAAGTAAAAATAATTGCACATAAACCAACCAATAATCATGGAGTCTTTATTAAGGCATTTTCCAACTTGATATCGTTATACCACTAGGCTGGCAAGCAATTGCATTCATGCCAACCCACAACCATAATCCATTTATCCATTTAGACTCTAAATTTTATTTTAAGATAAAAAACCATAGCCACCAAGGGCATTCCAAAGCCTTTTTATCCTTTTTTTCATTTAATGCACTAAAAAATTCTTTTATAAAATGATTTATATTATGTAAAATCCATATTCAAAATCAATATTATAATATAGGTTGAGGGTTATGCCATTTCCATGCCATAATTCATCAATATTGTGAAACCAAGTACCAAAATCCAGTATTTTCACAAATTACATGTAATGACTCTTCAAGTTATTTTCTATTTTTCTACTTATTTTTATTGTTAGAGATTTTTCATAGTTTTCTTAAGTGATTTATGACTTGCTAGGACTGACACTTTGATTATCGGCCAGTTCATCTATTTTTTAGAGCCAATTCCCTGTTTAGAAGTCTTTGTTGGTTCCAAATGCCCATCAAGCAAAACGTTTAGTAAAAAATCTTTTATGAAAAATCTAACTTCCCCAAAAGCTCTGGAATATAGAATTTAGACTAGGTAGACCTTTATTTTGGCTCTTGAGGCATCCAAACTCATTTCGACCTATTGGTCGAAAAGTTGAGAAATTGAAAATATGGGTGTAGGACCCACATTTGGTTGACACGGCCTTGGTGGAAATCCAAGTGTGCCATTGTATATGAAAAATAAATTTAGTATGGTTACATAGTTTGTTTATGTATACGGGATTCCGAACGAATCACAAGCAGCCGGTCAAGCCTATTTTAAGAGTTGGAAAATCTGGTGCATTAGGTTTTCTGGTGCACCGCGATTGCACCGCCTTGAACCCCAATTGTCACTTTATGTGCAGAGGAGATATTGTGATTGTGAAGAACTTTCATGATCGTGATCCTCGAGGTCATGATAGCAAGTCCTGAGTACTTGGACTGGGTATAAAATAACCCTATTTTCCCTAATTTGACCATTTTCACAACTTCCTTGAAAGACAAAAACCCTAAAAAGTGTGTTAACTTAAAATTGAAGCTTGTTGATTATTGGAAATCATGTGTGTAATTCACGACAAAATCCTCTTCCAGTTTGAGCCTTAGAGCATATTCAGTAAAGCGGTAATCCGAGTCTAAGTGTTTTAGAAATATCTTCCCAAGTATGAAATACTTTGAATCGTGTGGAATTTCCCTAATTTATAATCTTTGTCATGTAGAGCATTGAATAAGATTTTCATCGATACCAAATTCGCGCATATCAGACACTCAGGTGAAGAGTTAGAGCCATTTTAGTGAGACAGTATGCCACCTGGCACCTTAGCGCATCGCGGAGCCAGCCAAAATGGAAATCATCAAAATCCAGTGACCCTCCGTGATTCCACCGCATCTCGGTATAGTTCTAGCTCCCAACCAAGATGGTAATACCATTTCCACCATATCGCGCCATCGTGCAGTTTCCCAATTGTCCATTTTTCTAGTGAACTGGCGCGATTATGGCGCGTCGCGCCAACATGAAAAATCAGGATTTTTAGTTTAATTCCAACGACGAAAAGGGGTGTTTCCCAACCCCTATATATACCCCCTTTACACGAGAATTGGCCTGATTTCTCTCTTTTCCCACCAAGAATTAGGGTTTCCAAAAAAAATTAAAATCTCCTCTCTTCTTTAAGAAAAATCAAGAAAGATCTAGAGAAATCAAGAATCTCTCCAAAGGCCTTCAAGAAAAGAGTTTCCCCAAGTTATGTAGATGTTTATTATTGGGTTCCTTTCATCCAAGAAGCTCAAGAACCCTTTTTAAAACTTCAAGATTTGTATGTTTCTGAGATTCTATGATTTGTATGAGTTAAAATTGATGTTCCTTGTGATGTTGAGTCTTGATTTATGGTTTTCTACAAGATTTATGAGCTTTGAACCTAGTATGTGGAATTCATGTGATGTTGGTAATAAACCTCTGGAAGTTGTTTTCTATGTGACGTGTTCATGTCATTTTGGTGTAGAAATGGTTGAATAAGCGAAGCATGTCCCCCATAGGTTTGATAAAAGCTTAGGTGAAGTATAAGGACTAGTGTAATATGTTCCAGATGAAACCCCAAGTTGTGAGTTAGTCCATGCATGCCTAGTGTTTGATAAAATGTCTTAGTGAATAAATTATTCCATGATAGTAGGAAATCCCCAAATAAGTATGAACTCGTGCGTATCTAGTGATTGTTGAAGGACCTTAGTGAACAAGTGGAGATGTGATAGTAGTAAATTCTCCAATTATGTGCTCTTTGATATATGCTAAGCTTTTAATACATGCCAAGTGGTTAGCAAGTAAGTTGAGACATGATAGTATGAAGTTTTCCCCAAATTATATGATGTCCTAATACATGTCAAGACTGATTTAGGTGTGAAGTATTTGAGGAAAGACCTTATTGAATGGACTCTGATCTAGTAGCATGTTTCCCCTATGCTATTATATGTTTATGATCCCTAAATTCTCGAAGTGATATTTTAGTGATTGTGAGGATGAACATATCATATGATTCCTAAATACTTGAAGAGATGCTTTAATGATAATGATGATGAATGTATGTCTGTGATGATGAATGAATGATTGTGATGATGATAATTAATGAATAGTTGTGATGATGGACGAATGATTATGCTTTATTTTATGTTATCGAGTCCTAGAGGTATTTATACCCGATAATTTAGCTGTTGTCTAAAGCCTATGTCAGTTTCATGATAAATCCAGTCGAGCCATGATTCTCAGAACTCGGTGAACTATAGAACTCTGTATCCTCAGACAGTTGTAGAACTGAAGAAAGCTCAAAAATCTCAGTTATCTCTGTAATCTCTATATCACTAGTGATCTAGCCTCAGTCCTGTAATCAGTTCAGATCCAATAGTATGCAAGTGTTCAATTGTAATCTCGGAAGTGACTGAATAATCTATTCAAGCTATATATAGTCACTTAGGTACCGTGATTCAGTACCGTGTCCGTCAGATATGGAATTGAGTGATCTTAGTGTAACTCAGTCAGATCTTTTGAGAAACATAATCAGTATTAGATTCAGTATAGTTGTGTTCAGTTAAGAATTCAGTCAGAGTCTTTCAGTTGGGAGTAAAAACTAGCACTGAATGAGGAAAGGAATGAAGGCTCCTCCCATTAGAGAGAGAGAGGCCAGAGTCGTTAGTAGCAATCCCTGACCTCTAGAAGTACGTAGCCAGTGCAGGATATAGGATTCACCATCAGGAAAAGGCTGTCACCTCCAGAGAGAAAGTATTTGATTATTATATTACATTAGGTTGACTACCCGGCAAGGGTCATCCAATAGAGAAGATTGACAAGAGAGAGTTCTTTACCCGTGGCACGATATTGACACCCTTTCAACTGGGGTTACAGGTTGGACCCCACCTATGGTAGGTTGGGGCGTATCGGTTAAGTAGCTACTTCCCACAGTTACAGTGTCAATTTCAGTATCAATATTCAGAAATTAGGACTGTCAGATACAGTCATCTATCTTTATGAGGAACGCAGATAGTTCCATTGATTCATAGAATATCCCGACAGATAGGCTTGGTCTCATATATAGTTATCTGATATCATATTTAGAGGTATGCCACCAGACAGACTTAATTCACAATCTCAGATCCTATTGAGTATCCTTGTTGCCAGATTTAGATATATTCATATTTCTTATCATTGATAATAGTTTATGACATCATTCTTTAGAGAGGTTGATCACTAATCCTGTCAGTCGAAAGTAGTAAGCTCAAAATTCAGTCCTTCATGTAAGTACATCCTGATCCTCAATTATCAGTATTAGATGAGTCAGTAATTCAGTATATTAGTGTCAGTAGTGAGTTTAGTCTGTAGTAAAGTAGTATCCGAGTTTCAGTATCTTGAGTTGGGATTATGGTTTGTGCATTCATGTGTGTGTTCTCGTGCGGCATTTTCATGATTATCTAGTTTAGATATTATGCATGCATCAGCCTTTTCTTTTAGCCTTACCTCATCTACATACTTAGTACATTCATGTACTGACACATTTGTGCTATGGTGTTTTATTTGGCACCATAGGTTCAGAGGCACAGGACCCAGAGTTTCCTCAGCAGTTTAGTCCTAGTTAGCAATAGTAGTCATAGCAGCGAGTCCTCTTATTTCGAGGATGGAATTTAGTATACTATTATGGCATCAGACTTTGTTTATATTTGTAATAGACGGAGTTAGTTGGGGACATGTCCCATCAACTCCATAGTTCAGATAGTTTAGAGGCTTTTTAGACAGATGTATTAGTATTCAGTTTTCAATTCTGCGTATGTATAGATGTGTTGAACCTTATGGTTAGTTTCCGCATTTATTCTAGATATTATGCAGTGCACAAGTACATATATCAGTTAAGGGTGAGCTTGTGGTCCTTCGAGGTCATAAGTACCGTGTGACATCCCGGGATGGGATCTCGGGGCATTACAATATGTAGCATTTATTTTTGAGATTATCATCCTATTTAGGTAAAAATTCACCCTTTTATTAATGAAATTTCTTGGTTAATTGCTCAAAACTCCAAACCCTTTAGGTCTAGATTTTAGCCCCAATTTAGAATGGTATTCACTGATTTTTTAGGGTAATGATTCCTTCAGCTTGTATGAATGTTAGGTTGGTCTCAGTAATGTAATTTTTGTTAATGGGACTCACATAGGGTTTTGATGTTATTTTTGGACCCAAAGCATAATGGTGCAATATGGGTATTTTTATTCTCGTATTGATGAGTAAAATGTATTTTTGATAGCTCGACATCTTGAAAGGCTTCAAGGAAGGAAAAAACAAAGGTTTTTTGATTCATTGAGCTTTCTTCGGCATCGAGGTAGGCTAGGTTGATCCCGTGTTAGATTGATCTATGTCATATTATATTTATAATATCTTGTTAGTTGAGATGGGTTTTAGGTGTTGGTTGATGATATGCAAGACTTGGGAGTAGTCAGACCATTTAAGACATTTGAAACCATAAAATTGGAATATTTATCTTGTTTCCTTAAACCTCAGTGAATTAAACTTTATGTATCTTGTTTGGGATAAGAATGCTTGGAACACTCTAGTTAGATGGGAGTTGTAATGCCCAGAGTCTGGTATCCCGGACTGTCACGACCCAAACAAGGGCCTGGCCATGATGAGCATTTCGAACCATGGAGGCCCGAAACACCCCTATCAGTATGGTAATCATGCACCTAATTCATATGATCAAAGTAATGCGGAAGAAATACAATAATTCGGAAACATGGTCATAAATATGAAAAGAAACAATACCGGGGAAATAAGGTTCCCCCAACATCAATCAACCACTAAACAACTGTCTGCAAAAATCTCTAACAAATGATTGAGTCAAGTAATTGTATATAAACTGGGACAAGGCCCCCAGTAGACCCCCAAAACTAATTATAAGATAAAAGGACTGCAGGACATAAAAACTTCCGAACCATAGAAGGCTCACCACTTGTCTTTGCAACTCTGTCTGAATGATCTACTGATTCTCTTGACCCCTAGACAGAGCCTCTGAACCTGAAAGGTTGGAGAGGGGAGGGGGTCAGCACAAAAGTACTAGCACGCAGAGATATCAAAATAGAACATAATATTTTTTTACGAAATATAGTTGAGAGCCATAATAAAGCAGTTTCATATCAAATCATTTGAAAACACATGGGCGTAATGTAATTGTTTTCAACAACAATGCAATGCAGCTGAGCTAGGTAGAATACCCTACATAATTTACACCAACTGTCAAACCTCGGTTGCCGCCGAGATTTGAGTATACGTGAGGGAGAGACACACAAAACCACGAAGCGTGGTGTCTCGACCCACTGGTAGTGCCCAAGATTACTTAGCCCGTGATCCTACCTATAGTCCTAATTTGGGAATGACATAAGGTCAAGTACACAAGATCACTTAGCCTGGTACCGAATTTCCATCTCGGTAAGCACGTTTTGCAGCGATGAGCCCTTACACTCAAACACCTTCTTTGGGCATCCACCTATCTCATGTAAAATCAATGCATTCGAATTTTATCTGATTCAATTACATATCATATTCTGTAGGGTATCGTCATACCCGACTTGTAAGTCATCAATATTATATCCACATATGCATAATCATGTAAAAACCAAGGTGCTTCATCATTTACAAGTGGTGAACAATAATTATTTTAAATTCATGCTCTCTTTTGTTGGTCACAATATGATATGGGGTATCAAGACATTATCATGGGAATTTGAAAGCAATTTATCATTCATATTTATCAAACTTCCATGGAAAATCTCAAATCACATATGCATGGTTTTAACCATTGAAGTATATAGGCAAACAATTCCCATGACATAACGAAAAATGACTTAGAAATCATATTGAAAGCAAGTTATTAACATTTGATTGAAAACCCCCATTTAAAAGCATGCATGTTGATAAAAACTACACCCATGAGATTTTAGGATAACCCCACGTACCTCGATTACTACAAATATTAGATGCTTCTCAAAGCCTACGTTGAGAGGATTCCAAATATGCAATTTGTTCCTAAACCCCCCGGTTGATTCTCGAGTTGCTTTTGTTTTTATTTTGAAACCCTAAGGAGAATCTTTGAGCACTTTTGATGAATGAAGTTGTAATTTGGGGTCCTTGGAACTGAATTTCGTGTTTTAGGGCTAAGTAAGGGTGGAAAAGGACCATTTTGTCCCCAAAATGGACTGTTTAAGTCACTTGAATTCTTTGCATAGGCGCCGCCCATCCCATTTCCTTTATTTACATAGGCGCCGCCTAGGCTATCGCCTATGTTTACATAGGCACCACCTAGTCTATCGCCTATGCTTTCCAGTGGCCATGGGCAATTGGTTAGGCGACACATAGCACTTTGAAAGGCCATAGCTTCTTGCTCAGGTGTCGGATTTTAGCACTCAAAGACCTATCATTTGACACATAGTAGGCTCCCTTATTTGAGATATACAGAGAGTTATGGTCAATGGAATCAGACATACTTTACCACATCCACTAAAACTTAGTCAATCGAAATAGTTTCAACTCGTCCTTGAGTTGAAGGACCTCTATGGTCTAAATTCAAGCTTGAATGGATTCACATGCTTCACAATTAATTAACATGCATTATTGACATAGGATTTTATGGTTTCGGGGTTTATCAACTCAATGAAATCATGGTCTATATTGTAGCCCGAAATGCGGGGCGTTAAATTATCCCTCCCTTAGGATCATTCGTCGCCGAATGATAATGTGGGACACAGACAGACACGATTTCAAGCATAATAAAGGACTAGGAAAGATAAGATAGGAATAGTACCTTCTATCTCATCCTCTATCGAAGCAAACAAATTGGGATATCTAATTCTCATGTCATCTTTTAACTCCCAAGTTGCTTCTTTGACTTTCTGATTCCTCCATAGTACCTTTACTAAGGCTATCTCTCTGCTTCTCAGCTTTCCAACTTAGCGATCTAAAACTTCAACGGGCTCTTCTTCGTAAGACAAGGAGTCTGTCACTTTGATACCCTCTACTGACAATACCATATAATGATCTCCAATGAATTTCTTCCACATGGATACATGAAATACCGGATGAACGGAACCCAAACTTGCAGGCAATTCTAGCTCATAAGAAACTGTACCAATCTTTTTCAGAATATGATATGGCCCTACATAGCGAGGGCTCAATTTACCCCTTTTTCCAAACCGCATAACTACTTTCATAGGAGAAACTTTAAGAAATACCCAATCACCAACTTCAAACTCTAGTTCTCTTCTCCGAACATCGGCATAGGACTTCTGACGAATCTGAGCAGTCTTGAGTCATTCTCTAATGATCTTTACTTTCTCGATCTCCTGATGAACAAGATAAGGCCCATACAACTGAGTCTTACCCATTTCATACCATCCTATCGGAGACCTACATCTCCTCTCATACAAAGCCTTAAAATGAGCCATCTTGATTCTGGCATGGTAACTATTATTGTAAGCAAATTCAACCAGTGGCAGGTGATCCACCCAACTACCATTGAAATCAATAACGCTTGCCCTCAACATATCCTCGAGGGTCTGAATGGTATGCTCAGCTTGCCCATCTATCTGAGGGTGGAAAGCTGTGCTAAAATTTAAGTGTGTACCTAAACCCTTCTAAAAAGATCTCCAGAACTGAGATGAAAACTGCATACCACTATCGGATATAATGGACACTGGTGCCCCATGCAACCAAACTATCTCATCAATGTAAATCTTAGCATAACCCTCTCGCGAATAATTAGTCCTCACAGGCAAAAAATGGGCTGACTTTGTCAATCGATCTATAATGACCCATATAGAATCACACTGGTTACGAGACCTCGAAAGTCCTGTAATAAAGTCCATGTTTATCATCTCCCACTTCCATAAAGGCAGGGCTATCTCTTGGGAAGTACCACCTGGTCTCATGTGTTCTACCTTCACTTTTTGACAGTTCAAACACTTGGACACAAAATCAGCTACATCACGTTTCATGTTATTCCACCAATACAAGGTTTTCAGATCATGGTACATCTTAGTAGATCCTGGGTGAACGACATACCTTACAGTGTGTGCCTCATCAAGGATTTTTTCTCACAGTCCATCAATATTTGGAACATAGAACCTACCCTGAAATCTTAGAATACCATCACTACCAATTTCAAATGACATAACCTTTTGTTGACCCACATCTTTCTTGATTTGCATCAAGATAGGATCTTTAACTTGCTTCCCCTTAACTTCAGCACAAAGGGATGACTTAGCTAACTCATGAACAATCATCCCTTTATCTTTGGAATCTAAGAGTCGCACTCCTAGATTTGCAAGGCAGTGAATATCATTCACCATCTCTTTCTTTCCTTCTTCTACATGAGAAAGGCTACCCATAGACAACCTGCTGAGGGCGTCAGCTATAACTTTTGCCATGCCTGGATGGTAATGCAAACTCATATCATAATATTTCAAAAGCTCCATCCAACGCCTCTGCTTGAGGTTCAATTCTTTCTGCAAGAAAACATACTGCAAACACTTGTGGTCAGTATAAATATCAACATGCACTCCATAGAGGTAGTACCTCCAGATTCTAAGTGCAAACACCACGACTGCTAACTCCAAGTCATGAGTGGGGTAATTGCGCTCATGGACCTTTAACTGCCTAGATGCATAAGCTATTACCTTACCATACTGCATCAATACACAACCAAGTCCTACATGGGATGCATCACAATAAACCACAAAATCATCTACAACTTCGGGAAGGGTCAAAACAGGAGCAGTAGTCAGCTTGTCCTTCAACTTCTCAAAACTAATTTCACACAAGTCAGACCATACAAACTTCATCTTTTTCTGAGTCAGTTTAGCAAGCGTAGTAGCTATAGAAGAAAAACTCTGTATGAACCTTCTGTAATACGTCGCCAAACCCAAGAAGCTCCAAATATCGATTGGAGTCGTGGGTATGGGCCATTTTCTTATTGCTTCAACTTTCTGGGGATCTACCCTTATCCCGTCACTGGACAAAATATTCCCCATGAAGGCAATAACGTCTAACCAGAATTCACACTAAGAAAATTTGGCATACAACTGATGATCCCTAAGGGTCTTAAGAATAATTCAGAGATGATTTTCATAATCCTCTTTACTCTTAGAATAGATCAAAATATCATCAATAAATACAATGATGAACAAGTCAAGAAACTGACAGAACACTCTTTTAATAAGATCCATGAAGGCTGTAGGGGCATTAGTCAACCCGAAGGACAAGACTAGAAATTCGTAGTGACCATATCGGGTTCGGAAGGCTATCTTGGGTATGTCTGACTCCCTAATTTTCAACTGATGGTAACCCGAACGAAGGTCTATTTTTGAAAAACACTTGGGACCCTGATGCTGGTCAAAAAAGTCGTCAATCCTAGGAAGAGGATATTTATTTTTAATCATGACCTTATTCAATTGGCGGTAGTCTATGTACATAGAAGGGACCCATCCTTCTTTCGCACGAAGAGAATGGGTGCACCCCAAGTGGAGAAAAGTCTAACTCCTTATGCAACATAGCCCTCTAGCACTCAAGTACCAGGTTATCAGCAAGGCCAGATACAAATTTCCTCATCCGGGCTCTCATATTACTAGTCAACTCTGGTGCATAGCGGGCTAGTTTATTAAACTTCAAAGTGTACTCCTGGACACTCTTACTTCCCTGCTTCATATTCATAAACTCTTCCGCTTTGGTCTCCTTCAACTCCAGAGGAAAGAATCGATCAAGGAAAGCTTCCACAAATTCTCCCCAAATTGTGGGCTCAGCACTCTCACCTTTTGCATCTTCCCAGTCGGTATACCAATGATTCACAATGTCCTTGAGCTGATAGGTTTCTAGTTCCACCCCTTCAACCTCATCCATGTGCATTACCTTAAAGATCTTTTCCATCTCATCCACGAACTCCTATGGATCTTTCTCCACCTTAGTGGCAATGAGCTTAGGTGGGTTCATCTTTATGAAATGTTTGACCCTAGTAGCCTCAGACGTAAGAGATGTAGACCCAATATCTTCTGATCATTGAGCCTGGTTAGCTACCAACTATGTCAATCTATGAATAGACCGTCTGAATTCAGCATTTGAAATATCTCCCTAATCAGTTAGGGGATGGTTGACATTAGTCTGCGACGCCCGAGGCGGACTTGTCAGGACTGGAGGGACTCCTAGAATAGGGAAAAGTTCTAGAGTGTGAGCTCTATTACTGGTCCACATCCCATGGGTGGGACAGACCTCATCTGCCTGAGCATTCTGATCGATGATATGACTTGGAGGTCTAACTGTGTTTTATGAAACATAAGTGATCAATGATTAGGGGACAGTTCAAACTCTAAAGCACGAACTAAATCATAAAGAAGGGAAACACTTCCTAAATGCCGAGCAGCCTCCTGCTTATAAGTGTGGCATGCTACACCTCCATAAACAAGACTCTACCCGATGCGATTTTACAGACACCCTGGGACCATGAACCATGCTTTGATACCAAGTTTGTCACGAGTAGAACTAGGGCTTGGCCATGACGAGCATTTCGAACCATGGAGGCCCAAAACACCCCTATCTATATAGTAATCATGCACCTAATTCATATGATCAAAGTAATGTGGAAGAAACACAATAATTCGGAAACATGGTCATAAATATGAAAAGCAACAATAATGGGGAAATAGGGTTCCCCCGACATCAATCAACCTCTAAACAACTGTCTGCGAAAATCTCTAAAAATTGACTGAGTCAAGTAACTATATATAAACTAGGACAAGGCCCCCATTAGACCCCCAAAACTAATTATAAGATAAAAGGACTGCAGGACATAAGACCTTTCAAAACATAGAAGGCTCACCACTTTCTCTGCAACTCTGTCTGAATGATCTACTGATTCTCTTGACCCCTAGACTGGGCCTCTGAACCTGAGAGGTTGGAGAGGGAAGGGGGTCAGCAAAAAAATACTGGTACACAGAGATATCAAAACAGAACATAATATTTTTTATAAAATATAGTTGAGAGCCATTACAAAGCAGTTTCATATTAAATCATTTGAAAACATATAGGCGTAATGTAATTGTGTTCAACAACAATGCAATGCAGTTGAGGTAGGTGGAATACCCTACATAATTTACACCAACTATCAAACCTCGGTTGCCATCGAGAATTGAGTATAAGTAAGGGAGAGACACACAAGAACAGGAAGCATGGTGTCTTGACCCACTGGTAGTGCCCAAGATCACTTAGCCCGGGCTTCTACCTATAGTCCCAATTTAGGAATGACATAAAGTCAAGTACACATGATCACTTAGCTTGGTACCAAATTTCTGTGTTGGCAAACACATTTTCCAATGATGACCCCTTACATGCAAATGCCTTCTTCGGGCATCCATCTATCTCATGTAAAATCAATGCATTTGAATTTCATCTTATTTAATCACATATCATATTTTGTAGGCTATCATCATACCTGACTTTCAAGTCGTCAATATCACATCCACATATGCATAATAATGTAAAAACTAAGGTGCTTCATCATTTACAAGTGGTGAACAATAATTATTTCAAATTCATGCTCTCTTTTATTGGTCACAATATGATATGGGGTATCAAGACATTATCATGGGAATTAGAAAGCAATTTATCATTCATATTTATCAAAATTCCATGGAAAATCTCAAATCACATATGCATGGTTTTAACCATTGAAGGATATAGGCAAATAATTCCCATGACATAAAGAAAAATGACTTAGAAATCATATTGAAAGCAAGTTATTAACATTTGATTGAAAACCCCCATTTAAAAGTATGCATGTTTATAAAAACTAAACCCATGAGATTTTAGGATAACCCCATGTACCTCGATTACTATGAATATTAGATGCTTCTCGAAGCCTACGTTGAGAGGATTCCAAATATGCAATTTGTTCCTAAAACCCCCTGTTGAATCTCGAGTTGCTTGGGTTTTTATTTTGAAACCCTAAGGAGAATCTTTGAGCACTTTTGATGAATGAAGGTGTATTTCGGGGTCCTTGGAACTGAATTTCGTGTTTTAGGGCTAAGTAAGGGTGGAAAAGGGCCATTTTGTCCCCGAAACAGTGTTAAGTCACTTGAATTCTTTGCATAGGCGCCGCCCATCCCATTGCCTATGTTTACATGGGCGCCACCTAGGCTATCGCCTATGTTTACATAGATGCCGCCTAAGTTATCACCTATGTTTACATAGGTGCCGCCTAGGCTATCGCCTATGCTTTCCAGTGGCCATGTGCAATTGGTTAGGCGATGGATATCACTTTGAAAGGCCATAACTTCTTGCTCGGGTGTCGGATTTTAGCAAAATTGGTATTGTTGGAAAGCTAACTTGAAGACCTATAATTTGACACATAGTAGCTCCCTAATTCAACATATATAGAGAGTTATGGTCGATAGAAGCTGGCACACTTTACCACATCCACTAAAACTTTGTCGATCGAAATAGTTTCAACTCATCCTTGAGTTGAAGAACCTGTATTGTCTAAATTCAAGCTTGAGTGGATTCACATGCTACAAAATTGATTAACAAAACTTATTGGCATATTATATTATGGCTCCGGGGTTTATCAACACATCAGAATCATGCTTTATATTGTAGCCCAAAATGCAGGGCATTACACGGATGCTACACGGTGCTAACAATATCAAAGGACTACTAGCTAACCCATGACTAATATCTATATCTAAGCCCTAGACAATAGTAATATTATAATAACAATATAACTGAAATAAATGCAAAAATCTACTGGAAATCTTGCCATAAGGTTCAAATACTAAACAATACTAAATGAAACAATGTCTGAACAAGGTATGATAATACCAAGACTGAAATAACTATCTGAGCATGCTACAGTCTAAAAGCCTCTAAACTGTCTGGATAAGAAGTTGATGGGAATGTCCCCAACGAACTCCGTCTACTGAACTAAATATGATGAATAAATGAAATAAGATAATATCCTCGGATGATGAGGACTCACTGCTAATTTATATAATGAACATCTGATCTACTAAGGATGCTCTGGAGCTCATATGTCTGAACCTATGGTATAAAACACCATAGCACAAAAGAAAAGTATGCATCAATATGTGTGAATGTACTGGTATACAAAGTGAGGTAAGGCTAAATGCAATGGTTCATATGCATGAACTATAAATGACTAGATATCATGAAAATAATTGAATAAGAATACTTTTATGACTATATAGACTGTAACTAAAATCATGAGGATTTTGAATACTAAGTTTCACTGATAACATGGATTACTGATAACTGATATAACTAAAAATTAAGTGACTGTGTCTGGCAGTCCTGATTCTAATAAAACTAGCTGAGTTTCATACTGAGCTGATTGACTGTATCTGATAGCACTAGAATCTGTAGAACTATCTAAGTTCTATTACTGAGACTGAGACTGTGACTGTGGGAGGTAGTCATCTAACCGACATACCCATAATAAGATATTATAACTGTGTTGGGGTCCAATCTGTAACACCAATTGAAAAGGTGTCAATACCGCGCCACTAGTAAGGACAAGCTGTGAGTGACCCTGATCTGGCAGTGTCCCCTAAGAAGAACGATGGGAACCTCATCTATAAGTGTCAATCAACCTCATCAAAAAATACATAAAGATTCCATCATGAAAACCATACATAATTAACAACAGGGATACAATTTCAATCCACAACATGAACATCATTATTTTAGTTTTAAAAATGGTTTCTTAAACTCCAAGGTGAAAGGATCCTTGGATAAATACTTTACATACCTTGGTGGATGATTTATTGAAGATTGATGGAGGAAGGCTTGAATTCTTGGCTTGAAATTAATCACCTAGGGTTTGTTGTTCTTTTGAAATTGAGAAATAATAAATGTATTTATCCAAAAGAGGGTTAAATTTTGTGTTATGAGGGCTGAAGGTCGGGGGAAAATGACCTAATTATCGTTAAGGATGCGATCATTTAATGACTAAAACCTTGTCACCGATGCATTAAGTGATGTGGCCGTCGATGAAATCAACACAATACTCGATGCATCATGCCATGATCACCCCAAGCCTCAGTACTTTTGACTGGCAATTCCTGCAACAATATTAACCAACATGATAGGTGACGCGGCACGCCAAGATCATGTTGGTCCACTATTTTGGATTTCCAAACCTGGTCTAAATGAGGTCCAAAAATTCTAAAACTTGTATGGGAACACCCATTGACTTTCCTGATCATAAATCAACAAAAATATAGACTTTTAAAGGACATTAAGGTCACAAAATAAGATTACCAAATTTCGAAGGCCAAAAATAAACTAAGTTTGGAAATTTAGCTAGAATTATCTAAGTCTGGGACCCCTTGATAAGCTTAAAGGACTGAATTAAGCTTAGGAATTGTTTTTGGATATTACAATAGTTCCCCCTTTCATCCTCGAATGAGACTGACTGAGATGGGAGAAATGCTAAGATGAAGTACATGCTGAACATGTACAACTAAAACATGACTACATGACTGACATTACTGAGATTCATACTGAGTATGCATATCTGATGCATGATTTCATGACTGAACTGATACATGAATGCATAATTGAGAGTACTAATAAGCTGATCAAGCATATCTGATGCGTGAATACATGACTAAATTGACTCATGAACATGCGACTGAACATGCAATGGTAAGGATACCAAGTTTGAATTGAAAAACTGAGCATGAAACTGAATACCAAGTTTGTAACTAAAATCTAAACATGAAACTAAATAAGTTTAAGAAAATATATTACCTTGGGCTGAGTCTAAATTAGCTGAGAAAAGGTGAGGATACTTGGTCCGCATGTCTGCTTCTACTTCCCAAGTAGCTTCTTCAACGGACTAATTTTGCCAAAGAACTTTGTCTAGAGGGATATATTTGTTCATCAGTCTATGAATCTGATAGTCAAGGATTTTGACTGGAATTTCCTCATAAGAGAGACAGTTCTTGATATCTATGCCATCAATAGGGACTACAACTGCTGGGTCACCTATGCACTTCTTTAGCAAGGAGACATGAAACACTGGATGCAATGAAGCTAGATCTGAAGGTAACTCGAGCTCATAAGCTACTTTACCAAAGAGACTGAGAATTTTCAAGGGACCGACATATCATGGACTAAGCTTTCCCTTCTTGGCGAACCTCTTCAGTCCCTTCATGGGAGAGATTTTTAAGTACACATAATCACCAATATCAAATATGAGATCCTTTATTCATACATCTACATATGATTTCTGTCATCTCTGAGCTGTCTTGAGTCTCTCTCTAATTAACTGAAATTTCTCTAGGGTATCGAAGACCAAGTCAGGCCTTACCACTGTGGCCACACCGACTTTAAACAAACTGATTAGAGACCTGCACCTTCTACCCATAGAGAGCTTCAAATGGAGCCATTTGAATACTGGAATGGTAACTGTTGCTGCATGCAAACTCAACCAAAGGCAAATGGTCATCCCAATTACCCTTAAAGTCAATTGAACACGCTTGCAGCATATCTTCTAAAGTATGGATGGTCCTTTATGATTGACCATTGATCTGAGGATGAAAGTAATACTGAGGTGAACTTGGGTATCAAAACCCTTTCGAAACAGTTTCCAAAAATAAGAAGTGAACTGGTACCTCTATCTGAGATAATAGAAAATTGAACACCATATAATCTGACCAACTCTCTAATGTAGAGTTTCGCGTAATCCTCAACTAAATAAGAGGTATGAACTAAAAAGAAATAAGATGATTTGGTCATTCTCTCTACAATGACCCAAACAGAATTATGCTGACAACTAGCACGAGGTAGACCCATCACAAAGTCCATGTTTACTTCTTCCTACTTCCAAGTAGGAATACTGAACTCTTTCATGGACCCACTTGGCTTTTGATGCTCAATCTTAACTTGTTGACATATTGTCCAATTAGCCACAAACTCTGCAATGTCTCATTTCATTCTACTCCACCAATTGATCTCCTACAAATTGTGGTACATCTTAATGACCCCTGGATGAATATAGTAATGTGCACCATGCGCTTCTACAAGAATTCACTGCCTTAAGTCATCAACACTTGGCACACACAGACGACCCTAACAATGAAATAAACCATCTCAACCTTGGAAGAAAACCTCTACATTTTGATCCTTGACTGACTCTCTCAACTTGACTAGACTGGGATCTCTATCTTGCTTTTTCTTCACCTAAAAAACTAGAGATGATTCTAAACTATTCTGAACCCATAGACTACCTTCTGCTGAATCACTAAAAGGACACCTAGTCTGGCTAACTGATAAACATCCTAGGTTAACTTCTTATTACTGCCCTCAACATGAGCAACACTACCCATAGACAATCTACTGAGAGCATCAACCACTACATTGGCCTTGCCCGGATGATCAAGGACACTCATGTCATAATCTTTCAAGAGCTCTAACTACCTTCGCTGATGGAGAGTTAGATCTTTCTAAGAGAACATATACTACAGGCTTTTGTGATTTGTGAACACATCTACATGCACCCCATAGAAGCAGTGCCTCTAAATCTTTAAGGAAAATACTATGGCTGCTAACTCAAGATCATAAGTAGGATAATTTTTCTCATGGGATTAACCTATCTAGAGGCGTAGGCTATGACCTTACCATACTGCATAAGGAAACAACCCAAACCTACCCTAGATACATCGCAGTACATGACATACTCATCTGAACCATCTAGAAAAGTCAAAACTGAAGCTGACGTGAGTCGAGTCTTCAACTCCTAAAAAATATTTTCGCATGAATCTGACCTCAAGAATTTGACCTTTTTCTGATTCAATCTGGACATAGGGGATGCATTAGATGAATCCCTCAACAAACCATTTGTAATATCCAACCAAACCTAAGAAACTCCTGATATTTGATGGAGAGATGAGTCTAGGACAGTTTCTCATTGCTTTAATAGTTTGAGGATCGACTCTAATGCCATCACCAAAAATGATACGACCAAGGAATGCTATTGACCTTAGCCAAAATTCACACTTACTAAATTTGGAGAACAACTGATGATTTTTGAGAGTCTATGATACAATTCTGAGATGGTCTCCATTAGCATGCTTGCTACAGAAATAGACAAGAATGTCATCTATTAAGACTATGATGAACATGTCCAAGTACTTCTTGAACACATGGTTCATCAAGTCTATGAAATATATGGGGCATTGGTAAGACCAAATGACATGACTAAGAATTCGAAGTGACCATATCGAGTATGAAAAAATATTTTTGGAATGTCACATTCTCTGACTCTGAGCTGGTGATAGCTTAAGTTGAGGTCTATCTTAGAGAAATAGTTGGCTCCCTGAAGTTGGTCAAACAATTCATCGATCCTGGGAAGTGGACACTTGTTTTTGACCGTGACCTTATTGAGCTGATAGTAATTTATACACGTTCTAAGAGAATCATCTTTCTTGCGCACGAATAAGATTGGTGTTCCCCACGGGGACATGCTAGGTCTGATGAATTCTTTATCTAGGAGATTTTTCAACTTTTCCTTTAATTCTAAAAGTTCTGTTGGTGCAATTCTGTATGGCGGAATAGATATAGGCTGAATATCTGGAAGAAGGTCAATGTCAAAGTTTATTTCCCTTTTGGGAGGAATTCCTGGAAGATATTCTGGAAAGACATCTGGATATTCATTCACTATAGGGACTGATTCAAGACTAGGAGTTTAAGACACATCCCTCAAATATCATTTTCCTTGCTCAAAGGTAGACAACAAGCTGACCCCTGAAGGCTGAAGTACTACCCCTCCACTCAAGGATAGGTTCATCTAGGAACTGAAACTAGACAATTTTGTTTTTGCAGTTGACTGTGGCATATTAAGAATAAAGCCAATCTATGTCGAGAATGACATCAAAATCAGTCATCTCTAATTTGAAAAAGTCTGCTGAAGTGACTTTCTGAGATATCATAACTGGATAGTTCTTGTATACCTATCGGTCTATGATAGTTTTACCCACTAGGGTAGAGACTAAAAAAGGATCTGCTAAAATTTCAGGACTGGCTCTGAAATCCACTGCTATATAAGGAGTAACAAAAGAAAAAGAAGCTCCTGGATCTAGCAAAGTGTAAATATACAAATAAAAGATCTGTAATGTACTAGTGACCATATCAAGAGAATTTTCCTGATCCTATCAGGACTAAAGAGCATATAGACTATTTGGGTGTTGCTCACTGGTGGCACTAGAAGTGTTACCCTGCTGGTTTGGGCGACTAAACTGTGCTGAGGAATGGTTATGCTGACCTTGAAAACCTAATTGGGATTAATCTCTGAATTTGTGGCCTAGCTTTCCACATACCAAAAAAACATCGCTGCCAGCTCTGCAAATACCTTGATGGTTCTTGCCATAAGTCTAACAAAAAGGATAAGTTCGGGCACTACTAACACTGCCCTGAGACTTAGAGACTGGCGCCCTATCTTTATTACCATTCCTAAACTTGGAAATCAGAGCAATGGCTGAGGAACGAGATGGAACTGAGGACTTTGGGCGAAATTGAGAATGATTTCCACTCTTTGACTTAGGCTGACTTAAATTGAAGCTACTTATTCTAGCTTTCTTAGTTTGCTTTTCCCTCTCCTTAATCTTCTTCTTCTCTATCTATTGAGCATGGATCATAAGCTTAGCTATGTCCATATCACTAATCAACGTGGTAGTCCTATACTTCTTAGCCATACTATCATTCACATGAGGAGCATCTAGCTAATTGAGGACATATCTAGCTAATTGAGTAAACTTAAGAGAATATTCTTTCACATTCATGTTTCCCTACTTCAGATTAATGAACTCTAACATCTTATCTTCTTTCATCTCAAGGGTAGAGAATCTATCAAGAAAAATAGTGGAAAACTCCTCCCATTCTATTGGTTCTACATCTTCGGCCCTCTCTGCTTTCAACTATTTAAATCATGTGTGAGCCATATCCTATAATTAAAATGTAGCTAGCTTAGCACTCTCACTAGCAGTAACTCCCATGATATTTGTAATCTTCTGAACCTGATCAAGAAATTCTTGAGGGTCCTTATCTGCTTAGACCTAAAAAAGGATAGAGGATTCATTCGAGTGAAGTCCCGAATCCTACCTACAATAGAATTGGCCGCTGAGTTAGCCAAAACAACAGCTGGACGTTCATTATGGGTAGCAACTAAATAATCAAGAGTAGTAAATGCAACTTTAAATTCTGTATAGGAGACATGTTCGCCTAAAGGATTAGGCTGATTGGGCTGAGGGGCTGGCTGATCCCCTGTTCCTCCTCCCTGAGTTCTCTTTGGAGGCATTTTCTATAGATGGAAGAGAAGGAAGGATTAAACTGAGAGTTTTACTGGAGCTCATGCTTACTCACATAACATGAATACTGAAAGAAGGGAAACTCTTCCTAAAACATCTCATAGGCTCCTATACATAATGTGGCACATAATATACCTATACATAAGACTTTACTAGATGCAACTTTTCAGACTTCCCAGGACACTATAAAATTTTAGGCACTGATAGCAAGTTTGTAATGCCCCAAGTTTGTACCCTGGACGCTACATGGTGCTAACAATCTCGAAGGAGCACTAGCTAACTCATGACTGATATCTTCATCTAAACACTAGACAATAGTAATATTGTAATAACAAAATAACTGAAATAAATGCAGAAATCTAGTGGAAAAATTTGCATAAGGTTCAAAATGCTAAACAATACTGAATAAAACAACGTCTGAACAAGGTATGATAATACCAAGACTGAAATAACTATTTGAACATGCTATAGTCTAAAAGCCTCTAAACTGTCTGAATAAAGAGTTGATTGGACATGTCCCTAACTAACTCCTTCCATTAAACTGAATGTGATGAATAAATGAAAATAATATAACATCCTCGGTTGATGAGGACTCACTACTAATCTTTCTGCTGAATTTCTGATCTGCTAAGGATGCTCTAGAGCTCATACGTTTGAACATATGGTATAAAACACCGTAGCATAAAAGAAATGTATGTATCAGTACATATGAATGTACTGGTACGCAAAGTGAGGTTAGGCTGAATGCAAAGGTTGATATGCATGAACTATAATTGACTGTATATCATAAGAATAACTGTATGAGAATACATGCATGACTACATAGACTATAACTAAAATCATGAAGATTATGGATACTGAGTTTCACTAATAACATGGATTATTGATAACTGATATAACTAAAAATTGAGTGACTGCATCTGATATTCTTGATTCTAATAGAACTAGCTGAGTTACGTACTAAGCTAAGTGACTGTATTGGACAGTCCTAAAATTTGATGAACTAACTGAGTTCTATTAGTGAGACTGAGACTGTGACTGTGGGAGGTACTTATATAACCGACATTCCCCTTATAAGATATTATAACTGAGTTGGGGTCCAATCTATAACCCTAACTAGAAGGATGTCAATAACATGTCACTGGTAAGGACAAACTATGAGTAACCCTCATCTAGTAGTGTCCCCAAAGAAGAATGGTGGGACCCTCATCTGGTAGTGTTGATACACCCCATCAACCCTCAATTATTAGTGTTAATGTCTCAATCTATGCTAGCTACATAATTCTGAATCGCAAAGATTGCTCCTAAGGGTCACACCCTATACTATCGGAGTGTGTCCTCATCCTTGAGTTTTCTCAGTGCTAAATCCTACTCCCAACTTAATAGACAGTAAACTAATTATACAGAGATAAATTGGACTGAGTTCACTGAGCTCAATGGACTGATGGAATATTACTAAAATTTGTTAACTATTTGAGTTTATGATATTACTGAGTTTTCCTGAGACGTGTGACTGACTGAATTCTACTGAGTTCTGAAATTGATTGAGAATACTATTGATAATGGAGTGACTGAGATTATCATAAAACTAACACTGGCTCTAGGCACACAACTAACTTGTCATCTATTAAATATCCCAGGACTCAATAGCATGAAAGTAAATAGGACATGACACTTTTTGAACCCATAACAATTGTCAACAATTCATAAGACAATCATTGGGATTTCATAGTGCACTTGATACTCATAGTCTTGTACATGAATAGGGATACATTCTAACATATCAGAATTTCAAAAATCTAGTCTCATGAACAGTCTATCAAATCATCAAAAAATATAACATTAGCATGGGAGTCATTTTTAACATGTAGTTATAGCCTAAGTTCATCATTTAGATCAATAAAGTATCATAAAACACAATTCTACTTATTTAGGCATTTTATCAAACACATGGAATGCATATACTTAGGCTAGGGCATGAACATAAAACAATTACATCATGGCTGTCCATCAACCCAATTTCATGAAATTCAATACACATTCTAACATAATATCAAGAAATACATGAAGATTCCATCATGGAAACCATACACAATTAACAACATGGATACAATTTCAATCCAAAACATGATCATCATTATTTAAGTTTTAAAAATGGTTTCTTGAACTCCAAGGATGAAAGGGATCCTTGGATAAATAATTTACATACCTTGGTGGATAATTTTTTAAAGATTGATTGAGAAAGGCTTGAATTCTTGGCTTGAAATTAATCACCTAAGGTTTCTCGTTCTTGTAAATTTGAGAAATAATAAATGTATTCAATCAAAATAGAGATAAATTTTGTGTTATGTGGGCTGAATGTTGGGGAAATGACCTAATTACCCTTAAGGAGGAGATCATTTAGTGACTAAAAACTGGTAACCGACGTATTGAGCGATGCGGTGCATCGATAACATCGATGTGATACTCGATGCATCGCATTATGATCGCGCCAAGCCTCGATTCTTTTGACTAAAAATTCCTGCATCACTATTGACCAACGCAATAGGTGATGCAGCGCGCCAAGATCGCGTTGGTTCACTATTTTGGACTTCCAAACGTGGTCTAAACGAGGTCCGAAAAATCTAAAACTCGTCCAGGAACACCCATTGACTTTCCTGATCATGAATCAACAAAAATAAATACCATTCAAGGACATTAAGGTTTCGAAATGAGATTGCCAACTTTTAAAGGAAAAAAATAATCTAAGTCTAGAAACTTAGCTAGAACTTTCTAAGTTTGGGACCCCTTGACAAGCTTTAAGGTTTAAATTAAGCTTAGGAATTTTTTGGGGTCTTACAGAAGTGACCTTATCATTTATGCTTTGGGTAAAATTGGCCTTAGATGCTTACATGTAATACCCCGATGGTTACCTAATAAATAATGACTAGTGTGTATCATTGACAAGATTGTTAAATGATGATAAAATTATGAAATGTGGGTACTTTGTCAAATGTTGATAAATTATGAAATATCGGTAAATGAATGATTGATGTTAATTGTGGAATAATGGTTAAATGAAGATGAATGTTATCTATAATGTTGGTTGATTTCTTTATTCCTCTCTTGAGTCTACACTCCAGTCATATGGGAGGTTGTGATGAGTTCTTTACTTTTCTACTAATTGATGTATGGGAGTCATTTTTTAGTTATATTTGTTTGTGTTGATGCTTGAGATAAGTGTTTATTCCACATTGTTTACTTAGTATGCACAACAATATTTGGATGTGTTGTTGCCTTATGATTATACTGTTATTCTTATGTAATTACTTATTATGTACAACAATATTGGAGATGATTTAGGTTTATTTCTGTACCTTGACTTAGTTATGTTATCTTGTATTTTATATACTTATATCATATTTTAGTTAGTCTCCCGAAGATACCTACTAAGTACCCATTGTATTGTTACTCATCCTACACTTATGTACCTTTTTGGTGCAGATTGGAATACTAGTTACCATCATCAATTGACATTTATGCAGTGATTGATTTCTGGATATAGATTGAGCTCTTGGAGTTAGAGTTTCCTATTTCCCTCTGTCTTTATATCTAGTGTTTTGTTTTGAGGTGGATATATTGACTATTCTATATGCTTAGGTTGTATTATTGTTATTAGATCCTCTTGTACTGGCTCTACCAGGTCGTGGAATTGGTATCTTTGTATTTACTATTTATTATATCTAGAACATTTGTTATTTATAAATTGTGTTCATGAAATTTTTCCTATGTTAGGCATTTCCTACCAAATTATCCCATTGCATTAGCTTTGGGTTATGGTTTGGATTACTTATTAGTAGGATTTAGTAAGTGTCATCATGACTCATAAATTAGGTCATGAAAAATTGGTTTCATAGCTAGGTTTCACTAGTATTATTGGTAGAAGAGCAAGTGTCTAGCAGAGTCCTATCAGAAGAATGCCGTCCATTTCTTATCTTCAAAAGGCTATGGGACATTCTTAGGTGTTCATCACTTCTTTTTCTCTTTTTATGCTAAGAGTCTGAGTTGGTTTGTATAGTATTCCTTTGACTTTACTCTTTCATAGATGGCCAGGACACGTGATACCACTACATGACGCAAGGGTCCTGAGGTTGAATCTAGGGATCCTACTACTTTTTGTGGATAACCTAGAGGTTATGGAAAACTATGTGATGTTTCCCCTGCTAAGGTCCAGGATAGACTACCTTTCCTAGACCTTATTTTTGCTCTTGAGATAAAGATTCTTCCACCACAACCAATGGTGGGCAATGGACTATCCCAAGCTCCATTGGGGTTTATTCCTTCTTTATTGCTTTGAGATGCATTGGTTTAGCTTTTATGTTTAGTTGGTAGTGTGCCATCAAATAGTGCACAGTCTATTAAATAGAGTCGTACTGAGGTAGAGGTGCAGTCAGTAGGTATGACTCCCAGAGTTGTGGTTCCTCCAGTCAGCCCTTGCTTTATTTGATCTGAGATCCACTTATTATTATATTTCTGCTTATAATTCACCTTGATTAGAGTTGTCTTTTGATTTATTATCTGTGCCATTGTGTGTATCTACTCCCACGGGTGATTCTTTAGTAATGGATCGAGTATTCAGATTATGTGTTATGACTGTTAGAGATATTGATACTTTTGCCTATCTTATTATTCTGGATATGGTGGATTTTGATATGATTCTGGGCATGGAATGGTTATCCTACTATCATGCAGTCATGGACTATTTTGCTAAGATTGTTACGTTAACCATACCCAGCGTACCCCTAGTCATATGGCAAAGACCAATTAGTTCCCGGCCGATAGGGATCATTCCTTATGTTTGTGCTAGGAGGCTTATTTCGAGGGGTTGCGAGTCTTACCTTTCTTATATTTTTGATAATAGTGTAGAGAGTTTATTGCTTGACCCTGTTACTATTGTATGTGAGTTTCCTAATGTTGTCCCCACCTACCTGCCTGGTATTCTCCCTGTCCATGAGATTGAGTTTGATATTAATATTGAGCCTAACACCCAACCTATTTCTATGGTACCTACCATATGGATCCTGCCAAGTTTAAAGAGCTGAATTCTCAACTTTAGGATCTTCTTGGTAAGGGTTTTATTAGACTGAGTGTCTTCTTAGGGAGCTCCTATGTTGTTTGTAAAGAAGTAAAATGGTTTTATGTATATGTGTATTGATTATAGGTAGCTTTATAATATGACGGTAATGAACCATTATCCTATGCCTCACATTGAGGATTTATTTGACTAGGTTCAGGGTGCAACAGTGTTTTCTATGATTGATTTGAGATCTGGTTACCATTAATTGAGAATTTTATATGAGGATCTCCCAAAGATAGCTTTTAAGACTAGATATGGTCAGTATGAGTTCTTAGTGATGTTAGTTGGGTTGACTAAATCCCCAGCCGCGTTCATGAATTTGATGAACCGAGTATTTAGGCCTTATTTGGATTCCTTTGTGATTGTGTTCATCGACCACATCATTATGTATTTGAGTAGTAGAGAGGAGCATGAACAACATTTGAGGATTTCCTTCTAGACTTTAAGAGATCATGTGCTTTTCAAAAAGTTCTCCACATGTGAGTTTTGGCTAGATTCGGTGACATTTCTTGGACATGTGCTGTTTAAGGGTGGTTTTATGGGAAACCTGAGGCAATTTATGATTGGGCTAGACCGATATCCCTGACTGACATTCATTGCTCTATTAGTTTGGTCAGTTATAATAGACTCTTTGCCATGGGTTTTGCTACTATGTCAGCGCCTATGACCAGATAGACTCAGAAGGAGGTTCCTTTTCGATGGTCCATGGAATGTGAGTTAAGTTTGGAAATTTCAAAGATTTTCTTACTTCAGCTCCTGTTTTAGCTCTTCCTATTGAGTGTGAGGGACCCACCATGTTTTGTGATGCTTTTAGTGTCGATTTGGGTTATGTATTGATGCAATAGGACCGTATTATTGCTTATGCTTCTAGACAACTTAAGGTCCACGAGCGCAACTATCCCATTCATGATTTGGTATTAGCGGCGGTAGTTTTTGCACTTAAGGTTTGGAGGAATTATATATGGCATACATTGGGACATTTTCACTACTTATCATAGTCTTCTGCATCTTATGACTCATAGGGAGCTAAATGCTAGACAACATAGATGGATGGATTTTCTTAAGGATTATGATATCTATCTCTTGTATCATTTGGGAAAGGTAAATGTGGTAGCTGATGCCTTGAGTTGGAACACAATGAGTATGAGTATCTTGGCTTGCATTTCAAGTTCTGAGAGGCCGTTAGCATGGGATATTTAGTCCTTCACCAACTTGATGGTTTGCCTTGATATTTTAGTCTCGAAGAGGATTCTTGCTTGTATTAAGGCACGGTCTTCACTATTTGAGCAAATTTGAGATCATTATTTTGAGGATAGTAAGCTTTGCTTCTTTAGTGATTAGGTGCTGAGTGCTGAGTACAAGAGAAACACCATAGATTCTAAGGGTATTTTGAGATTTGGTGGATGTATTTATGTTCTGCAAATCGATGACTTGATGTAGTTGATATTGCATAACACTCACAGCTCTAGATAGTCTATTTATATCGGCACAACCAAGATTTTTAGAGATTTGAGGAATCATTATTAGTGGAGAAATATAAGGAGATATGGGGATTCATTTTGGCAATGATGCTGCAACGATGAATCTATGACTACAGTAGTTCCCAACCCATGAATCCGAGTCCCTTTTTTTATAGGTCTTTCCAGCACGATATGATGCCATGAACACTTATTACCCCATTTCCATGTTCTAGTAGGTTTAACAAAGTATACCCAAACACATTATTCTATATTTATTACATAATTTTCAATTCTCTCGACTTATTTATGCTTAAACATTATTTCAAAAAAACTACATGTCTTAGTAAATTCTTAACATGATAACCTTAGATTGACCACATAAGGATATCCAAATATATCATCAAACACCAAATAGAAATTAAGGAATACTTTAAATATCATTAAATCAAGACGTATCTCACACAGAGAAATAAAGATATACCCCGAAATCACATCCTATATTTCCAATTTTTGGGTATTCCCTTTGAGCCACTCATCTAATATTATTCATAATAATCAATTACACCAAACTAATGCCTTAAAAGACCACACATCCAAATAAGTATATAAAATTATTATTACTTCATGATGTCTCCCTGTAAGTATAACCATTCACATAGCAAAAGATTTACCTTTACCAATCATAATTGAAAATCATACATAACACTAAATGTAATACCCCAAAAAATCCAAACCAATATTAGAGACATGTACCAAGATCATGCATAGTACATCATGGTTATTTTATAGTTTTATGATTAAGTTATATGTATATTAAGTCTTCAAAGAACTCCCAGCTATCAGACGAATCAAAACATTCCTCACCGGTCGAATTCTTGAGAAAGATA
This sequence comes from Capsicum annuum, assembly GCF_002878395.1. Lineage (NCBI taxonomy): Eukaryota > Viridiplantae > Streptophyta > Magnoliopsida > Solanales > Solanaceae > Capsicum > Capsicum annuum. The sequence goes on from NC_061114.1 coordinate 199,272,752, forward strand.
TTGCCATAGTCAGATTCAAACGATCATATCTCTCACTATACTTGGAATTTTTGATCTCATGACCTATCAACAGATACATAATTGAATTATCTTTCAAACGATACCAATTTTACCTAAATCCAATATCGGAGCAAAGAGCTATTCTGATTTTTACTCCAGCATGTCAGGCTGGAAACTATGTGACGACATTCGTGGTAGATTACCATATTTGTGGCGCGCTACCACGAAGGTCGTCATCCTTAGGAAGAATCCAAATCTTTTGTGATGACATTCATGGTAGCTTACAACATTTGTGATGCCCTACCACTAAGGTCGTCAGCCTTAGGCAGAATCCAGCTCATGTGTGATGACATTCGTGGTAACTTACCACAGTTGTAACGCCCTACCACGAAGGTCGTCAGCCTTAAGAAGAAACCAGATCCTAAGTGATGACGTTTGAGGTAGCTTATGACATTTGTGATTCCCTACTACAACGGTCGTCAGACTTAGGCAGAAACCATCAATTCCAACTCCTGTGTGACAACATTTTTTATGGCTTACCACATTTGTGATACCTTGTCACAAATGTCGTGAGACTTGATTTTCAGCAACTGGGAATTTATTTGATAAGGGTATTTTGGTCTTTTCCCTTCACTTCCCACGACTTATAACCCTCAAGAAAAATATTATCTTCCAATATCTTTAGTTAAAACATATTAAAAACCCTCTCTTACACTTTCAACAACAAGAATAAGGTTTCCTCTCAAGATCATCTCCTCAAGAACAAGAGCATTCTTTCCCAAAGGGGTTAAACCCTAGTCAAGAAAAATTAACGGCAAGCCTAAGTATTTCTTCAATAACCTTCAGAAACATTAGATCTCTTTTAAGATCAAGCTTTAAGATATGCGTAGTGTTCATATATGGATTCAATTCATTCATAGAGTTCAAGAACCATGCTTTTAAATGTTATTTTGTAAACTTTTGTGGTGATATAAGCATGTACACATTGATGATTGTTATTCAAGTTTCAAGATGACATCTAAGGATGTTTTTCATGGAATATATGTGATTGTTTGTTGAAAATCATGAACTTTGGGTGGGTTGAACTAATCCAAGTATAAAATCCACCTATGCCTTAAAGAATGCATGTAAGGTGTTTGATAAAATGCCTAGGATATTAGAAGTTCATATTTACATGATTTCATGATATCTAAATGACAAGTCTATATTAGCGATACACTTCAACATGAATGCCCATGCTATTTATGTATTCTTATGTGATGGCATGAAGTATGTATGATGATGGAAATATAAATTTTCTATGTGAATTATATCCATGATTTCCCTACCATGTTTGAGGTGTTGATTAAATACATGAAGTATACTATCCCCTACTTAAGATATAGCAAATTTTGGACTCCAATCTTGAGATCAAGTCATGTCATGTGTGTCATTTTTCTTCTATCGAGTCTTGGGGGTATTTGTACCCGAGAAAAAAATAGTTGTCTGCCTAGAGCCATATCATGTTGTCACGATAAACTCAGTCAAGCTATAATTAATAGACCTCAGTCAGTCATGTGACTTAGAAAACCTCAGAAATCTCATAATCCCAGTTAACTCTCAGATACCAGTACTACTCTGACAGTCAACGAAAGTCAGTTAATCTATCCATTTACAGTCAGTTGAATAATGTTCAGTCTTTTCAGATGGGAGTAGGATTTAGCACCGAGTGAACCAAGGATGGGAACTCACCTGTATATGAGGGTGTGATTCTTAGCAGTAATCCTTGTATTCCAGAACTATGTAGCCATCATAGGTTGAGATATCCCAGCCTGTTATATTAGAGTAGATGAGGTGAATTAACATGTTATATGAGGGTTCCAACTATTCTCACTAGAGTTACCTATTATATAAGGGTTGCTCACATGTTATCCTTACCAGTGGCGCGGTATTGACACCCTTCCAGTCAGGGTAGAGATTCGACCCCATCTTAGACATAATGGCACATATGGGGCATGTCGGTTAAACAACTACCTCCCACAGTTTTAGTATCAGTCTCAATAAAAGAACTCAGACAGTTCTTTAGATATCAGTATACCAGGACTGTTAGATATAGTTAAGTTCAGTTATAGCACGGAACTCAGAGAATTCAACCAGATTCAGGGCTGTCAGATACAGTCATCCATGTTATCAGAACTACGGTTCCAGCCATGTAATAGCATACAAATTTAGCCATCAGGTACTCACTATCTTAGTTACTATGTATGTATATTTGTACTCTTACGTTCATATCAGTCAGTCAGTAGCATTATTCTTGCATGTAAACCCTTGCATTATCCTACCTCACTTGTATACTTAGTACTCTAGTTGTACTGACGCATTTGAGCTATGGTGTTTTCTTTTAATGTTACACCATAGGTTCAGAGGCATGAGTCCCAGACCAGCATTAGCAGTCGTATTCGACATACAGAGTTGCAGTGAGTCCTCTTCATTTGAGGACGACATTATTTGATTTATTCATTTATTTCTTTAGTGTAGTTTTATGGAGTTAGTTAGAGATATGTTAGTTGGAGACATGTTCCTTCAACTCCTTATTTCAGATAGTACTTAGAGGCTTTTGGATTTACGCTCAGATTTATCTTTCAGATTTAGTTTTTAGTTGTTTTAGGTATTTTTCGCCCATATGTATGTTATATTATTTTAGTTCAACCTTATGGGCTATTGTGCATGTTTTCCACATTATTATGTCATGAATTACAGTTTACAGGTACAGATATCTGTCATGGGTTAGCTTGTGGTCCCTCGGGATCATAAGTACCATGTATCATTCCAGCTTCAAAAATTGGGGAGTTACAAACTTGGTATCAGATCCTAAGGTTCAATAGAGTCCTAGGAAGTTCAAAAGCCACATCTAGTAGAGTCTTGTACATGGGTGTGTTCCGCACCACATTTATGTACATGAGGATATGAGATATTTTAGGAACAATTCCCTTTCTTCAGTATTCATGTTGTGCTAGTAAGTGTAATTTCAAGTTAGTCTCTCAATCTAATCCGCTCTTCTCTTATTTCAGAAACATGCCTCCAAAGAGAGAAATCAGCCAGCTTCTCAGCCCGAAGATCCTTTGGGAGAACATGTTTCTCATGTGGAGTTCAGGACTGCATTTACGGCTCTTGCTCAATCTATAGCTACCCAAAATGAATAACCAGCAGTCATTCCAGCCAACCCAGTAGCCAATTCAACAGCATCTAGGATTTAAGACTTTACCCGAATGAACCCTCTGTCCTTCTTTGGGTCTAAGCTAGACGAGGATCCTCAGGAATTTATCGACCAAGTCCAGAAGGTCATTGATATCATGGGAGTCACTTCTTCTCAAGGACTTGAGTTATATGCATACCAATTGCAAGATATCTCTTACACTTGGTACAAGCAGTATGTAGCAGAAAGGTTAGAGAATGCAGGTCTTGTTGAGTAGGAATAATTTGTTACGTCTTTCTTAGATAGATTCTTTCCCCAAGAGCTGAGAGAGGCCAAAGTTTTTGAGTTCATCAATATTGGGTAGGGAAATATGACAGTTAGAGAGTATTCTCTTTGATTTACTTAGCTAGCCAGATATGCCCCTGATGTGGTTGCAGACAACAGGGGTAAGATGAGCAAGGTTGTGTCAGGGGTGAATGATAGCGTAGTAAATGAGTGTATGTCTACGATGCTGAACAATGATACGAATTTAGCCAGGCTCATGACCCATGCTCAATAGATAGAGAAACAGAAGGTTAAGACTAGGGAGAGGCAGAACAAGAGAGCAAGAGCAGGCAATTTCAGTTTTGCTCAGCCCAAATCAGAGGGAGGAAACCATTTACAATTTTATTCTAAGTCAGCATTTCTAGCTCTTTCCTCCACTAGTTCCCCAGTGCCGAAGTTTAGGGACGGCAATAGAGACAGGGCACCAGGCTCTAAATCTCAGAGCTATGTTAGCAGTGCCCACACTTATCCTCAGTGTCAGACCTGTGGTAAGCACCATCAGGGTGCATGCAGAGAAGGTCAAGGCATTTGTTTTAGTTGTGGAAAGCCAGGCCACAAAGTTAGGAACTATCCTAAGCCAGGTCCTCAGGGTCAACAGAATCATTCCATAGCTCAGTCCGGTCACCCAAACCTGTAGGGTGCCACTTCCGATACTACTAGTGGGAAATGCCCAAAAAGACTCTATGCTCTTCAGACCCGACAGGATCAGAAAAATTCTCCTGATGTTATTACTGGTACGTTACAAATTTTCTATGTTTATGTTTATGCTTTGCTAGACCTAGGTGCATCCTTATTTTTTGTCACTCCACACATAGCAGGCAATTTTGGAATCAGGCCTAAAATTTTAGCATAGCCCTTTTCGATCTCTACCCCGGAGGGTAAAACTATCCTAGCTCAGTGGGTATACAGGAACTGCCCGATTATGATATTTCAGAAATCCATATCAGCAGATTTAGTCAAGTTAGAGATGAGTGATTTTGATATCATTCTTGGCATGGATTGTCTTCATTCCTGCTATGCCATAGTCGACTGAAGAAACATGATAGTTCAGTTTCAGTTCCCAAATAAGCCGTCCTAGAGTAGAAGGGTAGCACTTCGTCTTTCATGGGTCAGCTTGTTTCCTACCTTCGGGCAAGGAAAATGATTTCTAATGGATGTGTGTATCATCTCGTGCATGTTAAGTATTCCAATTTTGAATCTCCCAGTCTCGAATCAGTCCCAGTGGTTAATGAATATTCAGACGTCTTTCTCGAAGATCTTTCATGTATTCCTCCTAAAAGGGAAATAAACTTTGGCACAGACCTTCTCCCAGATACTCAGCCTATTTGTATTCCGCCACACAAAATGGCACCTGCAGAACTCAAGGAACTAAAAAATCAGTTGAAGGATCTCTTAGACAAGGGATTCATCAGGCCCAGTATATCCCCATGGGGTGCGCTAGTCTTATTCGTGCACAAGAAAGATGGTTCTCTTAGAATGTGTATTGATTACCGTCAGCTCGACAAAGTCACAGTCAATAATAGGTATCCGTTGCCTAGGATAGACGACTTGTTTGACCAACTTCAGGGTTCCAGTTATTTCTCCAAAATAGAACTCAGATCAGGCTATCATCAACTCAGAGTTAGAGAATGTGACATTCCAAAGACAACTTTTCATACTCGGTATGGTCACTTTGAATTTCTAGTCATATCCTTTGGTCTTACCAATGCCCCTGCAGCTTTCATGAACTTGATGAACCGGGTGTTCAAGCAGTACTTGGACACATTTGTCATAGTATTCATAGATGATATTCTTGACTATTCTCGCATAGAGCGTGATCATTCATACCATCTTATAATTGTTCTTCGGACTTTCAGGGATCACAAGTTGTTCACCACGTTTAGTAAGTCAAAATTTTTGCTAAGATCAGTAGCATTCCTTATAAGCGTTATTTCCGATGATGGCACTAGAGTAGATCCTCATAAAATCAAAGCAGTAAGAAACTGGCCTCGCCCTGTCTCTCTATCAGATATCAGGTGTTTCTTGGATTTGGCTGGATACTACCTATGGTTTGTCAAGGGATTTTATTCTATTGCATCTCCTATGTCTAGATTGACTCAGAAGAAGGTCAAGTTTCAGTGGACAGAACCTTGTGAGAAGAGTTTTCAGGAGTTGAAGACTGGACTCACCTCAGCTCTAGTTTTAGCATTTCCCAACGGTTTCGATGGATTCATAGTATATTATGATGCATCCAGAGTAGGTTTAGGTTGTGTCCTCATGTAGCATGGTAGAGTCATAGCCTATGCCTCCAGACAGTTAAAGCCCCATAAGAAGAATTATCCTACTCTTAAACTTGAGTTAGCAGCAGTTGTCTTCGCTCTAAAGATTTAGAGACATTATCTATACGGTGTTCATATAGACATCTTCACAGATCATAAGAGCCTTCAGTATGTCTTTTCCTAAAAAGATCTCAATCTTCATCAGAGAAGGTGGTTAGAGCTCTTGAAGGATTATGACATGAGTGTCCTTTATCATCCTGGCAAGGCCAATGTAGTGACCAATGCACTTAGTAGACTGTCCATGGGTAGTGTTTCCCATATTGAGGATGGTAAGAATAAATTAGCTCGGGAGATTCATCAGCTTACCAGACAAGGCATTCGCTTAGTCGACTCTTCATAGGGTGGTGTATGTGTTCAGAGTAGTTCAGAGTCATCTCTAGTTTCCGAGGTGAAGGAGAAGCAAGACAGGGATCCTAGCCTTGTCAAGATAAAAGATTCAGTTCAGAGTCAGGAAGTAGAGGTTTTCTCCTAAGGGGGAGATGGTGTTCTTCATTGTCAAGGCCTTCTGTGTGTTCCCAGTGTAGATGACTTGAGGTAGTAAATTCTTGCAGAAGAGCATGGTGCGCGATACTCTATTCATCCAGGGGTAACTAAGATGTACCGCGACTTGCGGGAGATCTATTCGTGAAGTGGGATAAAGAGGGATGTTGCAGAGTTTATGGCTAAGTGCTCTACATGTCAGCAGGTTAAGATAGAGCAACAGAAACCTAGTAGTTTCATGCATGAGTTCACTATTCCTACTTGGAAGTGGGAAGAAGTGAACATGGACTTCGTGATGGGTTTGCCTAGAACACATCATTAGCATGATTCAGTTTGGATCATTGTAGACAGAATGACAAAGTCAACATATTTCTTTCCAGTTCACACCTCTTACTCAGCTGAGGATTATGCCAAACTCTATATTAGGGAGTTGGTCAGATTACACGCTGTTCCACTATCTATCATCTTAGAAAAAGGTACCCAATTTACCTCTCACTCTTGGAAAGCATTCCAAAAGGGTCTTGGTACCCAAGTTCATCTCAGTACATCGTTTCATCCTCAGAAATATGGTCAAGCAGAAATGACCATTCAGACTCTAGAAGATATTCTAATGGCGTGTGCAATTGATTTCAAGGGAAGTTGGGATGACCACTTTCCTTTGATTGAGTTTGCATACAACAATAGCTATCAGTCCAGTATTTAGATGGCTCCATTCGAAGGTCTCTATGGTAGGAGATATAGATCTCCGATTAGTTGGTTCGAAGTTAGTGAGACTGTAGTCATAGGGCCTGACATAGTATTCAATGCCTTAGAGAAAGTTCAGTTAATCAGAGAAAGACTCTGGGCTGCTTAGAGCCGACATAAGTCTTATGCAGATGTTCATAGAAAGAATCTCAAATTTGAGGTCGATGACTATGTCTCTCTCAAGATCTCTCCCATAAAGGGAGTGAATGGATTTGGGAAGAATGAAAAGCTCAGTCCCCGATATGTTGGTCCCTTCAAGATTCTCAGTCACTTTGGCAAGGTAGCCTATGAGCTCGAATTGCCTTCAAATCTAGCCTTAGTTCATCCAGTCTTCCATGTCTCTTTGCTCAACAAGTGCATAGGCGACCGAGCAGTTGTAGTCACTATTACGAGTGTTGACATTCAGAATAGCCTCTCTTCTAAAGAGATTCCAATTGAAATCCCTGAATATCAGACTCATAGGCTGAGGAACAAAGAAATCCCTCTAGTCAAGGTTCTTTGGGGGAATCAGTCCATGGAGGGAGCTACTTAGGAAACAGAAGCATACATGCGAACCAAGTACCCTCATCTTTTCTTTTCTAATTCAGAATTAGCTTGAGATAGAAATTTTCCTTAAGATTATTCAGTTACATGTTCAAAATTCCAGTATAAAATTGGTATCAAGTATCAGTGCATAGCTTATCACGCATTCTTGAGTTCAGCTTATCAGTCATGCATCAGATATGCATGCTCAGTTGGGCTATATTTAGTTTAGAATTCAATTCAGTCCTAAAATCATGTGCCAGATGAGCATTATTAGTGTATGCATCATTTTATCTTTTCTCCCCTCTCAAGTAGTCATCATTCAAGGACAAATGTTTCCAAGGGGGAGATATTATAATACCCCAAAAAAATCCAAACCAATATTAGAGCCATGTAATAAGCTCATGCATAGTACATCATGGTTCTTTTATAGTTTTATTATTAAGTTAGATGTATATTAAGGCTTCAAAACTCCCAGCTATCAGACGAATCAAAACATTTCTCACCGATCGAATTCTTGAGAAAGATATTGCCATAGTCATATTAAAATGAGCATATCTCTTATTATACGTGGAGTTTTTGAGCTCATGACCAATCAATGGATAGATAATTGAATTATATTTCTAACAATACCAATTTATCCTAAATCTCATATCGGAGCAAAGATTTATTCCTATTTTTACTCCAGCATGTCAGGCTGGAAACTAGGTGACGACATTCATGGTAGCTTACCATATTTGTGATGCCCTACCACGAAAGTCGTCAGTCTTAGGAATAATCTAACTCCTGTGTGATGATATTAGTGGTAGTTTACCACATTTTTAATTCCCTACCACGAAGTTCGTCATCCTTAGGCAGAATCCAGCTTTTGTGTGACAACATTCGTGGTAACTTACCATAGTTGTGACGCCCTACCACGAAGGTCATCAGCCTTAGGCAAAAACCAGCTCCTAAGTGATGAAATTCATGGTAGCTTACAATATTTATGATGCCCTACCACAAAGGTCGTCAGACTTAGGCAGAAACCATCAATTCCAGCTCCTGTGTGATGACATTTTTACGGCTTGCCACATTTGTGATGCCTTGTCACAAATGTCGTCAAACATGATTTTCAGTAACTAGGAATTTATTTCATAAGGGTATTTTGGTCTTTTTCCTTCACTTTCCATGACTTATAACCCTCAAGGAACATATTATCTTTCATTCTCTTTAGTTAAAACATCTTAAAAACTCTCTCTTACACTTTCAACCACAAGATTATGGTTTTCTTTTAAGATCATCTCCTCAGGAACAAGAGCATTCTTTCCCAAAGGGGTTAAACCCTAGTCAATAAAAATCAAGGGCAAGCCTAAGGATTTCTTTAGGAACCTTTAGAAACATTAGATCTCTTTCAAGATTAAGCTTTAAGGTATGTGTAGTGTTCATCTATGGATTCAATTCATTCATAGAGTTCAAGAACCATGCTTTCAAATGTTATTTTGTAAACTTTTGTGGTGATATAAGCATGTACAAATTGATGATTGTTGTTCAAGTTTCAAGATGATATCTGAGGATGTTTTTCATAGAATATATGTGATTGTTGGTTGAAAATCATGAACTTTGGGTGGGTTGAACTAATTCAAGTATGGAATCTACCTATGCCTTAAAGAATGCATGTAACATGTTTGATAAAATTCCTAGGATGTTAGAAGTTCATATTTAAATGATTTCATGATATATAAATGACAAGTCCATGTTAGCAATACACTTCAATATGAATACCCATGCTATTTATGTCTTCTTATGGTGGTGGCACGAAGTATGTATGATGATGGAAATATGAATTTTATGTGTGAATCATATCCATGCTTTCCCTACCATGTTTGAGGTGTTGATTAAATACATGAAGTATACTATCCCCTACTTATGTTATATCGAATTGTGGACTCCAATCTTGAGATCAAGTCATGTTATGTGTGTCAATTTTCTTCTATCGAGTCCTGGGGGTATTCATTCCAAAAAAAATATAGTTGTGTTCCTAGAGCAATGTAATGTTGTCACGATAATCTCAGTTAAGTTATAATCTATAGAATTCAGTCAACCATGTGACTGAGGAAATATCAAAAATCTCACGATCCCAGTTAACTCTCAGATAATAGTACTACTCCGTCAGTCAACGAAAGTTAGTTAATCTTTCTATGTACATTCAGTTGAATCATGTTTAGTCTCTTCAAATGGTAGTAGGAGTTAGTACCGAGTAAACCAAGGATGGGAACTCACCTGTATATGAGGGTGTGATTCTTAGCTGTAATCCTTGCATTCCAGAACTATGTAGCCATCATAGGTTGAGATATCATAGCCTGTTATATTAGGGTAGATGAGGTGAATTAACATGTTATATGAGGGTTCCCACTGTTCTCACTAGAGTTACCTGTTATATAAGGGTTGCTCACATGTTGTCCTTACCAGTGGCGCGGTATTGACACCATTCCAGTCAGGGCAGAGATTCGACCCCATCTTAGACATAATGGCACATATGGGCATGTCGGTTAAACAACTACCTCCCACAATTTTAGTATCAGTCTCAATAAAAGAACTCAGACAGTTCTTTAGATATCAGTATACCAGGACTGTTAGATATGGTCAAATTCAGTTATACCACGAAACTCAGAGATTTCAACCAGATTCAGGGCTGTCAAATACAGTCATCTATGTTATCAGAACTCTAGTTCTAGCCATGTATTAGCGTATAGATTTAGCCATCACATACTCACAATCTTAGTTACTATGTATGTATGTTTGTACTCTTAAGTTCATACCAGTCAGTTAGTAGTATTATTTATGCACGTAAACCCTTGCATTATCCTACCTCACTCGTATACTCAGTACTCCAGTTATACTGATGCATTTGTGCTATGTTGCTTTCTTTTCATGTTACACCATAGGTTCAGAGGTACGCGTCCCAGAACAGCAGTAGCAGTCGCATTC